>NW_004524709.1:6170454-6179017 GCF_000260255.1 Octodon degus | reverse complement strand
AGGGGTGCTCTGGAACTGGGTAATAGTCAAAGGCTGGAAAATTTTTGAGCTACATGCTGATAGAATCTTAGATTGCCTCAGACAACCTATTGATTGTAATAAGGATGTTACATGTAATTCTGGGGAGGTCTTAGACAAAAATAAAGAGCAAGTTATTGGAAAATGCAGCCAACTTTGTTAGAAAATGGCACACAACCTAGCTGAATTGTGATCTGGTGTTCTATCAAAGCTAAGACTTGGGAGTCTTGGCTATTTGGATATTTAGCAGAGATTTTTAAGCAAAGTTTTTGGGGTATACCCTTGCTTTTTTTTCTTGCTGGTGAGGGAGAGGGAGAGGGAGAGGGAGAGGGAGAGAGAGAGAGAGAGAGAGAGAGAGAGAGAGAGAGAGAATTATTAAGGAACCAGAATTTGAAGATTTGGAAAACTTTTAGCCTATCTATATTCCAAAAACTGAAAACTCTAAGAATATGACTGAACAAGCATTTGGTTAAAGATGAGAATAAGTATGACCTACAGATGAAAAGTTACTACCAGTTGAGGTAAAAGAAAACAAACAAATAAAAAGATTGAAAGAAGGAACATCATAACATTTATCTACTTGTGTATATGTTACATTGTCAGTTATAAGTTGATAACTTTACATAAAATACACATTATTTTCCAATTTTATTATGTAGGCTATGGATCTATCATGCATATAGAAAGACAGAAATCTAGTTCTACCTCAAGTTGCAAAAATGTTATCTAAGCACTAAGTAATTATTGAACATCGGATCACTAATCTCAGTTCACTCTGTGATATCAAGTGCAAAATGTACAATTAACTAGTTATACTTTTGATACTGCTTGTACATGTATATCTTTTAGAAGGACATTAGTGGTATCTGTATCCCTTTGGTATTTTATTTTTATTTTTTGTTTATTTATTTATTTAATTTATGTATTTTGTACAGGGTCTCACTATGCAGCTTTGACTCAGTGAGCCTCCTGTTTTCACCTCCCCAGCACTGGGATTACATGTGTGTAATCATGCCTGGACTTGGTCACCTGCTCAGAGTCCCTGTGGGCAGGACTCGTTTGGCATGCAGTACTGGGGATCAAACCGGGTGCCTATGCTTGCCTAAGAAGGCACTTAGTCCTCTGAGCTATCTCACTGGCCCTTCAGTATTTTTAATAAAATAACAATTTGTATATATTGGTTATATTTGTATATATTGATACAAATGTTCTATGTTTATGCTTCTGCATCCAGTTTGTATGAGCTGGAAAATAAATAAGTCTTTTAAAAAGAAAGGAATATCTTCAGATTTCTATGATTCTTCAAGGTAGAACAACAGAGTTAATCTGGCTGGAAATATGCTTCAAGCTTTAGAGCAGGGAAGAAAGACCCTGGAGGCGACTCAGAGGTTTGCAGCACATGCACAGAGGCGAGACCATGTGCGGACACACTAAGCAGACAGACGCAAGCAAGGAAAAGAGCCTCAGAAGAAACCAGACCTACTGACTCCCTGATCTTGCATTTGCAGGTTCCAGAACTATGAAGAAATTCAACCCTGTTGATATTTCACCATGACAGTCTGAGTAGACCACTACAGAGAACTAGATCTAATGAGGTAAATATACCTTCAGCGCCATGAATAATGTGGAGACGACAGATGCTTAGCAAGGTGATTCTAAAAGTTAGCATGTGCTCAGGTGGACTGGAATTCCCTGGAAACACAGAGTGGGATTTTGCTAAGTATGCTGCCAGTGGACAGCGATAGGCTAAGAAGAGATAGAGAGGGTATTTAATTCAGTTAGCAACCCTAAATCACCAGACTAGGATTTATTCTTAGCACTCATTGCTCAAATGAGGCAACAAATCTGGAGCCAGAGTGAGAATTTTTATTTAAAACAAGTTTATCAGGTGATGCGAATGCTCACTGGGCAAGCAACCATAGACCATGTTTAAGAACCAGCAGTTCTGATGTGCCTCACATCCAGGATTTTTTTAATAACCTGGAAATATTAAAAGTTGGGGACTTCTAGGAATTGTGTGCTAATTCCCTGCTTCAGGAGGGAGGCAAAATTAAAACATAGAAATATGTCTTGGTCTCTGGGGTGAATCATAATAGTAATGATGACTACAACCATCATTATCACTATTCTTCCCTCTTCCTTGTGGATGTCACTGCTGAAGAGCAAATAGGTGAGCTTGTAAAACTCATGGCTTAGAACTTCTAAAGAAGTGTAGACATATGAGTCATAATTATAATATTTGTGTAAAATAGTAATGCAAAATAGCCTATGAGTTAATGCTCTCAGACAGTCAAAGGTAGGTGTGAACTATTTGTGTCATGTTTAGCCTATTGAGACAGGTCACACTGGATAGCCACTTAGCTAATGGTTGGATGCAGGTTAAACACTTAGGAAGAGAAATTTAACCTGTCTCCTGGGATTAACTATAACCATATAGTTAGCCCTATGACTTTTTATAGCGCTGATTGAACAAAGGCAACATGGGGCTGAAGTCACCAGGCCTCTTGGTGTGTGCCCTAATTCCTGTCACTTCTAGAAGAGGCTGAGCAGAGCCTGAGGCACTGAAGAGACCAGAGCCAGACTCCATTGTTTACAGGATGTGCTAAGCTCTCCGTAAGGACTCTTTTTTTTTTTTTCCTGGAAATGGGCTAGAAACCACTAGCAAGGGAAAATGGCCCTGGGACTTCAATATGGAGGACTCTGCATACAAATCCTAGTCTGCTTCTACAGAAGGTGATAATGCTTGAGCAGATACTATGGATATTCAGACACATGGATAAGTAAGAGATGTGCTGGGAGGGCTGGCCAAATAGCTCAGTGCATTAAAGCACCTGCAAGCAGGCACAGGGGCTGGGAGTTGAGCCCCCAGGCCTGCAATGCCATCCCCACCTCCAGGGCATGCTGAGATGGCAATTGAGACTGGGCATGGTGGCGCATGCCTGTAATCCCAGCTCTTGGGAGGCTGTAAACAGGCAGATCACTACAAATCCAATCTAGTAGAGAGACCTTGAACACCCTGTAGACCCATCCCTAAAATGCAAAAAAAAAAAAAGATGTGTTGGGAGTATTCTGTGATCACTTGTTTTCTTATAATTTTCCTTAAAAATGCTGACATTTTATTAGTCAATTTTACCCCTGCAACACCTTCTATAGGTTCACAAATATCTCTATTTCGTGCAACTCACTAGGTTATTTGTGGGTTGCCTTGGGCATGAGGATAACATTTTTCCAAGGCTGGAGGTGAGTGTTTCAAAATGATTATCATGTTGACTTTGGATTACATGTTCAGATCTGACACCAGTGTACATAATAAGGAAGAAACAGCCTTGACATTGGAGAATGAAATGGGATAACAATTTCCAAAATGAGGTGTTCTGAAGAACTTTTGCTCATTATTGTAAAAAAAAAAATGGCATCAGATCCCACCCTAGTGCCTGCTATTTCCTGATAAATGATTTGATAGAAAAGAGAAACAAAATTTAAAGTGATTTAGGCTTAACAGAATTATTAAAAACATCTTATTTTCATATTGGTTATAAATGTCTTTGGAGATAATGCCAATGCTTGAGAACTTCTGGACAAGGAAGTATCAACGTAAGTTTGACAAGTTAAATGTTAAAATGCTAGTACTGTATCATCAAATATTGTATTATTAAATTATAAACTTGTCACAAAACAATGAGCATTTGACCTTGCAAAGAACAAATCTAAAAAAAAAAAAAAAAAAAAAAGAACAAATCTAGTCATTTTGAGAAGGGCACTCATCTTTGCATACACCTCCCACGTACCTGTTTTGCTGTCCTTCGGGGACAAAAATGCTGAGTCCCTCCCATCCAGCATCTGAAGTCACAGACCATCTGGTAGGTAGTGACAGTGTTTGATTTATTTTGTAGCTGCAGACTTCTTTCCTTTTTGTTTGTATGTTTCTACCCGTATTGTTTAAATTGTCACAAGTGTACTAGGAAATTTCATCTCTAGGGTGCGACTCCTGACAGAAAAAAATGGTAAAATCTTACATACACTAAGATGTTGTGGACATTTTACAATCGATAAATTAATACATCCTCATTCATAGACTCTGTTCAGTTAAAACAAAACAAAAGGACTTCTGACCCAGCGAGGTACCACTGATACTATTTGCATATTTAAAAAAAAAACAAACCCAAACTCTGTATAGCACAATGTAACTGGGCCAAAAAAAAAAAAACAGGACCTGCATTTCAAGGAGTAGAGAATAATATATGGACAATTTCTAACAATGGTTGCTTTAGTATTGACATAATGATTTTCATTTTCCTAATTGTTTTCTGTATTTCTAGGATAAACACATGTTTTATATTCAGAAAAATGTTATTGTAAAATTATATTTAAGTCTATAAGCTCTCCAAGAACATAGTTTTGTTCGGGCTTTGCTATTTGTGGTGGTAGTGATCAAACCCAGACCTCATATATGGTAGGCAAGTGCTACCACTGAACCACACCTCAAGCCAAGCACACAGTTTTTGTTATTTGTATCCTTCATGCTCAGGACAGGACCTGGAACACAGTAGGTGCAACGTAAAAGCACCAAAAATGAATGAAGGGTCACTAACTTCTGTTACGACTCACTTGTTTTCTTGGTGTCTGCCAATGGACAGGCAGTGAGAAGAGGAGCAGATGGCACCAGGGGAAGATGGCCCTTTGCAGGAGCTATAGAGCTCACAATGGGGTCAGGGATCTGGGCTTTGTCCAGGCTTTCAGTCTACACAGCATGTAGTGTTCGCCTGGTGAGTCAGAGATCTGAGTCCAATTATACTCCTGGCCAATTAGCTAATGAGCAGAAGAAAGGGGCACTGAGAGAGAAAGTCAACCTGGGCTTTGAAAATGTGCCCACAGCTGGGAGCATTTTGTAGTGCCTCTGTATTTTATGTTGTGCCAGTAAGTAGAGTGGGTCTTTGTTTGGATTCACAAGAGAAAATCTTTTGTGTCTCTGCTGGAGTCTAGGGAAAGAGACACCTGGCCCATGTCTCTCCATATCTCTCAGTCCTCATTACCTAGGTTTGTCCCTGATCAGGTGCTGGTCCTCTGTAAAGTGATGTACATTTGTATCTCTAAGACAGTCAATCTGATACTGCTCTTGAAGAGAAATGGGAGAGTCACAGGTTCTCTCATAGACATCAACATGAGTAGTTGGCGTAGGACTATTTCCCACCCAGAGGAATATCAGAACTCATTTCTCTTAGAGTGCTTCCTAGTCAGCATCCTGTAGCAGAAACAATCATAGCACCTCCATGTGATGCTGAAAAACAGTGACCATAGCCAGGGCCTAAGCAACTCAGTTCTGCAAGGCCATTAGAGCCACCCACCTGTCACTGCACAGCTCTGTCTGGGGTCACTGAAGTCTAGACTGTGTTCCACTGACTGTAGGGTTGCCTGAAGATAAACAGGACAGGAAGGGGACTTGAGTCCCACCTCCCACTGTTTTCTGGGGTCACACAAAAACACACACAAAGCACAAATATTGCTTTCAAATAGAAATTCTGGAAGAATGTAGAAAATAGAAATACATGCATATATAGTATGTTTGCAGCCCTCTGGAGAATTCTTGATTCGAGTTTCAAGACAGAAGCCATGGAGGGAGAATTTACTGTTTGGGGAAGCACCCTGTTTGGGCAGTGCCCTGGGCCCATTGCAAGTATAATAAGTGCAGAAAAACAGTTCATTATCATCTGGTGAGGAATCTTTGTTTCTAATTATAATCCTTATCTATTCATTTCACATTTCATTTTTTTGAATTGAAGATAAACCATTAAGATTTTCCAAAACACCAGGATCTTAGAATAACAGAGATAGATAAAATCTTGTTTAACGTTTTGGGGCTGGGGAGATAGCTTGGAGGTCTAAATGCCTGCCTGGCAAGAGCAAGGACCCAAGTTTGATCCCTGGTATCATATGCTGTGCTGGCTGCTGAACCCCGGGTGTGCTATATCAGCCCAGTCCATACCTGTAATCCCAGTGCTGGGGAGGCTGAGACAGGAGGATCACTATGAGTTTGAATTATGTAGCAAGACCCTGCATCAAAAAAATAAAATAAAGTTGGTATGTATTTTTTGCATGAATACAGATTTCTTTGCTTATTTTACAAATTGTAGCATTCAGAAGTTTCTAAAATGAAGAAATATGTCATATGGAAAGATAAAAATCTGGTGGTGGAGCCAAGGAATTACACACACCCTTTGCTCCCAGATCTTTTCAAGGTTCTGGGACCAAGGGCAGGCACCTCCTCCTGCTACCTCATCTGTGAGTTTGCCTTTTGTTGACAGATGATTGAATGAGATGTGAATAGAAGCCATTGGGAAAAAGAAGTCAGCTACATAAAGAGATATCTAATGAGATTGCTCACCACTTATTCTTGACTGATACCTAGTAACAACTGAGTACCACTGGTATAAATATAGACCATCAACATAAAGTGTTCTATGCTCAATCTTCACAGTTGTATCATTCATTCATTCATTCATTCATTCATTCATTCATTCATTCATTCACTTACTTTCTTCTACAATCAACTTCTTTTGATTGCTAAAAAGTACAAATCATGATACTGTGAATCAACTACCTCCCTGTTTTGATCAAGGAGCAAATATGTGTAGGGGATTCTGAGCAGTAGTCAAGACAAGGAGAACCTGTACATGGTACCTGGATCCAGAGCTGCAGGTTAGAGATGACAGCACCCCACCTGTTTGGCCAGAGAGGATGCAATTCTGAAAGATGACTCAGAATTCTTCCTGGTAGATGAGAACTTCTTCAAATTCTAAGCTGAGGAAACAGAGTGTGGGAAGGGCAGGTGCCAACTGTGTCAGGACAGAGTTCATGAGCAGTGTCAGAGCAGGTGCCACATCATGTCTGTGTTATGTGATAAGACTTTAACTTGCTGGTGTTGGGTGTGACACAAGGGCCACAGCTGGGGAGTGAGGTGACCATATTTGTTTTGAGTGGATTTTGGGTGGAGGAGAGTGAAAATTGAGGCAGAAACCCAATCAGGAGAAGCTTTTATTAGTCAGTGGTAATGAGTGTGTTAGTCACTGTTCCATGAAATGTAATTCAAGCTGCAGTTGTCATCTTAAATGATCTGTTAAGCACTTTCAAAAGACACAATGTGAATATTAAGAATGTTTTATTTAGTCTGCCATAATTGCAACATTATCTTGTTCCTATGCAACCAATATAAAAATGATCAATAAAGGGCTAATGAGATAGCTTAGTGGGCTAAAACACCTGCTTAGGCAAGTGCAGGGTTTGTGGCTCGATCCCACATGCCATGCCAGCCCTGCCCCCAGGGCGGGCTGAGCCAGTCAGAGCCTGGGCGTAGTGGCTCATGCCTGTAATCCCAGCACTGGGGAGGCTGAAAGCAGGAGGATCACTACAAGTCTGAGCTGTGTAGTGAGACCCTGTAACAACCAAATACATTAAAAAAAAAAGATCAGTAACATATTGTGTATTCTTTACACTAATATTTCATTGGGACTGTGTTTCTATACTCTGCTCACTGTAGACTCATCCCACAGGGCCTAGGGCTCATCACCCCACTGCAGGACTCAGTGGCAGGGCCAAACAGTACTGCTCCAGCTCAAGATGAAGGTGACAGCTCTACAGGGAAGAAAGAGACACATCTTTACCCATGGAAGAGGTGTGTGATGGGGAAGATTGGGTGTGGAGGATGATGGAAAGCATAGGAACAGAGGGTGGCTCCTACTTTAAACAAATGAAGGAATATGGACAGTGTTGTAGCATCAGTGGGCATGCAGATGGGATCGGCCCTGTTTACCTTCTCACTTTCCATGTGAACTAAGTCTCTTGCAGTGCAGCATCCTACCCTGTGCTTCATGGTGGATCCTCCTAAGCTGTTTTAGAAAGGGTGCCTGGATCTCATCCCCCAAAATGTCACCGTGTTGTGCTGGGGTGCAGCCTGGGCATCAGGATGGGAAGCCCAGGCAGGACTGAGAGCTGAGGGGCTCTAGCCCCCATCCCCGGAGCAGTCATGGAACAGCCTGGGCTCCCTGACCTGAACCTCCTTTTGGGAGTCCTTACTGTGTCTGTAATTTTCTTATTAAATTTATGATTTTTTTCTCTTGTATTTATATTTAAGCATTTATATCATCCCTATTTTTGTTTTCTTACAAAAGTCTACTACAATAAAATTACAGTATATGTCTTACTATATAGGTTTTTTTTTTTATTTTAGAGAAGGGTTTACGGGTGTTCAGGGTCTTACTACTAGATCAGACTTGTAGTGATCTTCCTGTTTACAGCCTTCCAAGAACTGAGGTTACAGGTGTGTGCCACCATGCCCAGTCTCAATTGCCATCTCAGCCTGTCCCAGGGGCAGGACCAGCATGGCAGGCCCTGGGATTGAACCCCTGTCCCCTGCGCCTGCTTGCAAGTGCTTTAATCCACTGAGCTATTTGACCGGCCCTATAGTTTTTTTTAACAGGTATATAAATAAGTATTAATAGGCATGATATATATCCTTACATATCTTTATCATTAGGATACATATATATTT
>NW_004524709.1:6166969-6170069 GCF_000260255.1 Octodon degus | reverse complement strand
GCCATCTTTTTTTCTGGTATTTAGGACTTAACCCAGGGTTTCCTTTATACTGAGCTACATCCCCTGCCCTTCCTTATTCTTTCTTTTAAAACAGGCTCTTGCTAATTGTCCAGGACTGTTCAGTATCAAACTTATGATACTCCTGCCTCAGCCTCCCCCAGGATTAGCATTAGAAATGTGCAGCAACATACCCTTTGCTCAGAACATTTCCAACAGTGCAGAAAAACGTCCACAGTGAGCTCAGTGTTAGGAACTGAATGAGCACTGAGTTGACTTAGCTGGGCTAGGAGCCCTCTTGATTCTCAGTAACTGTTTGCCTGGCGCTGTTCCTAAGTCAACAGGCAGAGAAGGTCAGGGGTGCTCTGGCAGAGGGAGGAATTTCCCTTTTTTACCTGGCTTCCACCTGCTTCTGCATCACAATGGGCTTTCAGGCGTTCTAAATGTGGCTGCTGTGTGCTTTCTGCGGCATCCTGGGAGTAGCCCTCCCAAGACATGTGTACTGGTCTTCGCTCTTTTCAGTGATAAGACACTACCCCATCACAACAGATGTGTCTGGGCAGCTACACAGTTGCTAATAAGCCCCTCTCAGAGGACAGAGCGAGGGAGCAGAACAACATTCCAGGGACATGCGTGGGGCCATGGTGTGCTACAGGCGTCCAGAGCTACTTCAGGGTCAAGGAGCAGCCTGGTAAAGTCCCCTCCTTCCCCTGCAGGAGTAGTAGAGACCGTGTAGAAGGGGTAGCCTTGGGAATTTTGAACCTGTCCAATCATTTCAGACTCTGGTCGCAACACCCTTGTCCTAGTGGTTCTGAAGAAGCTGTTGTTTCTGGAGTTTGATTTACTTATCAATGAGTGGTAAACCATAAAACTACATGATAAATGCAAGAAAAGATATGTGAAGCATTTCCTGGGTGATGGATCCTTTAATAAGTGGGTTCTCTGGGAGCAGATCAAGGGTGAATGTTAAGAGTAGCCTGTCTTTCTTTGTGCCAGGAGCACGCCTTTCCCAGATGGTATGTTCCGGGGCAGTGCAGTGGTACTTAGAAACTGTTGGCATGGTTTCAGGTGACTGGTGGAAGTTATTGGCAAGGCCGGGGGAAGACCTCAGGTAAAATCTGAAAAGTACTAGTGAATAGTCAGTTGGGTAATTGATTGGATCCATGTAAGTCTGTCCATGCTTCCTGAAGCCTGAAGAAGGCCCCTCCCACATTGACTCACATTATCACAATTAGATTTGAAAGCGGTGTTGCTTACAATTGAATATATATATAAAAAAATTAAAAAAGAAAATATAGGGGCTGGTGAGATGGCTCAGTGGTCTAAAGCACCTACTTAGAACAAGCTTAGCAAAGCACAAGGACTGCAGTTCAATCCCCAGCACCACATGCCAGCCAGCCCTGCCTCCTGGTGGGCTGAGGTGGCCACACACACACACACACACACACACACAAATAAATAAAATTTAAAAAAAAAGAAAATATATGGGCAAAATCCTATGGTGATAATCTTAATGTTTCCAGCAGTGTCCCAGCGTGTTCTTACCTAATCAAGCAGAGTCCAAGAAAATGTAAAAATACAGGGAAGGGCTAAATAGAATTCCATAGTCCCAAGAACAATAGCACACCTGGGAAGAATTCCTGCTTGCTGTCATATTCATCAAGAGGTGCCCATTGCTGCCACCCCCACCTCCCTCAACAGATGAATTGTGTTTATCACTCGCATGCCACATGGCTTTGTAACAAGAACTCTGTCCTCTTGTTTTAATTGCGAGTGAAGAACTAAATATTCTTTTCTTTCTGGGAAGAAGAATACATTGCCGTCTGGCTCACCCCAGGGTAAATCAAGGTAAGGTGGGCCAGCAGCCAACCTGGGTACTTAGTGAGGAAGTCATTTTTTTTAAATTCATCATTAATTTTTTTGAAAATCAATAATAATTATATCACAAATTAAAAATTGTAGACAAATATTGAAATGCGAAAGATATAAGATGTAGACAGAGTGACTTTTAGAAAAATATTTCTGAAGTGAATACATAAGATTAATAATGGATTGCACATTGTAAAAAATATTTACAAACTTAAATGAATATAACAATAAAAATTGTCTAAAATAAGCATGAAGAACAAAGAGTTTATAGATCAGTCATATAATAGTTCACCCTGTGCCAAAATCAAGAAACTTGTATTTATATAATTAGAATTCTCAAGTAGAAGGGGGTAGGCAATAAATATTTAAAGATTTACAGTTTCTGAATTCAGGGCCAGTCAAATAGCTCAGCGGATTAAAGCACCTGCAACCAGGCACAGAAGGCCCAGGGGTTCAATCCTTAGGCCTGGGATGCACTGAGATGGCAATTGAGACTGGGTGTAGTGGTGCACGCCTGTAATTCCAGCTCTTGGGAGGCTGTAAACAGACGAATCACTGTGAGTCCGATCTAGTAGCGAGACCATGAACACCCAGTAGGCCATTCCCTAAAAAATTAAAAATAAAAATAAAAAATAAAAGAATTCTGAATTCAGTTGAAATTATAGCACCATATTTCCAAGAAAAATGAAGCTTTTGAGCAAGAAATATGAGTAAAATCATACCAAGATACACAAAAATGAAATTGTCCAAAACTAATTGTAAAGTAAAAATAATTAAAGCATATACATTGAAAAAAATATTAGCTATGGAAGAACAAAATTAAATAGCATCATATTCCACATGAGAAAAAAAGAGCAGGTGGGTAAGAAATTAGACTTATTTATTCAATGGACTCAAAAAAAAATCTGTCCTCAGGTTATATACATTTTTTTCATGTGTGCGTGTGTGTGTGTTTGTATGTCTGTGTGTGTGTAAAAGATAAGGAAGAACTAATATATGATTTTTTTTTTTTTTTTTTTTGTGTGTGTGTGGAACCAGGGATTAAATTTAGGCCCTTGTGCTTGCCAGGGAAGTACTTATTCCACTGAGCCATCTCCCCGGCCGGAAGAACTAATATAAAGTCAATGGAAAATGTAAATATACTTTTTAAAGTTTCTAAAACTAGAGGAAAATATCCCACCATGTCTTATAAGTAGATTGTAAGTCAAAGAAATGGTATAAATCATAAAAACAA
>NW_004524709.1:6143746-6166869 GCF_000260255.1 Octodon degus | reverse complement strand
ACTCACACAGTATTTGATTAGGTTAATACAGACAAAAATATCAACTAAGAAAAAGTTTTCATGATAGTAAAGAATCACTAAGAATAAAACATAACAAAAATACTGGAATGGTAAATATATGACCAGCACTTCTAACAGTTTGGGGACAGGATATCACACACAGTTCTAATATGTGGTGGACGTGGACAGTGTCCATGATGCTTACTGGTGGCCAGGTGTCACTGGTGGGACTGAGCTACTGCTATTTCCTTGATATGCACCCTACAGACCCAGACAGAATCATGACCCATAGGGAGCAGGAGAAATCTATTTGTAGAGTATGCTGATGGAAATATTTTGCTGCTGTGTACAAAAGAATAATTGAAAGACTGTGGCTGTATACCTCTTTTTCTCATGTTTGTTTGCCCTATTTGGTGGGTTCTTCCCATTCTCATTCATGGAGTTGTCATGGGTCATTTTGATCCCTCTCTAGAATATCTTTTAGTAGTCTGTGTAGCATTGGCTTTGTTGTCATGAAATTCTTTAGCTGTTCTTCGTCATGGAAATATTTCACTTCTGCATTAAACTTGAAAGAGAGTTTTGTAGGGTATATCAGTCTGAGTTGGAATTTGTTTTCTTCCAAGACTTGAAGTACTTTGCTCCATGCTTTTCTTGACTTGATGGTTTGTGAAGAGAAATGAGCCATTATTCTGATGTGTTTTTGTTTGTCTGTTTGTTTTTGGCAGAACTGGGGGATTGAACTCAGGTCCTTGCACTTGCCAGGGAAGCACTTATTCTACTGAGCTATCTCTCCGGCCCCTGTTTCTTTTTTTAATGGCTTTTAGTATACTGTTCTGTGCTGAATTTCTGGGATCTTAATTATTATATGTCTGGGTGTGGTTTTAATTGGATTGATGTTATTTGGAGTTCTATATGCTTTGGTTACTGAATGTCAGATTGTTTCCCCATATTTGGGAAGTTTTCTGCTATTACTTCTGCCCATATTGTTTTTATATTGTTTGTATTGATTCCTTCTTTCTCATTGATGCCTATTAGTCTTACATTGTTCATCTTTGCATCATCTTACAGATGTTGAATTATTTTTTTCCTGCATCCTAGTTGTTTTTAAGAGATCTCTTCTTACCTTTTCACTAGCTGCAACAGTAGTCTTAAATGGTTTTGCCAACTTGTGATTGAGGTTTTAATTCCCTGCATATCACTTTGAATCTGTTTCATGCATTCTATTTCTTTCCTATATTGCTCATTTAAGGATTCCATCATTTTTCTATTCTCCTCTATTTTTTTTTTTAATCAGTGTCTTCTTTAGAAGCACTTAGGGGCTGGGGAGATGGCTCAGTAGAATAAGCGCTTCCCTAGCAAGCACAAGGGTCTGAGTTCAATCCCCAAATCCCCAGTTCCACCAAAAAAAAAAAGCACTTAGTACTTCTTTCATTACAGTTATCATTTCTTTTCTTACTTCAGAAATTATTTCTGATCTGATTTTCTCTGTATATTTCTGCAGTTGTTTCTTTACTTCCAATGCTATTATTTCAGAGATTTCAGGTGTGTGATTTCCAATTTCTTCTATGCTATTGTCTCCTGCATTTGTTCTGGGTGGGCTTGGGGCCTGAGAATGTATTTTGCTCCTTCCTTTTGTCATTTTGTGTAGCACTGACTTCTGACCTTTGGTGTAGAGCTTTAGTAGAGTTATTACCTTAGCACCAGTTGTGGATCTACCAAGTTCACACTTGTCCTGGTGGGTGTGCCTTGAGTCTGGCTGCTGTGCTCCAGTTCTTCCTGCTGCAGCCCTTGGAGGTGAACCCTTCATGCCACTCTGACAAGATGTTCTGCTCCTGGGTCAGCTGGGTGGGTCTTGCCTCTAGCCTCTCTGCAGGGAATTCTGCCCCAGGGTGCCACATTGGGCCTGTCTGAAGGAGGAAGTTCCACACACAGGCTGGGCCTGGGTGCTGGCTGGAGTGAGGGTCTGGAGGGTCCCGGGCAGTCCCACTCACACACCAGGACTGGGTGCTGGCTGGAATCTTGGTGAGGAATTCGTGACTAAATTTCTAAGAACTTCATATCAACCACTTGGCTCCCAAGAGGATTCATGATGAAGAGGGAAAAAACAAATCTGCCCTAAAGGGCAGATTTTCCTTTGGTGTTTAACACTTCCATTTTGTTCAATCAACAAATAAAATGTGTAGATGTATATACATGAACAGTAGGTCTTAGTTGCTTTCCCCATGGCTGTTGTAAAATTATACAACACCCATGGTTAAAGGGTAAAGATTTATTTAGCTCACTTTCTGTGGAGGTAGAGTTTTCAGTCCATAATCAACTGACTCCAAGGCAGAGGACGAACCATTTGTGGTGGCAGAAGACAACAAAGTCAACAAGAGAAGAGAGGAGAACAAAAGGGGATCAATGCTCTTTCTATCTCTTTTATCTCATTCAGACTGCTGGGATTAGCGTGGTTCTGATCCAAGCAGTGGAGTGACTGACGCAGCAATGACCCAGCTTGGATCACAGCGCCCTGAATCTCAGCACTGTACAATGCGCCAGTCACAAGCTCTAGACTCAGCCACCTCCGAAAAAGCCCAACCTCCTTGACTGCATGAGGCTTTTGGGGAGACATCTAGGCACAAACCATAGTGCAGTATATGAACTATTTGTAAATTAGTTGTTAATATGTTTATCTCTCAAGGTTATAAGTCATAGCTTGCCTGCTTTTCCCTAGAAAGATAAATATTGACAGTCTGATTAAATAAATATATTTTTGTTTTGTTAGTTTTTTACTGCTATTATAACAAATTACCACAAACTTGGCTTAACATAAGTTTAGTATTTTACAGTACTTTTTTGGAGTTCAGCAACAGTTGTTATATAGTATGTTGTCTTCATTTAGTTGTTCAGATTACTAGATATAAGCCTGCAGGACTAGCAAAATAATTATAAAAAATTAAAAAGGGGAAAATATTTAAGCCCTAATAGCTCCTTTCAATGGAGTAGCAGAGCTTAGCAGTACAATTATCCAAGCTATCCCATGTCTAGACTGATATTTCTTTTTTTTCCTTTCTCCTTTCCCCCATCCAGTTGTTCCGTCCCTTGGAACAGTTTCTTTCCCCTTCAGAGTATCCATTATACCTTTCAGGTCCTATTTACTGTTTCAGATTCTTACACTAGAGAGACAATATGTGGTTTATACATATGGGTCTGATTTATAAGTATGGTCTCTAGTTGTATCCACTTACCTACAGAAGTCTCAAGTTTATTTTTTATAGCTGAGTAATACTCCATTGTATAAGAATACCACATCTTTTTTACTCATTCTTCAGTTGATGGAGATTTGTGTTGCTATGACAAATTGGACTGCTATAGTTCAGTGGTCTAAGCACCTGCCTGACAAGAGCAAGGACTAGGTTCAATCCCTGGCACTAGGGGCTGGGGAGATGGCTCAGTAGGATAAGCGCTTGACTGGCAAATGCAAGGATCTGAGTTCAATCCCCGGTTCAAAAAAAATCCCTGGCACTGCATGCTGTGCCAGTCCCACCTCTGAGTTGCAAAGTGAGATCTTGTACCAAATACATCAATTTAAATTTTAAATTTTAAAAAATTAAAATTCAAAATCTCCCCCCCCCCAAAAGAAGAAATTGGACTGCTATAAACATGGGTACACATATATTGCTGTGATATGATGTTCTCTGTTTTGCTGGAAAAATACCCAGGAGGAGAATAGCTGGCTTGAATGGGATCTCCAATCCTAGCTTTTCAAGGAATCTCCATGTTGATTTCCACAGTGGTTGTACCAGTCTGCTCTCCCACCAACAGTGGAGAAGGATTTCTTTTCCCCTCCAGCCCCTCCAGCATTTGTTATTGGTTGACTTCTTGACAACAGCCATTTGTTCTGGGGTGAGATGGAATCTCAGTGTTGTCTTAATTTGTATTTCTCAAATGATCAATGATGTTGAACATTTTTTCATGTATTTATTTGCCATTTGCATTTCTTCATCGTAGAAGTGTGTATTCATCTCAGATGCCCATTTTGGGATTGGACCTTTGAATTTTGGGTACCTGAGTTTAAAAAATTCTTTATATGTTCTAGATAGAAGTCCTTTGTTTGAGGGACAGCTGGCTAAAACTTTTCCCCAATTTGTAGGTTTTCTTTTTAGTCTATGGGTGATTTCTTTTGACATGCAGAAACTTTTCAAAAAGATGAGATCCAAGTTGTTGATTTTTGAAGTATTTCCTGCGCAATACTTCAAAAGTATTTGGTTTTTGTTCATGAACTCTCTGCCTATCCCTATGTCTTCAAGATTTCTACCTACTTTCTCCTCCAGTAGATTTAATATTTATGCTTTAATATTTACATCTTCGATCCACTTTGACTGTAGTTCAATGCATGGTGATAGATATGGGTCTAATTTTAGTCTTCAGCATGTGGAAAGCAAATTTTTCAAGCACCATTTATGAAAGAGACTTTCTTCCAGTGAACATGTTTTGCTCCTTTGTCAAAGATAAGGTGGCTGAGTGTGTTTGTAGTTGTGTCTGCGTCTTCTAATCTGTTCCATTGATCCTCAGGTCTGTCTATGCCAGTACCATGCTGATTTTATCATAGCTCTGTAGTAATATAATTTTAAGTCAGTGATTGTGATGTCCCTGCCTTTCCTCTATTGCCCAGGACTGTTTTTGCTATACTACATCTCTTCTGGTTCCAGGTGAATTTTAGGAATGTTTTTGCCAAAAATCTGAAATAAGTCTCCCTTGGTCAAGGTATTGGGCAGATGTCATTCCTTCTCCCAGCTGAAGGGAAGAACCTATTTCCCTGCTTTTGTCAGCTTATTGAAGACACCTGCATCCCTTGGTTCATGGTCCCTGCTGCCTTCTTCAAGGCCAGCAGTCCTGCTCACATTGCATCACCCTGATATTGAACTTTCTCTGTCCTTCTCCTGGTATACAAGGACCCTGATATATTGGTGCACCTGGATAATGGAGGTGAGATCCCTTGCCTTTGAGTCAACTGATTAGAAACTTTAACTCCATCTTCAGCCTTAATTCCTCTTGCCATAGTAAGGTTCTGAAGACATGACTATCTTTTGGAAACCATTATTCTGCCGTGCACACTGACCAATACTCCAGCAAGACAATGTAATTCTTAAGTCTAATTAAATAAATGCAAATATATTTTTATGGCCCTCATTTTGCTTGACTGCCTTTTTATATCCAAATTCTATTCCTTTTTTTTTTTTTTTTTTTAAAGAGACCTGAGAAGTTTCCATTAAAGTCAAGCATAGGACAAACGCCAGAGCAGAGTGAGGACACTCCGAGAAATGGGGCACACCACCGCTGAAATCTGGGGATCCTTCATGCACTTTGGGTGGTGGCAATGTAAGGAGTTTAATAATAGTCTTGTCCAGTGGGTAGGAGAGGGTGTCCTCCCATAGTGAGGCCATTGTGATTCATATGGGAGCCCCCAAATGATGGTCTGTTCATGGCTGAAACAGGACCACCTACAAATGAAAAGGGAAAGTGGAAGAATAGACTCATTTGTAGGGGAAGAGGGATTGTCCAAGTTTGCCATTTTGGGAGAAGAAAAGAAAACAAACAAACAGAAAAAACAAATCCCACAGGGCTATGTTCTGATGCTTCAGTCTTTCTTCAAAGTACACTTTTTTTTTTCTTTTTTTTGGCAGAACCATGGCTCGAACTCAGGCCCTTGGCTTGCCAGGCAAGTGCTTATTCTATGAGCCATCTCCCGGCCCCAAAGTACAATTTTTAAAAATTCTTTTCTCCTGTCCACCCAATCCTATTTCCTGTGCCCTTCCTCATTTCCCCCTTCTGAGACTTTAATCCCTTGTTATTTTTTTCTTTTTGTGTTTTTGAGAAAGGGTTTCCTCGTGTGTAGTTCAGGCTGGCCTTGAATTTGCAAAGATCTTCCTGCCTCAGCCTCTGGAGTGCTGGGATTACAGGCAGGAGCCACCATACCTGCTTTCAGTCCCTTATTCTTAAAGCAGAAGGCTGATGGTCTGTGTGCACTCACTACTTCCCTCTGAGGAGGAGCATTGATCCTGCCTACCCAGGGACTGAAAGTCTCATCCTGCCTGATCTAAAGGAGACATAGGAATAGTGGGTTCCGTCTTTTGAAGAACCATCATCTTTCAATAGGCAAACCAAAGTTGTGGTGTCTGCAGTGTCTTTGTCCCTTTTTAGGTCCCTTCGTGATCTCCAAGACAAATGTCCCTGGACTGCATTGGAGGGCTCCTGAGGCTGAAACAAGGTGCTCAACCTGCCCATCCAAAACAACTCTGCAGGTTTGCCAACTCCTGTGGTGGAAAAAGAACACTCAGGACACATCAGTAAAAGAGACAGGAGAAGGATTCAGCAGGGACAGTCACATAGGATGCACCCAAGAGCAGAGTGCTGGTGCTCAGAGAAACGAGGCACCTGTCGTCAGCCTTTTGCCATACTGTCTTATTAATACAGGTGCTACTTTCCACCTGTATTTAAACCATCATTTTTCCTTTCCCTGTAATCTAAAGCAACATAAGAATGATTTAAGCATATATATATATATATATATATATATATCTTCCAATGCCATAGAGACTTGTGTTTATTAGACCCTAGCAGCACCCTGCCAGAATGACAAAGCAATATCTAGTTTAGCACAGTGATTCAGCAAGCAGAAGGAAGATGATGGGAGGGGTGGAGAAGGGTGACAGTAGGGGAGGTCAGAGACATTCTGCCTGCCTCTACCCAAGCAGAGGGTTTAAGTAGCTCTTCTGAAGTCACTCCCAGCTTCTGAAGGCTGGCATTGAACCTGAGGTGGTTAAAACTGAATGCTTACTGGTGATACAAGAGGTACCATGACACCTGTTGACTGCAGTGGTCTGGGACTGCTGTTTTCAATTTAGATCCAATGGAGAAGTTAATCCTATTAGAATAAGTGAACTATAAAACATGTTGCTACGGCATAGCAGAATGCAGCACAGGAGACTGTTAAGTGCTTATAGAAAAATATCTGGAAGATACATAACTGAAAAAAAGTGTTTTTCATGCCTGTAATAAGGAGTTGATGGGGGTATTTTGCAATGCTGATTTGGAAGGAAGAGAGATGCTTTAGGATTTCCATTAAGAGTTGTGTTGCTTTTGTGAGGATTAGAATAATCAAACTATGGGAAGCAAGTGCACTTTTTTTTTTTTTTTGAGACAGTGTCTTGCTATGTAGTGCAGGTTAGCTTTGAACTCATGGTATCTTCCTCCCTCAGCCTCCCTGAATGCTGGGATTATAGGTGTGCGCCACCACACCTGGCCACATGTTCAAAACTGTGCCATAAGAAAAGTTTAATTCCGACTTCTCATTTCTTGCCTCACATTATCATGATTCTTTTAGCCCTTTTTAAAATGTCATCTATTCTTTAGTCACAGCAGAAAGCTTTTACCAGGACAGTACTGTGACATGGGGGAAGAGTCTTTGTGCAAGTATTCAGAGACTACTTTCAAACAGCTACTATTAAGTAAGAAACACAGTTCAAATTTCAGGAAGCGGATGATCAGAGAAATAGAGCCACTTACTCCAGGCCACACGGCAGCCAAGTTGCCACAACACTGGGTGTGGAATGACTGTGCACTTAGTTCCTGACCAAACTGGCTACATAAAGCTTAGAAGCTTGTATCCCATAAAGAGGAGGGCATTTGGTTTATTCATTTTGGGAAGATGCCAAATCAGAAGAGTAGTGCCCATAAACTTGAGATTGTAAAAATATATGGGTCTAGGCTGGTACACATTGTGAGACAGAGTCTGTAGCTTCGGTGATATTCTCCAAGGGGCCAGCAATTCAAAGGAAGTTAACATTTACTGCTTTAAAAGCCAAAGAAGAGCCAGGCACACTGGTGTATACCTATAGTCTTAGCTACTCACTAAGCCTAGAAGTTCAAGGCCAGTTTAGGCAACAGAGTAGTACCTTGTTTTTAAAAAGTGAGAGAGTGGGGTGAGGTTAAAAATCAGAGAAATGCACAGAGATCAAACTTGTCACAAAATCAGCCAGTTAACTGAGAAAGGGTTATTTAAAGACTTCCAAGCAATTATAAAACATTATATTTCTACATAAGACTTGTATGAAGTACACACTGTTAAGAACAAGTTATGAAGATTATTCTGCAGCTAGAGCTCACCTTCATAAAAGGGAAAGAAATTCAGGTGGGGGAAAAAGAGGCACTTTCTGGTTGTTGCCCTTGGTTCCTCTCTCCAAGGTCATCAGTATCTCCCACCAGCTTGGACTTTATATGACATTAGAGAGAACATTTGATTGCTCTTTTTGAAGTTTTGTTTTGAGGACTTATCACTGTGCTACCTAGTTTCCTATAGAGACATGTCAAATGAACTCTTGAGAGCTGCTCTATTATGTTGATGTCACAGCTTTGGATTTCTTCATTGAACAGGAAGTTGTCACCATCCGTGGTTTGTCTTGGCAAGGAAGTTGTATAGCACTGATAATAAGAAAAGAGTCCAGTGGGAGAGTTAATGTGTAAATAATTTATTTTTGGCCACAGATTTACTCACAATGTTCTGAGGGCTTCCTTCCTTACAGATGGCACAGGGTGGTGGTGTCCTGGCTTCAAGAATCTCATGGTCTGGTCATGGGTTTCAATACTGCAAGTACAGGCCAGGCTGGAAGGGCTTTCACAAAGCAGGCTGAGTGGCTCTAGAACACAGGATAGAGACTATGCACACTAAATAAGGACTTAGCTGATTTTATAGCCCAAGACAGAGACTGGGTAGGGCATTAACTGGATAGTAAAGGGAGTCATAGTACCTTCCTGTCCCATGCAACACCGGCCTCATTGCTACATGAAAGAACCTACTTCACTAAGACAGTCATTGAAACCTCACTGAAAAATCTAAACACAACCTGCTTTGACTGATGTTTAACATATTTATACATGATCCAGCCATAGATAGTCACTAATTAACTAAATCTTAAATCAAATAGCATTATTTGCATATGTTAAATTCTAGAAGTTATGTAGGACTAGATTTTAACATTTAACACGCATAAATACCATACTCTCACCCACTATTACAAAGAAACAGCCATACTGTAGAACTTGAAAAAAAATACAACCTATTGTATTTGTACCCTATTATTAATGTTGGAATGCAATAAAATATTCCTAGTCCTCCCAAATCTGATCTATTTTTGCAAGTTAGGTAGAATTCAGCTTCAGGAAGTGTGAATATTTCTCCAAAATAGTCCTTTGGTTGTGGCATAAACTCAGGTTGTGGACATAAACCCTTCTGGTGGCCAAGGGTGTTCTAACTCCTTGATAACACCAATGAGTGAAACTAATATAACACAAACATCAAATAAACTCCCAACATTTCAAAGCTCTAAGACTCCGGATTTAAAAATATACAATATGGTTAACAAGTTAGACAACATGAGAAATGAACCTGGTTGCATATGACTAATTTAGCATAACACCCTGTTTCTGTCAAAATCTAGAAGAGCTGGTTTGGAATGGTACACACTACATTCACTCAGCAAATAAGGCTGCAGAGGTAAACAGGCAAGCAGCCAGGTCAAGGTCCCATGAAGAGTGACTCAGCATGACACTTTATCACAGTAGCTCATTCCCACCCAAAGCACAGCTGTCCCAGGGAGAGCCCACGTGGGTTGGAAATGGAGTCTCGGTTTTTGCTCTATTTGCTTTCCCTCCAGACTTTACCTGTTTTTACTAATTTGCTATTTCTTCAGACAATACTGAGCTTCCTAAATCAGTACCTTTGCAAAGAGCATCAGTGTAGGAACATGTGTCCTAGTTTTACTCATCAATGCCAGCCAGGTTACTGGGACTTTAGTCCCTTACTGTGTGCTCTCAAATAAATTACTTAATTTTTCTGAGCCTCAGGTTTCTTATTTATACATTGAAAATAATAAAAATTGGAAAGAATTGAGATGTGTTATGTACATATATCAACTCCCCACAATGAATGTAATCATTATATAGTGTAAACATGTACTAGCAAAAATTTTAAAAAGCTGAGCATGGTGGTGCCCACCTGTGATCCCAACACTTGAGAGATTGAGACAGGAAGATTGCTATGAGTTTGAGGCCAGCCTGAGTTACATAGTGAGACCCTGTCTTTAAAAAAAAAAAAGTGAAATAAAAGAAAAATACATATAATAAAAAGAACTTCCTTGAAAAATTAACAATAATGTATGTGAAGCAAAGTGCCTGGAACGTACACTATCATCTATAAATAATGGCTATTATCTGTATTCTTGGCTCAGACCATTGGGATGATGTCAGGTTACATCTCCTACAGCCATGAACCACAACTGTAATCTGTACTGTGTTTATAAAAGGAAAAAGAGATATAGTTTATGTCAACTGTAAAATATTACATTAATATATAGCTCACAGGTTTGTGTAAAGATTAAATGAGTTAATGAGCATAAAATGCTTGGAATGCAAATTGGCATGCAACATATATTCAACAAATGTTAGCTATGATTGTTGTCGTTATGCAAATATTTGACTCTCCTGCCCCATTATTAAGGGCCTGAGAACAGGTATGACATGTCACAACAACTAGGGAAACAGCAGTGGAAGGTACAGTGGGGCAAGAAGTTGGGAGACTCTGGCCTAGGATCATCCTTAAACCAGGAATGTAGGCTTCACCCTCTTTCTTCCCTGGGCCAAGTTCCTTCTCTGCCCAATGGTGTCGGCCACACTGACATCTACAGCACACAAAACTGTCTGTGCATCAGATGTGACCATTAATGTGGATTATTTGACATTTAAACTGGAAATATGTTCACATTATTTTTATGATTGATAGGTTTCCAAACTGCCAGGGGAAATAACCAAATGTATTAGAGATGGATTACAATACAGTTGGCAGCTTATGTACCTGTTTAAATTAATGCTCCTAATTTAACTGAGTTGTTAGCAGTTACCTGTGGTATCACCCTAACATGCATCCTCTGAGGGCAGAAATAATTTTGTTTTGTTTTATTTACTGATGTCTTCTAAATGCATGAGATAGTGATGATAACACAGTTGGAATTTAATAAATATTAGTGGGACTGGAGTTACAATATACTCACTAGGCAAAGGATATGTTCCTAGAATCTCACACACATTGTTTTCCAGATGAGTATTATTCTTTTCCCAACAGGCCCTGGGAAGTTTTTCACAGACAAACCTTTAGATTTAAGGAAATGAAACACATGTTATTTTTTATATGTAACAGCACAATAACTTTGAGGCATCTCCCCTGGGTGAAAAAGGGTTTGAATGCACATAGGTCACAACTGTCATCAGAGGTAGATGTAGGAGACAAGACAGGGCACGGCAGATAATGGACAGAAACTCACAAGGCATGTCCTGAAGTTAGCAGAGTTCAGGCCTGTTATTTAATTTGTGAACTCATTTCGAAATCTGAAAAAGGAGATTCTTGAAAAACAGGTCTTTGATGTGTGAAAGCCTTCTACGGCTGCCACACACTCAATAGACAGGAGTCAGGCTTATGAATTTAGGTCCATAGATCAGTTATGGGGTATTGGAAAATGTTGCCTTTATTTTTAAATTAAAATCCTGTATGACTGGAAAATACCAATGGCTCAAGAGATATTCCTGAAGTGGAATGTAGAAACTCCATGTGAACTTCTGCCTGAGACTTTAGAATAGTTGGTGCTTCCTTTCTAGAACCCCAAAGCTGATCAGGAACTTGTTCTGACCTGGATTTTTGGTGCAGCAAAGAGTGATTGGCCTGTCCCCAGGTACCAGCTGTTGCCTCTTCCCATTATGGCAGACAAGACCTACGCACAAAATGTTGATGCTTTCTATCTTCTGGGTGTGTCTAGTGACACTGAGTGTGGTTTAAATACTTCTAATTCTTTGAAACATTTATAGTCATCCTCAAACCAGTATTTTATAGGCTAAGCATTGGTGTAATAGAGTACTGACATAAGAGAAAATAATAATGTTGAATGACACATTTTTATTTTGTCTTTACTTTTTTGTTACTCAAAATATTTATTACTAATGTCACAAATCTTTATAAAGTAAAAGTAGTTTTTAAAAAAGAATGATTAAAAAACTATGGAAAAAAATAATAATAAATTTAAAAAAATAAATAGACAACTGGCACTTTGCAAAAAAAAAAAAAAAGAATGATTAAGTGAAAAACAAAAGCCGTGGCTTCAATTTTATACCTCAAACACAGGAAGATATCATCTTCATGAATAAGCATAATTAACTACATGTTTAGAATAGTTTTAGCACATTGCATTTTTAGAAAAGGGACACATTCTCACTTTCAAGAGAGGCTTCCTGCAACACTAAACAGTTTCTATGCTGTTCTAATGGGACCACCTGTCTACTACCAAACCCTCAACTGACAAAATGAGACCTTGTGTGTTAAAGACGACAACTTCCCTTCACCTTCTACTAGCACACTGATGACAATGGAGAAAGCAAGCTGCCTCAGCCACCTGGCCATTTTCCACCTCTAAGGACAGTATCTCTTGTGCCTATTAAACTTGTGACACAGTAAAAGGCAAACTTTAATCATTTTGGCATTAGGATTAAGTTAAACATTAATGTTTTCTGACAAAAACATAAGCCTAATCACTTCTCAACGCATTAACAATAAGGTAGGCAAAAACCAGAGCATAATAAAAATAAAAACATATACATTGAATTCTTTTTTCTTCTGCAGATACAGACTGTGGTAAAACCTTTGCTGCATCTCTAGGCTTAAACAAAAATTAAACGTTTAACTGAAGCAGTGCTAACACGGTCACAGGATAAAGTTCTGGGTATTACACAAACTGTACACATTTTCTTCATCCTTTTTTCCCTCGTTCTCTTCCCTCTCTCTTTAACCTACACTTAAGTTACAAGATTTGGTACACAGAAAAATGACTGAGTTCTCCAGCATGTCAATCCCTGCAAAAAAAAACATCCAAAGAAACAAAATGGGAACTTTAATCCACCCCACCCATGAACCCCATCCACAAAAATGTTATCCTAGTCACTATGTCCTTCACATTTTATAAATATTATCAACTTCTTAAACCTGCACTTTCTTTGCCTACATATTGTGACATTACAAAAATAAATAAATAAAATACACTAAATCTGCTTCAGCCAACTGTTTCTTACACCGTCAGTTTTCACCTCCTTATGCAGATGCCAAGAAAACCCATGGTGCTCACCACTGCCACCTTCAGACACCCATGGGGCTGTCACACAGAGACAAGGAATTCTGAAGCTGCAGGAAAGGTCATTGTGGTCTGATGAGTATCTGACAAACATTTCGAGTACCAATGGTAGAATCTGAAGAGCACCAACTGGAGCAGAGCCTTGGTTTACTTTTGATTCAGAAAAGAGAGCAAGGATAAACTGGTCAAAAAAAAAAAAAAAAAAAAAAAAAAGGAAGGGGGGAGGGAAAAAAGAAAGGAGGGAGGCAGGGAGAGGGAGGGAGGGACAGAGGGACAGAGGGATGGAGGGACGGAGAGATGGAGGGAGGAAGGGTGGGAAAGGACCTAATGTGCGAGGCCTGCACACACAGCTGTCTTGGCAGCACCATGCAGCTTCAAGCTCCTACTGTGAGGGAGACTGAGGGCACAGACTCCTATGGTCCTGCAGTGCGGCCTGTTCCTAGACCAGCGTGTTTACCAAGTGCCACTGCTCTTCGCCCCTTTTCTTGCTCTGTTCATCTCCTCTCTTCTTTGCTCCTTCTCTCCAGAGGCCTCTTCCTATTCTCTCCTTTGCTGTTCCCATTCCTCTTAGTTTCAGGCTCTCCTTTCTTGCTCCTCTGCTGCTCCATGTGATTCTGCACTGCATGCGCTCCATGTGCTCCAGCAGTTCTAGACCCACCTCCAAACTGCACCAGCTGTCTCAGCAGAGCTCTGAAGCAGTCTTGCTCTGCTGCAGTGCACAGTGGGCACTCAGGCACACTGACGATGGAGGCTGGCTCTCTTTCCTGCTCAGGCCCTCCCTCCTTTCATCCTCACTCCTGCTGTACTCATACTTCCTTGCATCTTTCTCTTCTCTCTCCAATTTGGTCCAGTTGATACTTTCTTAAACTGGATTTGAACTTGTCTTTCATTTGGCTGATCCTTTACAAAAGGATGTGGAGGACCACTGTAATTCTTCACCAGGCACCCTTCTATACACCTAGAAAACTTCCTGACCATATTTTGGACTTTCGCCTGGGAAGAGGGTTTCTGGGAAAAAGAAACACTGCTCTCAGAGAGGGACAGCACCTTTTGCCATCTCAGTGGCTGTCATGCCATAAGGCCATTTTTTTTCAAAATTTTATTAATAAACAGACAGCAATGAGACAGTTTCAAATCAAATTGGAAGTACAGTTTCAACAAATAATACACTGCATATATTCTTCTTAGTGGTTAATTGCTGTACAAGATGTGGACTTGTGATCCTATTTACAAACACCATTAGAACAAATCATTCTATTCATTAAGAGAATGCAACTATATATCTATCCTAACCACTTTGAATACACAGATACAAAATGGACATTCATCGGTATACCTCATTTTTTCTAAGTTCCATAAATAACATTTTTTTTTTGCCCTTTTTTTTTGGTGGTACTAGGGATCAAACTCAGGATCTTGTGCTTACCAATCAAGCACCTTATTTCACTGAGCTATCTCCCAAGCCCCACAAGGCCCTTTAAAGGTCATTTCTGTAGTTCTAGGTGGTGCCTGGGTTCTGGTCACAGGTGACGACCTCAGGCACCCAAGGCAAGGGGATGAACATATATCTCTAGCCAACTGTCCTGCCCAACAGAACATTCACATCAATGTCCAGTTCTGTGTTCTCTATTAGCAGTACCCTGTGGCCCTTGATGTCCCAAGGAATGACAGGAAAATCCCATTCCCTCAGGATTTCTCTGTTGATGCACATGATCCAGTCCTCTTTGAGAGTTCCCTTTAGTACTGTTCATGAGATCTATGAAGGACACTACCCTATACAACTCCATAATGGGCTGGGGTGGGCCATCATGACCTGGAGGGTGCCTTTTAATGAAAGCATCACAGTATGTTGTGGTACTTCTATGATGAGAATATTTCTTCAGCACATTTATCTACAGTTTGATTTTTTTTCCTAACATTCAAATTTTTTTTTATTATTATTTTGTACAGAGTCTCACTATGCAGTGCAGACTCAGTGATCCTCCTGTTTTCAAGCCTCCCAGCGCTGGGATTGCAGGGCTGCACCACCACGCTGGGAGTTGGTGACCAGCTCGCTGTGTCCTGAGGGCCAGTGCAGCATGTGGTGCCAGGGATCAAACCCTGGTCCCTGTGCTTGCCTAAGCAGGTGCTTAGTCTGCTGAGCTATCTCACTGGTCTGTATTATTTTTGTAAGAAATATAGAATATACACACAAATCAGAGTGTATGAAAGAGAATTTTATTACTATATTAAGACATTTAATAGTTTGACCCAATGGAAGATACAATTTTTTTTCTCTTGTCTTGGTGGTCTCACTGGAAATTAGACCTAAGCCCTTAATGTTCATACATTTTTATTTTTTGAGACAAAATTTCACTAAGTTTCTCATGTGGCCTTAAACTTGTGATCCTCCTGTCTCAGCCTGCCAAGTGCTGGTATTACAGGTATGTGTGCCTCATCTGGCTGAGATATATTTGCTGTTTACATAAACAGAGATAATCCCCTAGACTTTTTTTTTTTTTGTGGAACCGGGGATTGAACTCAAGGCCCTTGCACTTTCCAGGGAAGCGCTTATTCCACTGAGCCATCTCCCCAACCCCTCCTAGACATTTTTAACAAGGAAAAAGATCTGTTTCAACTCCCTCAATTTCCATATAGTTATGATCAATCAATACAGAGATACATGGATAGACTTCCACACATATGTAAATAGATTTCTAAATATACAGAAATAGATTTGCATACACAGTATATATAGATTTCAGTAGCTCTCTATGTATTTAGAAATCTGAAATTACTGTAAATACTAGGGTGTTCTCAGAGACACAACATTGTACCAGGATTATGGTGCTCTGGGGTATGATGTTTCATAATTGTTTCCTGTTCATTGTATTCTGCAAGCAGCACATTCATCCCTGTTCCTATTGTGACAGGCCCAAAAACAATATTATTTGAAATTTTTATAGGCTTTTCAAAACTAGCATTGTGAAATAATCAGATCAGAGTACATGATCTGGTTGATAATGTGCTGTCTTAAGGTGGCTTTAATTTTTTCCCACTAGTTTCAGAGCTTACCATTGCTTTGTTTAAAAGGAGACAAAGACAAAGTTCATTTGGACATATTTACAGCATTCAGACTTAGAAAGATTCCTAGCTAGACATATCTTGACGAAACACGTTGATTTAGATGAAGCAAAAATCTTTGTATTGAACAGACTAGCTTCTGACTACCCAAATCATATTTCACTTATGAATAATGGTTTCAGGGCTGGCCAAATAGCTCAGCAAATTAAAGGGAGTTGGATCCCTGGACCTGCTATGCCTGTCCCACCCCCCGAGCACGCTGAGATGGCAAATGAGACTGGGCGTGGTGGTGTGCCTGTAATCCCAGCTCTTGGGAGGTTGTAAACAGGCAGATCACTAGAAGTCCAATCCAGTAGTGAGACCCTGAACACCCATACACTCTGCCCTAAAAATTAAAAAAAAAAAAAAAAAAAGGAATAATGCTTTCAAAAGTCTTAAAAGGCTAGGTATAGTGGTACATGTAATTCCAACTACTGGGAGGCAGAAGCAGGAGGACAATAAATTTGAGACCACCCTATGTAACTTAGGAGACCCTGTTTCAAAATGAAAAGGGCAGAGGATGAGCTTAGCAATGGATCACTAGCCTGGCACGTGAGACACCCTGGATTCAATCTTCAACCACCCACCAAAAATCAAAATTTTGTATAATACAAATAAATGAGCTGAGATAATCCTAATAAATTAGGTACTGGGGGGCCAGGGAGATGGCTCAGTGGAATAAGTGCTTCCCTGGCAAGCACAAGGACCTGAGCTCAATCCCTGGTTCTGCCAATAAATAAATAAATAAATAAATAAATAAATAAAATAAATTAGGTACTAGGGCTTGCTCCAAATTATGCTGTGCTCAAGATATGTCACTGACAATAGTGGATGGGTGTCTTCTTTTGGAGGGATGCTTAAATAAAGATTATTTATGAAGGCTATAGAATGCAAAGAATTGCTCATTTGAGTGTAATTTAATGTCAGCTCCCAAGGTTAGAAACTAAAACTTGTCATTGAGCAAAGAATGAAATAGAAATAGTTTGTGCCATTGTTTCCCATGTGCTTTAATGCCACATTGTTAAGTATATTACTCAGTTTTTCCTGTACCTTTTATGCATAAGTGGACCTCCATCGGCAGGCTGTTCCTTTCAGTCTTGATCAGTGGGTTACTCGACGGGTCAGTGCTTCCCAGGATCCTGTCTTAGGAAATCTGTGGTGCAGTTTGGAGGTGGGTGCAGAGCTCTGGAGTCCAACACTTTGGGTGTGACTTTGTCTCCTCTGTGGGTTTGGACAGGAGACTTAAATGATGTAAGACTGTTCATCTGACAGCCATGACAAAGGTGGTATCCTGCCCAGGTTACTAACCGTGACCTCCTCCCCCAAGGAATTGTGAGGATTACGTGAGGGTCATAGGGCCAGTGGTGCTTTGCAGGGAATCCTTTTCTCTTTCTCTTTCTGATTGCACTTTTTCATTTTACACAAAGATAACAAAGAAATAAAAACAATGACACAGAGCTCAAAATAGGGTAATGACAAGAAATTAACAGTGGTTAATATATAGCACATTTTTGTCTTTACAGTAGTTGCTCAGATTACAAGACATAGGCATGCAAAATTGATCAGCCAATATAAGCACAAACCAATCTTTCTGCATTCTGTAGATAGTACCAAAAACACCACTTCAGAGATGTTTGTGTCATGTGCCTTACAAGCATCCTATGCCTTACTTATTAAGTACAAAATAGAGAAAATAAAAAGCCAAGCCACACCACGAGTGAATGCGGACCTCCACTGGCCCCAGTTTCCTGAGCACTCCCTATCCTATGACTTGCTGTCACTCCTACTGAACAAGTGCTCCTTCATCCCTAGAGGCGCCCTTTCCCCACCTAATAGAATTCTAACTACATTTCCAGGTACAGACTGAACCCTGCCTTTCCTGTCAAGCCTTCCTGATTCCAGCAGTTCCCACCCATGCTGTGTGCCTCAGAACAGATTGCCTATAGCAGCCTTTCACAACTTTGCCATACTGCTGTGCCCATGACTGATTGTGTTTAGGGTTCTATATATTTCTGTGTGACAGACAAAATGACATTTTTATAGCACAGGTTAATTTGATGGGGGTTATAATAATTCTTGGAGCACTATCTTTCATCCTAGCAGAAATCTCAATGATTGACATTACCGGGAGTCTTTGGTCTGTGTCATTTCATTTAAGAAATAAAAAAAGAGGGGCTGGGGAGATGGCTCAGTGGAATAAGCACTTCCCTGGCAAATGCAAGGGCCTGAGTTCAATCCCTGGTTCCAAAAAAAAAAAAAAAAGAAAGAAAGAAAGAAAGAAAGAAAGAAAGAAAGAAAGAAAGAAAGAAAGAAAAGAAAAGAAAAGAAATAAAAAAGAAAATCATGGGCAAACTTGAGAATTTTATAATTAGCAACAAATCTCATAATGATAATGACATTTTATGCCACAGAGCTTGAGAACCACTAGTTTATATTTCTAATCTGACTTTTAATGTACAGGCAGTTTTCATGGGGTTGTGTTAAAAACAGCTTTAAAGGTTTTTAGTTGGACTTACTAGATTCCAAAATTTGCTTTCCTGGCTGAGGACATAGGTCAGTGGCCTAAGTGCCTGCCTGGCAAGTACAAGGACCTGGGTTCGATCCCCGGTACCACATGCCATGCAGGCCCTACACTGTGCTGGCAACCAAAACTGGGTGTGGTGTCATACACCTGTAATCCCAGCACTGGAGAGGCTGAGACAGGAGGATCACTACATGTCTGAGCTTCATAGTGAGACCCTGTACCAAAAAAATTAAAGATTTTTTAAAATTTAGGCTGGGGAGATAGCTCAATAGAGTAAGTGCTTAACCAGCAAGTGCAAGGTCCTGAGTTCAATCCCTGATACCACCAAAAAAAAAAAAGGCTGTTGAAAATTTAGCTCCTTTCTGCAGCTGAGGGTATAACTGCCTTCTGATGCTATTGTTTCTGGAAGAACCTTGAATGCCCAGGGACTTTCCAGCCCTGCTGCTCATAATCTTCAGCCCTCTTCTGATCTTCTGATTACTTTAGATCTGGGATTTCCAGGTAGAAGTTAGTTCACCAATAAGAAGATGTAACTGTTATCTGCCTATGTCAGGGACCTGGATGCACTGGAGCGCGTGTACCCAGGAGTATGTGTACCCATCTGATACCACTCACGAGTAGGGTCCCATTCTGGTGTCAAACGTTGACAATGTGAGGACTTTCTAACTAAAACCAATGCTAAATGGCGCAAGGTATGGTGTTTAAACTTCCATTGAAATAGGGTATTTTAAAATGTCTCTTGAAGACACGAAGTACCTGCATTTATTTTGAGAGTTTCTGTTGCCATTGAGAATAAATGGGAAAAAAAGAATAAGTGAAAATATGTCAGAAGTAAAAAAATAATAAAAAAATAAAAATTTCAAATTTGCTTTCCTATAAGCAGTAAAATATGGCTAGGTACTGGAGGCACCTCACACATTCCATTCATAATGTATTTGGACTGCAGTGCTAAAAATACCTGTGTGGTGATACCTGGGCATAGGCATAGGCAGAGCACTGGCAGCACGAGTGTCATTGATTCATTTAGGATTAAAGAAAGGAAGGGTGTGAGCAGATGTGCTAGATTGTGCATAAGTGTGGGCATGAAATAACTAGTTCAGGATGAGATGGTAGACCTCAGGAAGGAGAAGGCAGAGGCTCAGGAGGAAGAAAGGCAGGGGAGGCAAAAGCAGGCAATGAGTGGAGCTATGACCGTTTCTTAGAGTATTATAGGTGACATTGGCTTAGACTTTGTTGTTGCTGTCTTTATGAAATAGGGTCTCACAATGCAATTCAAGCTGGCCTTGAGCTCACTTTGTAGCCCAGATTGATCTTGAACTTGCAACAATCCTTCTGCCTCAGCCTCCTGAGTACTGGGATTACATGAGTGAGCCACCATGCCCAGTGTAGATTGTTACATAATCAATTCTTGCCTCTCTAATTAAAATGAAAATGTACTGAACACAAGTATTATATACTATTCTATATTCCTCTCAGCCTCTTACATATAATAGCTTTGCACCCAACAGCACCCACCAATGTGTGTCAATTGATTAAGTGGCATCTTAATATATTCCATATCCATCTCTGAAGAGTCACTCTAATGCATTTTCACTATATTTAAAGACACTATGGTGTTGTCTTCATCTGCGTAGCCAATACTTGTTTTTGAGGCCATTTTTCAAGGAAACTAATTTCTTAGAATAATTAATTTTAATGAATAGTTCATTTTATCTTGACATCTGTAATTTATCTGCTCATTAAACGACAGATGGTATTTGAGTACTGTTATGATAAACAGTACCAAATCTTTGAGTACACAATGAAAAAGATTCCTAATACATTGCAATGTTTATGTATTTATTGTCTAGGATTTTTATAACAAAGTACCCAAAGCTGGACAGCTTAGAAAACAGAATCTGATTTTCCACTGTTTTGAAGACTGGCACTGGCCATTTAAAATCAAGAGCATGGGGCTGGGGAGATGGCTCAGTGGAATAAGTGCTTCCCTGGAAAGCACTAAGTGTCTGAGTTCCATCCCTGGTTCTGCCAGAAAAAAAAAAAAGGATACTAAACTAAGATGTTTGATATTCAGACAGATAGTGAGGTTAAGCTTAACAGCCTAGGTTGTATGGTAATAACAATAAGCTTGTCTTCTAGATGGTTAACAACCTAAGTTTGCAGACCAAAATTAGAGAAAAGGGAGGGCTGCAAGGAAAGCCAACATTTTGGCCCTAGCTTTCCAAGGTCAATTAAGACTCAGGTCATATGAGAACTTACTTGTACTGTAACGTCATGTAACTTGGTAATGTCCCAAATTTTCTGATCAAGGAGATTATGCGGCCAAAGAGGAAAGCGATCAATGATGTAGAGTGTGCCTAAGGAGAGTCACATGGAGAGAAAACATTCTCTCAGACTTTCACAGAGAGCACATTGCCCAAGCAATGGCCGTGACTCATCCACATGGCTGACACTGACAAAGGTTCTACAATCTGAGGTACAGGATCTCAGGATAAATCCTGAGGGCATTTCACTGACCTTCTCAGACCAAAAAGCTACAACTCTTGTTGCATAGGTCCTGCTTTACCTTGGTCTTAACCATCCAGCAGAAAAGTATAAAAATGAAGTATAAGAAGTAAAGCCATGGTGTTATATTGAGCTGCAGGGGACTGAGGTCAACAATTTCTGACATTGCCAGTGAAGTGGAAGACCCAATACTAATATGGACTACTGAACTCTTTTAGAATATTTTGCTGAGTTTACACACCTATAATATTTAAATGATGGAACTTAACAAAAAAAGGGGATACAGATGAATGTCCATTTTGTATCTGTGTATTCAAAGTGGTTAGGATAGATATATAGTTACATTCTCTTAATGAATAGAGGGATTTGTTCTAATAGTGTTTGTAAATAGGATATCAAGTCCACATCTTGTACAGCAATGAACCACTAGGAAGAACGTATGTAGTGTGTTAATTATTGAAACTGTCCTACCAATTTGGTTTGACACTGTCTCATTGCTATTTGCTTCTCAATAAAATTATGGAAAAAAATTAAAAATAAAAAAATTTAAAAATAAATAAATAAATAAAATCAAGGGCATGCTCTCTGCAGGGCTTAGGGGACAATCCTCTATCTTCTCAGCATCTTGTTAGCCTGTATTGATTAGTGTTCAATGGTTTCCATAGGTACCACTCCAATCACATTGTTGCTTTCTCCTTCTGTTTTCCTATCTTTTGTGTGTAAGTAATCATTAAATAATTTCAAAGGATGTTTATCGTATTTGGGGCACCTTCCATTGTTTTCAATATGAGACTGATGTGGATTCATATCTAACCATGTAAAAGAAATGCAACTTTTTAAAATTTGTTTTGATATATGGCACAAGAATGAACTCAAATTGCCTGAATCTTGTACCAGTAAGTCAAATCTGTATTTGGCATATGTACTAGTCAAAGCTATTCTAGGTCTGCTACATTCTTAACCTATAGTTTTTTATGCTTTATTTGAAAAACAATTTAGACTACAGCACACTTGCTCAAAGTGGGTCAGTCAATAAAAAGGGGAAGAAAGAAAACTGGGCGAGCTGAAAAAACACAAACAACCATTTGGAGTAAACTATATCTCTGCTTAAAGAAATAAAATCATGGGGCTGGGGAGATGGCTCAGTGGAATAAGCACTTCCCTGGTAAGTACAAGGGCCTGAGTTCAATCCCCAGTTCCACCAAAAAATAAATAAATAAATAAAATCATGAACTTTTATGTATCTTTCTGCTTTCTAGATATAATAGTTAGTAACTAAAATTATTGTTATCATTCAATTTTCTCCATCTGTCACATGCTTGTTGTAATACTTTTTCATTTTGAATGTTTATCGAATATTTCCATAGAACTCTGCCACAGAACTTCTGAACATCAGAATAACTTAATACAATAAAAAGTGATCTGAATAAATCCCAATGGAAAGTGAACTATGAAGATAGACAATAAGGAAACGGGATATCCTAAAATACCAGGTAGAATTTATTCATTAATGTCCCCTTTATGTTTGTTTATTAAGAGCTTGGAACTTCTACTTTATGAATTGTCAGACATAGTAATGTATTTCTGAAGATTTCTAAGAAATATCTATTAAAAACTTATTATTTATGATTACCATATTAGACAGTACGGTAGTAAGCATGAGATGGAGGAATAGAAGACAGTTTATTGCCTGTTCCTTAAGATAATGTTATAGTTAGAAAATTAACATAAGTATTTGGATATTATATAATACATGATCATAAATTATTATTGAAAAATAA
>NW_004524709.1:6135398-6143386 GCF_000260255.1 Octodon degus | reverse complement strand
GCTTATTCTACTGAGCCATTTCCCCTCCTTATACAATTTTAGTGATTAACTGCATATGATGCAAGAAGGGATGAGGTGAACATGCTCTCTGTATTTCATAAAAACACTAATCTCCTCATGATCACCTTCATAACCTTTAAACCTCATTACTTCTTGACATGGTTTAGATCAAGAATGTCTCCCACCAGCCTCATGTGATCATAGGCAGGGTTTTTGGAAGGTGATTGGGTCATGGGGCAAGATAGCTAACTTGCTGTTAGGAAGTTTGGTCAGAAAAGGTGGGTCACCGTAGGCATGACCTGGATGGGTCTCTCCTGTTTTTCCTTTTGCTCCTTGCTTCTCAGCCATTCTGATGTGAGCTAATTTCTTCCCCTAGGCTCTTCCACTATAGACTTCCTCAACTGGAGCTGTGGGTCAAAAACAAACCTCTCCTCCTTTAATCTGTGTGTAGCAGGTATTGTGTTTCAGCAATGCGGAAAGTAAATGTTTCACCCCCCCACCCCCGCCCCCACAAAGTCCCATCTCCAAATACCATTCCATTAAGAGCCACAGTTTCAACATAGGTATTTGGGGAGGACACAATTTAGCACACAGTTTTGGGCATGATCTTTAGAGAGAAATACCACGATGCCGATTTTGACATTATGTTATCACAACACAATGTAAGCCATCTATTTTTTTTTGTTGTTGTTTTATTTAGTACAAGGTCTATAGGGTCTCACTACACAGATCAGATTCACAGTTATCCGCCTGTTTTCAGCTGCCCAAGTGCTGGGATTACAGGAGTGCACCACCATGCCATCTAAACCGCTGTCTCAGTTAGCCCCTGGGGTGGGGCTGGCATAGTATATGGTGCCTGGGATCCAAACCCAGTCCCTGCGCTTTGCCTAAGCAAGTGCTTTAGTCCATTGAGCTATCTGCCTGGCCCCAGATACATTTTGATAAGTAGATATTATGTTTTTAATCCAAAAGAAATTTTAGTAAAGGTTCTTGGTTTTCTAGTACTCTAAATGTTAGTAATAAGTCTGGGATTAAAACTTTATTTTATTTTTTTATTTTTGGCAGAACTGGGGATTGAACTCAGCCCCCCCCCCCAAGTGCTTATTCTACTGAGCCATCTCCCCAGGCCCTGGGATTAAATCTTTAAAACTTCTCTTCTTTGGAAACTAAATTGCTAGAACATTACACTTTCCTCATGTAGAACTTTATAATCAATTTTTAAAGTTGTGAAAATAAAATCACATCATCAAAATCATTATTTTTGTTGCTTTTATCCAGAGAGACAGTAAAATTAGCTGCTTAACCAGCTTTCATAAATACTAAGGAGTCAGATGTCTGTTGCAACATGAAATGCCTCTTTGCTTATCTTGAATCTCTTGGGTATGGCACAGGATGCTAATCTTAGGAAATCTTGTCCGCAGATATTTGGAATGACTTGGAAATTCAGACATAAGCACACATATTGCAAAGCTTTTATCATCAGAAATGTTCTGCAGATTTTCTTTAAACATAAACGAGCTTTGCAAGTTGCAAGATGGATTGTTTTTAACAATATATTGATAAATATAATCATTCATATATTGGTGGTGTAATTAACACATAGAAACATCCTTTACTATCAGCTGTTGGTGTGAGCAAGGGCAGATGTTCTTTAGTAGAGCTACATATTCCATGTGCATGTCATGGTGTCTCAGGAATGACAGAAACGCTTGAATAAACACACACAGATATGTAGTGAAACAACTATGCAGTAGTGTTAGACACACATATGACTGCAAATATAATTCATCATGCACCACTTTTAAATATCAAAAAAGGTAATGACTCAAAAGGTATCAAGAACAGAGTCACTCACGAAAGGTAACACAATAGAAAAAGTACTGTGGAGTTCATGGGTTATGGATTTCATTCTCCTGCTAGTTGTGTGACATTTTGTAAGCCACTCAGTCACTTAGAAAGCAGAATTCTCATTTGTAAAATAGAGACAACCAGACAGAGATGACGCTATAGCTCAGTGGTAGAACATCTGCCTAGTATACATAGGGCCTTGGGTTCAATCCTTAGTCTTTCTCTCTCTCATTCTCAAGAGACATTTATGGCTGGCCAGATAGCTCAGCAGACTAAAGCACCTGCTTAGGCAGGCGCAGGAACCGGGGTTCAATCCCAGGCATGCCATGCTGGCCCTACCCCTAGAGCATGCTGAGATGGCAACTGAGACTAGGGCTGGTGGTACACACCTGTAATCCCAGAGCTTGGGAGGCTGAAAACAGAAAGATCACTATGAGTCTGATCAGTGTAGTGAGACCCTGTAAACTCTGTACTAAATATACTAAAAAAAAGAGAGAGAGAGACATTTATGCCTACTTCACGAACTATTGTGAGAAACAAAACATTTATCTGGTATGTAGTAGAAATGTACTGTATTACACTAAGCTTCAATGATAATTTAATGAACAGAATAAAAATTTAGAGATTATTGTGACTACTATGACTAAGAATAAGGATATAGACAATATCTAAAAACACATTAATATAAAATCTTTTTGCACACTATGTATAACTTGTGGCAAATATTTTAGTTGATTACTTCACCTTCACACTAACCCTATTTTATAGACATTATTCTTCCAATCTATAACTGGATCAGAGGCTTACTGAAGTTGAAGTTCCATGTGGCCTAGGACTAGATCTCAAAAACCAGAAACCACACTTTAAATCATACAATTCTGAGACTCTGGGGTAGCTACTTTTGAAGGTGGCACCAATGTCATCGTTGTCTTCCCAAGTATATTATGACTTCCTTGTTAGGTTTGTATGTACCTCTGTGACATTAAGATAACATCTGTTCTATAGCTATACTTAAGTTTCTAACTAGATGCACAGAACTGCATTGACAGACACTGTACAAACTTATTGTTTACACATACCAAATCCATCTGCTAAGAATGCCATTAGAGGTGACTTCCCCTTTGCTTCAGTTTCCAGTATTATATTAAAGGGAAACGATGACAAGTAAACCTATAACCTTTTTATCCTTCTGTGAGTTCTCTACATGATCAGTGACTTTAACACTGAAAGACATGCATATGCAGGCACTCTGTGGGTTCAGCTCATGTCCCCTCATGCAGCAGTTGAGGAATCATTTTATGCCAGGAGGCTATGGGTCAAAAATGAGAAGCAGGCTGGCATGGAAGATACATACCTGTATTCCCAGGTCTGTTAGAAGATAAGGCAGATGAGATAGCTCAACAACAAAGCGCCTGCTTTTGCAAGCGCAAGGACCAGGGTTCAATCCCCAGTCCCACATGCTGTGCTGGTCCTGCCCCAAGGGTATGCGGAGCTGGCAACAGAGTCTGCGCATGGTTGCACACACCTGTAATCCCTGTGCTGAGAAGGCTGAAAACAGGAGGATCACCATGAGTCTGATCTGCGTAGTGAGATCCTGTACCAAATACACAAATGAGAAGAAAAAAAAAAAAAAAAAAGAATGAAGCAGGAAGATCAGGTTTCAGTTCAGCTCAGCCACTTTGTGACTTAGTGAGACTGTCTCAAAAAAAAAAAAAAGAAAAGAAAAGATAAAGGCTGAGTATACATATATACACATCTCCAGGCTAATGAGGTATTACCCTGCCTGCTTCAAAGACTCATCTGCTACAGTTTTCAACACTCAATGTGCAGGACTGTCTATGAATTTACTGATTCAGGTTCATTTCAGGACACAAGATCTGTATGTAGCCTCAAAACCTGAGGGCCTCAGCATCCCTTAACACTTCAGGGGTGAGAGTCTCACTGTTCCAGGTCATGAAGCAGTTTCAGCTGCAATAAGCTTGGAGGACTGATGTGTTTTTCACACATACAGTTTGGGCTTACCTATTTCAGGGCTGTGCACAGGAGTTCAACAGCATTTAAAATTCAGTAAGATGATCCAAGCAGTAACAAAGCCACAGATTCCAATTGTTCCAGCTCCAGTTGCATCAGAAATTTCAACAATCCTTTTTTTTTTTTTTTTTTGGTACAGGGTCTTGCTACACATCTGGGACTTGTAGTGATCCTTCTGTCTTAGCCTCCTCAGGGCTGGGATTATAGGCATGCGCCACCACACCTGCTTTCTGTGGCCAGCTCACCGGGCCAGAGATTGAACTTGGGTCCTTGTGCTTGCCAGGCAGGCATTTAGATAGTGGAGCTATCTCCCTGGCCCCAACAATCCAACTTTTGATCGATGGAGTTCTGCAGTTATTGTGAATGCTCAGTACAACGTGGCTTGCTAGAAGAAAGAGTAAGAAACAGTCTCTGCCTTTGAAGAGGAGGCTCTTTAGAAATGACAGACAAAGGGGAATATCTAGATATTACAAGGCATCATGTGGGTCATTCCAAATGAGCTGGCCACAGCAGTTCCTAAGGAGACCCAGCAAGTGACCCATAGATACCTGACAGTACCTGTAATACTTTCTAAGACCAAACAGCTACTTATGGCTAATAGCTACAGTTACCCACACAAAGGCTCATTTTAGACAGATTCAGTTCATTTCCCTGGCATACAGTCCACTGCAAGATGTACTTTTCACCTGTCAGAATTAAAGCAATAAGTAAAAGAAGCTCAAATCACAAAATAAGGAAGTCTGAAAAATAAGGTCTTTTATCCTAAAGTCATTTGCAGGCATAAGCTTGGCAGAGGACCACGGAGAACTAAGACTTGCTTAGCTATAGCTAAGGTTTGCCTTTCTCTGTCACAATGTATGCAGAGTCCTGGTAACTGGATAGCCCTGCCAGAGCCTGAAGATGGTCAGCCCTGCTTTTGGCTCTGTGCCCAGCCCTCTTTGGAGTTTCAGGGGGAGTCAGGGTGTGTCCTCAAACAACACAATGGGGCTGCGTTTGCTCATAAAAATAAAAAAGATAATGATTTTTTATTTTCAGCTATATGGACTTTGACATATCTGGAATCATAATTTAGGCTTGAAAATGTTAGACCAGAAGTGAGAGATCAAGCTAGAAGAGTCATGCACCAGACAAACATGTGGTTTCTTTCCCCGAGGGAAGAAAAAAACAAAAATATCGACAGGGAGAAGCAGCAAGTTCATAAGGAAGATTAAATTGTATACTTTAAGAACCAGAATAGATGCCACAGGAATTAAGAAGGAGAAATTGAAGGAGATGAAAAGGCATTATTGACTCTCATGAATTCCTATGCTAACAAAATAAGCAGCACCCTGGCACTGGAACAAGAAATGCCATGCTAAACCAGACCAAAGGGTATAGCTTTTATGGCATCTACAGGGTAGCAAGGACATGGTTTCTTGATGTCTTCACATGTAGAAGTGAGAGTTTTAGCAGCACCTGTGATCAACTTCATTGCGCCTCTGCATGGGATTTCTGTCTCATTACCATCATAGGTCTCCACCTTGGTGTGTGATTTTTACTATGGTAATAAAGTGAAGGCAACTATAGGTTACTTTTTTAAGGTTCTCGCCACCTGGAGTTTCCCCCTTCCCATTTGGGAAAGTCCCTGATGGGTTTTAGAGTAGGGTAGAACAGGCCCTTGCCTCAGTCGGTTTGATTTTAATTACCTCGATGGGGGTTTTCTTGTTTTTGCTCTATCTTCTTGCTGTCTCAGCTGATTACAGTTTTTGAAAGCTGAGCCGATTTCCCACCCTCCCACCTCCTAGTGTATTATCTTAAGCCTTGAAGACTTTTTTTTTCTGGGGGGAAGGTACGGGAAGTTGAACTCACGACCTTGTGTCTGCAAGGCTGCTGCTCTGTCGCTGAGCTATCTCCCGGGTCTCAAGACCCCACTGTTTAACTCTCAGTTTTGGTATGTCTATTAACTCCACTGGTGCGAGGTCTAACCTAGCTGGCTCAAGGGGAATGAGGTGCTGGGAAAAGGCATAAAAATTAAAGAATATGTCAGAGGAAGCGCTGACACAGCCGTCTCAGTATGGAGTGATGAAACCAATGGCAAGAGTAGGGAGAAAATAAGGTCAAATTTAATCAGCAGGAGGAAGGCCAGGAAGAGCAAAGGGCAGGCGCCCAACCCATTGTGGTTCCCTCGCGCTCAGGTACGTTGCGCAGAGGTCTCGCCTCGGCTCGTTCCGCTCAGCTGTGCAGGGCGGAGCCTTTGGCGAGGCCCGAACGGCGGTGCACACTGTGTACCTGGCAGATGGCTGCAGGTAGGAAGGGTTCGACGAGGAAGCCCGGGAGGCCTGGAGAGCGTGCAGTCTCTTTCCCCGACTCTGCGTCAACATTAATTAGCACCAAACTGCTTTCTACACATCCAGACCGCAGCACGCGCTGCGAGCGAGACGCCAGAGCCCAGCGACTCGCCCAGACCGTGACGCCACTCGGGCCGCCAGAACCTTGGGGACCTCGGTTCCGGGCACAGGATGGATGTCCGAACCCCGTCCTTTACCTGGCAAGGACGAAATCTCCCCAAGCCCTCAAACCCGGCGGTCCTCTCTCCCGAAGCCCCCAGCTCAAGGGGACCCCCATCATTCTGAGGCAGACATCCGCACCAAGAGGTGGCGCTAGGCTCGTAAGCAGGCGTCGTCAGCGTCGCGGATATGACGAATACCGGAAGTGACGTTTATACCGCGCCTCTGGTGGCGGAAGTCCCGCCTGCCCCTGCCGAAGGAAGTGACTTTCACCCTGCGGGGATCCTCGTGTTGCCTATCGCCAGCATGGCGCACTATAACTTTAAGAAGATCACTGTGGTGCCGTCCGCCAAGGTAGGGGGCTTCAGATAGGCTTCACCACCTCTCTCCCCTGTTACTTCTCGCCCATTTCCCTGGGAGAGCCGAGGCCCGTAATCCTGGGGTTGAGAGAGGGAGACACTAGTTTCCCGTTGCCGGGCCTCACTTCCTAGGCTGCGTCCTCTGGTGGATCACCAGGGATGAGGGTCAGAGATCAAACTCAAGACCTTGCGCTTACCAGGCAAGCGCTTAAGCTGCTGAGCTATCTCCCCAGCCCAGCCCACCGTTTGAAAGCAAGGCTTTACTCCGTTCCTCCAGAGTCTAGGGAGGGTCCCTCAGGAGTAAATGGTCTCTCAGGGGCTGCCGAGGGGACGAGGTGGATAGGTGAGCAGTGGCGATCGGGAGGTGCAAGGGAGAAAGCCGACTGTGCCCATCGATGAGCCGAGACCAGCCTTGAGATTCGGAGTTAAGCGTCGACCCCACTTTTTCTGGAAGTATTGACTTGTTGCTGTCGCGGTTTAACGTTTACTTTTTAAGACGTTCCTTTTTTTTTTTTTTTCTGTTAGATTTAGGAAAATTAAGTTGTTTTCAGACATACATAAACATGGCCAGGCCAGATTTATATATTGTAATTAACTATAGCAAGAGACTTCAAAAAATGTTGTAGAGATTGTTAATGAGTCAGTTGGTCTCCGTGGAGAACTTTCGGGGGGTGCATGTGCATGTGCGTGTGTGTGTGTGTTGCAGTTAACAGGTGAAAACACGTCGGGCAAATGTGCTTGTCGGGCAAGTCCTTGGAGTCCTAAAAGGGAGAATCAGTGCAAAGAAGAGGTTGCTGTCCTTTGCTAACTTGCTCAGTGTGAATGTTTTCAGTCTTTCAATGCTTCTTCAAGCCCCAACGATGGAATCAGCTTGTGTTAGGAAACTTATTCCAGAACTATTTTGCATTCCTAATGAGTTGTTTTATCGTTTCGCTCAGTCTTTTCTCACTTTTCTGAGTCATTCTGGCACTCTACATTTTGGTATTTGCAAGTAAATCATTTGTAGGAATCACATCTTGTTTTTTAAATTTATTTATTATTTTTTTCAAAGTTTTATTGATAAACATATAGCAATGAGACAGTTTCAAATCAAATCGAAAGTACAGTTTCAACAAATAATACACTGCTTATGTACTTCTTAATGGTTAATTGCTGTACAAGATACAGACTTGTGATCCTACTTACAAACACCATTAGAAAAAATCATTCTATTCATTAAGAGAATGCAACTATATATCTATCCCAACCACTTTGAATACACAGA
>NW_004524709.1:6121207-6135272 GCF_000260255.1 Octodon degus | reverse complement strand
GCATGTGTCATATGTATATGTATCAAAAATCTAACCCACAGCTCAACATAACAACATGGCTTTATTTCTTATAATTTCGTCTTCATACTTTTCTACTGGATGGTTAAGACCAAGGTAAAGCAGGACCTATGCAACAAGAGTTGTAGCTTTTTGGTCTGAGAAGGTCAGTGAGGAATCACATCTTAGTTATATATTTGACCTCATGTTTTCTCGGCCATCCCTCAATTTTGTTGGAGTGCAGTGATCATTACTTGTTGTCTTGTGTGGGTGTATTTTTCTGGAGAATAGATGAGTTTATATCTAAAACATGGGTGGCAGTAGTCTTGGGGATTGGAAGTAAAAAAAAAAAAAAATCCCTCTGGAAAATCTAAGATACTGTTCATTTTAAAAAAAGTATTTATTTATTTGATACAGGGTCTCACCACACAGTCAGACTGGTAGTGATCCTGCTGTCTCAGCCTTCCCAGCACTGGGATTACAGGTGTGTGCCACCATGCCTGGTTTCCAAGTCAACAGTGCCCCCCTGAAACCGGTACCAGGATTGAACCCCGGCCCTTGCGCTTGCCAGGCAGGTGCTCAGACTGCCAAGCTATCTCCCCAGGCCCTAGAATACAATTTTTTTTTTTTTTTTTTTTTGCGGAACCAGGGATTGAACTCAGGCCCTTGTGCTTGCTGGGGAAGCGCTATTCCACTGAGCCATCTCCCTGGCCCCTGATACCATTCTTTTTTTTTTTTAATTTTTTTTTTTAAATTTTTGTTTATTTATTTGTGTGTGTGTGGCCACCTCAGCCCACCAGGGGGCGGGGCTGGCTGGCATGTGGTGCTGGGGGATCGAACCGTGGTCCCTGTGCTTTGCCAAGCTTGTTCTAAGTAGGTGCTTTAGATCACTGAGCCATCTCACCAGCCCCTGATACCATTCTTTATAGAAGCTATCTGCAGTGTTAGAATTGCCCATAGTGGAGTGGGTGACACTTCTAGGTGGACTGAAGAGAAAACAACAGCAAAAACAGGCATGTCAGTGTGTGGGTATTTGCACAATAATGTTGGCCAACAGCAGGAGACTCAAGTCTGACAATAGGTTGTCAGATCCCCAGATTGGGAAGGACTAAGATCTGGTGCTAGGATGTTTGGACATATGGACAGGCAGAAGAAAATGATAACAGAGGAGACCTAGAGACTTAGAAAGTCACAGTGTGGATCAGCGAGATGGCCCATGCTGTGGGGAAGGACAGCTATGGCAAAGATAGCCTTAAGGATCAGTTGCCTCACAGAGGCTTCCTGGGGTTTGGCACCAAATGTTTGATTGATTTAAGACCCCAGATGACTGATAGAGGAGAAAGGTTTATTAATATGACAAGTATAGCAGCATGTCAGTGGTTTGAAGTAGGCTTTTGCCTCCCCCGGAGAGGCAGGGCAAGTCTCTAGAGAGTCTCCTTGGTGGACTTTGTTTTCTTTTGCTTGTCCATATGTCTAAAGATGCAAGGTGGCAACTTTTGAGCTTGGGAAAGGAGACTGAACTTGGTCCAGAAAATAGTACTTTTATCTTAACACAGTTTTGTGCCCACAGTACTGCATAAGATAAGTGCCTTTCCTCTTTTAAAGTCATTTCCTAGAGGAATTGGTGGAAGCATTTACAACCACACTAGAAATATGAGAATTGTTGTTATGAAAGGGTATATATAGCTGACCCTCTGTTACCTGTAGATTCCACATCCATGGATTTAACAACCAACTGAAGATCAAAAATACTTTTAAAAAATTGTGTCTGTATTGAACATACATACTTTTTATTCTTAATTTCTAAACAGAATGTAACACTATATATAATAACATTTACATTGTATGGAGTGTTACAAGAAATTTATAGATGATTTAAAGTGTAAGAGATTATGTGTAGGCACACATCTATGCTGTTTTATGTAAGGAACTGAATCATCCTTAGATTTTGGTGGTGCTCACATGGGCAAATACCAAGGGATGACTGTGTGAATTTGGAAGACTAGGTGTTGGTGAGTGAGTCAGGGGAAAAGTCACGAAGTAGGTAACTTTACTATTTGGATGAGAAGAGGAGGTCATGAGTAGCCAGAGCTTCCTAAGACTTTTTACCTCCTCCTAATATTTGACAGATTGTATTGTGATCATGTTACATTTTTTGTCATTGGATCCTGAGTTCTTTGAAGAAATGGACCGGGTCATTATTTTATCTCCAACACCTGGGGACTCCTAACATCCTTTGTAAGAAATGGTCAATATTGTTGAATTAATCTGTGTTCAAGGGAGAATCAAGTAATTTTACATGGCTGGGTATGTGGAATTGAGGATGCCTGGGGATAGAATCTTTACTAAAAGATGACAGGAGGCTATTTACACTGGGCATTTATGCAGTTATCTTTTATATCCTCAAATAGTAACCTTACAAATGTGTAGGAAATTATAAACAGTTGATTTTCCCCATTATTTTGTGTATGCTTAAACTTAAAGCTATGCATGTTGAGATTGAAGGATTGTTTCTTTTCACTATTTTTTTCTATCTTATGCTTGAATCATCTAGTTTCAAATGCTCATAGGTATTCAGAAGTTAAAAATTAAGAAAGTATGGAATAAAATTTATTTCAGCTGCCATTTGATGTTTTTTAAAGGCCATAAAGATGAACAAAGTTGTATATAAAAGTTTTGGTTAGAAAAATATGGTTTAAAAGATGTACGAGACTGGATGTGGTGGTGCACGCTTGTAATCCTAGCACTTGGGAGGCTGAAAACAGGAGAATCACCAGGAGTCCGATCTACATAGTGAGACCCTGTAGACCCTGAACTAAATACATTTAAAAAAAGATGTAGTACTGTTAGATGTTGTTTTTAAAGGAGCTTTCAAACAAATGGTGAAAAATAGATGTTTGAGTTGTGTTTTGTTTTCTTTTATTACAGGACTTTATTGACCTGACATTGTCAAAGACCCAACGAAAGACTCCAACGGTCATTCATAAACACTACCAAATTCATCGCATTAGACATTTTTACATGAGAAAAGTCAAGTTTACTCAGCAGAATTACCATGACAGACTCTCGCAGATACTAACAGATTTTCCCAAATTGGATGTAAGTTTCTTTCTGGGGCATGAATGTTTATGTAAATGTGAGCCTTGAAAGATCAGTTTTTAGCCAGTTGGCTGTATTCATTTGACAGAAGAAACATATTTGTCAGAGTTTAGTCAGGGAGTATCAACAGAATCTGAATGATTTTGAATCCTTACTATTTTATTTGCCCTAATCAAACCCCACTTAAAAAGGTTCAGAACTCTTTCCAGGCTTCCTTTGTAAGTTCTAGGCTTGTTGGGCCCAACCCAAACTAGATGAAAACTGCAGATTATGAACTCTGAAGCCCAGGAGTCTTTCATGCCTCACCAGCTCCTCTAGACTTTTATCTCCTCCCTTTTCTGGGCTCAATTGGGCCAGTGGCCTAAGAGCCACTACTATTTGTGATCTTACTGCTTTATTAGTTGGTGATGGTTATTTCAGTACTAACAGTTTTCATTGTGCGAAATGCCATTGAGAGAAAAAAAAATGCCATTGAGAGGTATGGCACCTGTGTTAATCAAAAAAGCTAAATACCTTACTTTAAAACATACTGCACTTTGCTTATTTGTTATAAAAACACAAAAGCAGAAAGCGCTTGACAGAGGCTGTACTAACCCCTACATTCCTCACAACTTCATCCTCCCAACAGTGTAATCTTACACACTCATAAGCTGTTGGGAGGCTGAAGTTGTGAGGAATGTGGGAATCGTTACAGTCCTAAAGCCAAAATTGGCCATTGCTCCAAATGGTCCTTGAAGGTAGATGAAGTATAAAAGGTTGATTTATATAGCAATTCTTTTTTATCTAGAAAGGTTAATAATGACTTATTTCTTAAGACTGCAGAGGTATTATAAAGTGAAAACTTAGCTAGAACCTTTGAAAGCTTTTGACTTGCCTTTTAGGAGATGCCTGGCCTGTGCATATGAGAGGGTAAAAGACGATCAGGTCAGTCAGTGATTGAGAAAAGTCATGGTGATTTAGACAACTCTGATAGTGGTGGGGATATTTTGAACTCATTGGCTTAAGCATCATTAAAAGAAGAGCTTACAGACAAGGTACAGAGTTGAGGGAAAGAACAGGAGAACTTTGAGGTTCTCCACCTCAGATAGCAGAGCTGCAGTTCACCATGCTGGGGGAGGCTGAGAGGAGTGAGTGTGGCAAGGAGGCCCAGAGTCTAGTCTGTACACACTACTGTGAGATGTGTGTAAGGCTCTGAGTAGGAATGTGAGAGCTCATGAGAGTCTGGCAGAAGCAGTTTGTGAAGCGTAGATGCTGGCTAAAATCATGATTTCACAGTGGGCATAGGAAGAAGAGTGCCCTGGGGGCCTGACTGCAGAGTTGGGCTGTAGCAGTGAGTCAGCGCAGAGCCTGGAGAAGTGGCGGTTGCAGAGGAAGCTGAAAGCACTTCAGTTAGGATGAGTAGCCAGCTACGTGGTGCGTTAAGAGGTGTGGAAGAAATCAGGATTGGGAGGGGGTAAAGAAAGGGAATAGGAGGTGGAAGGATTGTAGTGTCAGATGAATCTTAAATTTTAAAAAAAGAAGGCCTGAAAAGTGATGTTTGATGAAAATGGTCCTGTAGAGGAAAGAATTTCTGGAACAGTATTCCTGAGTATTAGGAGGGTTGGGGATCTAGTACATATGGGGAGGGCTGGCCTTGGCTAGGTTCCCAGATAGCTGTCACTAATGGGATGGGAATTAGGGCAAATGGAAGGCACCTTTGCTGTCTCCTGCCTCTTAGTGTTTCCTTAGAGGGCTAACTACGTCCAGGAGAAGAAACTGGGGAGAAGCAGCAGCAGGTATAAGGAGAGAAGAAGAAGAACTAATTTGTGTGTTATTTACATGCAAAGTTAAATAACTGTTGGACCAGAATGACTGCTGTACTTTTTTTGTTTTTTATAGGATATCCATCCATTTTATGCTGATTTGATGAATATTCTATATGATAAGGATCATTACAAGTTGGCTCTAGGACAAATAAATATTGCCAAAAATTTAGTGGACAAGTAAGGTTATTTTCTTACTATAGTATCTTTTGATTTAGTGTCAGTGGTGGAAAACAACACGTATTTTTTATTTTTTCAAAGTGTTGCTAAAGATTATGTGCGGCTAATGAAATATGGTGATTCTCTCTACCGCTGCAAGCAGCTGAAGCGGGCTGCCCTTGGGCGGATGTGCACTATTATCAAGAGACAGAAGCAGAGTTTGGAATATTTGGAACAAGGTATTTGTAGACATTAGCAGAAATCTTGGTGTGGTTTGTTTCTTTGGGTTTTTGCTGCTGTTGTTGTTGATACAAGGTCTTACTGTGTAGTTCAGGATGTCTTTCATCTCACTATGTAACCCCGGCTGGCCTTGAACTTGTCCTTTTCCTGCCTCAGCCTTCCCAAGTCCTGGGATTATAGGCTTGTCCCACCAGGCCCAGCACAGAAATGGCTTTTACTGTGTGCTATTAAGATAATTGATGCTTGTTGAAGAATTTTTCTTATGATGTTTGTTTCTATCTTAGAGACTGTGGGATCAAATTTTTTTCTAGCCTACCCTGTAAGAACTTCTAGGCTTGTTATTACTGGGGAGAAGGGAGCTAGTGATAATGCTTACAAACTAATGGTACTGTTTAATACTGGATAAGTAAGACATAGATGTGTCTTTGGAAAATGCTAAACAATGTAAAAAATAGAATGACTCATAGCTTTACCTATTGTCATTTTTATTCTTCGAAAATGCCTTTAATGAGAACATTTCTGTTCAGTGTAGTTGGGCTTTGCAGAAAAAAATTACTTGTCCTTATGCATACATTTTTGTAGTACACATCATTTGACTTACCTGGTTTATTCTCCTTTTCCCTGTATCTTGTAAATAACTTTTCAAGTAAGATTTGTGCACATAAGTGCTATAAAAATGCTTCCCTGCAGATTGTTGAGTCTGTAGTACAGCCCTGGGGTGCCACTTGGGGCTGTGTTGGTGTTACAGACAAGCCACTTAATGCACATAGCCCCTGCTGTGGCAGGAGAATTGTGGCACGCCTGCTTCAAACTACACCATTGTCCAAATAATGAGAATCATTTATTTCAAGAAAATCTTGAATTTTGAGTTTGATAATTTTTTAATTAATTTAAACTTTATAGTACGTCAGCATTTATCCCGCTTGCCAACCATTGATCCAAATACGAGGACTCTGCTTTTGTGTGGGTACCCAAATGTTGGGAAATCCAGCTTCATCAACAAGGTAGGTCTGTTTTTTTAACTGTAAAGCAGATGATCTATGTTAGGTCAGAGTACTACTGTTTTCTCACATTGTGGGACTTAGGATGCATTTGGTAATGTTTTTCTACTGATTAATTAGTCCTTTAGTGCACATTACCCTAGTCATCAGGAGGACTTGACAGCAGGGCACACCCAAGTTTCGGTCAGGAACCTAGCTTACATTGCTGTTACAGAATTTGTTACTTCTGATTTCTGGTACACCTTATCATTTCTAAAGAATTTGACATATTTAAGTACATTTTTGTTGATAAATGGAGAGCTTTACCTGGGTGTGTTGTGTCAGCTTATTTTGAAAGTGGTGAAGGCAGAGGGCTTTCTCTGCCAGGTGACTTCCTGTGACAGACACTGTCTGAGCTAGAGTCTCCCAGTCTGCAGTTACTTCTTGGGTGCTCTGTCACCTTACAGCTGGGTCAGCTTGCACTGAATTTGAGTCCATTGCAGTGATAAATTGCTGTCTTTCTTGAGTGAATTTAATTAACAAATGTAACACTTAAGTAGCTTAGTAATTTTACTTCAGGATGGTAGGACCATGAAGGATCTGAAAAGAGTAGAACTACCAATACTCAGGTGTCAAAAAATTATTCTTTTAGGGCTTATAATTTATTGCCAGGAACACTTAAGTTTTGAAACAGATTTATAGGTTTTACTTTGTCCAAAAAGGATTCTCACATAGTGACAAGCAGAACTCCAGTGTGCTAGCTGAAGTTTCAAGTTCTTGTCAGCAGGTCTGAGTCCTGCTTTGACTGGCCTGTGCCCTGCAAGCTAAGGTAGTGACCACTAACTTATGTGTCTTTAAATTATAGTTTAAGCTAATTAAACAAAAGGAAAAGTACAATTCTTCAGTCACATGGACCACATAGTGAGTATTCATTAGTAGCATGTCACTGGTGAGCCCTGTCTAGACAGCATAGATTTTGAGTATTTCTGTCATCAGAGTGTGCTGTTGAGCATTGCTAGACCAGGGTGCCCGTGGTAGGAGTGAGAGGTGGTGGCCATCCCTTAAATGCTGCCCTTTGACCTCCCTGATACCTGTAGCATGAGCCCATTGGCATGAGGGAAGTTGGTAATTCCTGTCCTGCACAGTTTAATCATGGGAAGTCTCTTATGGGTTCTTTTCCTGATAACAAAAAATAGTCCTAGTCACACTTAGGTGCCACACCGGTATTGTTAGAGAGGAACTACGATGTAGAACTGTGATAGTGGAAGTGTGATTGTTTCATTTCAAGGTGACGAGAGCAGATGTGGATGTTCAACCGTATGCATTTACCACCAAGTCTTTGTTTGTTGGGCACATGGATTACAAGTATCTGCGTTGGCAGGTGAGTCTTGAAACAGAATAGACATCTTGATCTTGGGGTTAGTGGAACTTGATAATTTCTAAAGAACTGTAGTGATGTTTTTATAGTGCAGAGTTGGCACAGAAGCCTCTAGAAGGATCCTGAGGAGGTGGGGAGAAGAGATTCTCTGGCATCACTAAGAACTTAAAATTTCTCTATCACCTTAAAAAAACTCTGCTGAGCTTTGGGGATGCACATGGGCAGTTCATATTTATGTAGTTCAGAGACAGTAGCCAGCCGCCAGTGTGGATTTCTGCATTTGTGATGGCATTTCTGTAGTGATGCGGCTGATGAAGTGGAATCTCTTTGTATCACTTCTCTATGCCTAAAAATGGTATATACTATTTAAAAGCATGAAATAGCCTATTTCCATGAGTGAATTCTGTTTAACTTGATAAATGATGAAGAAAGTAATTTTTAAGACTTGGGTGAGTTTGTTGTTAATTTAACTTTTATATTTTATAATGTCACTAATGAACAGAAGTAATTTTTTCTTGATCGCTGGCTGGTTCTTTAATGAGCTCTGCGGGGTCCCTGCTCCCATTATTGTTTTTTTGTTTGTCTTTTAATGTATTAAGAATGTATACTACCGAGGTACAAGACCCAATGCTATTATGGGCTACTGGACTCTTTTAGAATATTTTGCTGAGTTTACACATCTATAATATTCAAATAACGGAACTTAGAAAAAAAGGTATACAGATGAATGTCCATTTTGTGTCTGTGTATTCAAAGTGGTTAGGATAGATATATAGTTACATTGTCTTAATGAATAGAATGATTTGTTCTAATGGTGTTTGTAAATAGGATCTCAAGTCCGCATCTTGTACAACAATTAACCACTAAGAAGAATATATGCAGTGTGTTGGTTGTTGAAGCTGTACTACCGATTTGGTTTGAAACTGCCTCATTGCTATCTGTTTATCAATAAAATTTTGAAAAAAAAAAAAAACCCAAAAACAAACAAAAAAGGCCGTATACTTTCGTTTTACCGATTTGTTATTTTCACATAGTTTGAGAGATCTACATTTTATTTTCTGGTTTTGTTAGGTCTGATCTGACTGAGAATAACTGCTAGATAGAAGGTTGTGATAAGTGTGCTTTGAAGTAATATAGACTGGTTGTTAGGTTGTAGATACTCCAGGGATTTTGGATCATCCTTTAGAGGATCGGAACACCATTGAAATGCAAGCTATCACAGCCCTGGCTCACCTTCGTGCTGCCGTTTTGTATGTGATGGATTTGTCTGAGCAGTGTGGACATGGATTGAAAGAACAATTAGAGCTCTTCCAGAATATCAGGCCCCTCTTTATCAACAAAGTAAGTATGCTGACTAATAGTTCAGTTCTCACGGTATTCCTCTTCCTTTTTGGAGAGAAATAATCCCAAGACTTCTGATGGGTGCCTGAAACCACAGCTACTACTTGAACAGAGGCCCTGTGATGCCACAGCTATTGATCTGATAGTGAAGAGAATTGCTTGAGTGAGTGGCCGGTAGCGTACATAGTTACAACACCTGTCTTAGACGGAATGAAGCAGACACCATGAGATTTCATTATACTACTAAGAATAGTACACACTTTATAAATTATTTCTGAAATTTTCTGTTTAATATTTTTAGACCGTAGATGACCTTTGTTAAATGAAATTATACAAAGCAATACCATGGATAAGGGGAGGGTTACCATATACCACAGTTGAAAATAATAATTACTTTTTTCCTTGCTAGCCTCTTATAGTTGTAGCAAACAAGTGTGATGTGAAGAGAATAGCTGAACTTCCTGAAGATGATCAGGTAAATCACCTAAACATTATAAATCTTTGTTTACTAATTCTTTGGCTCCCGGGAGACAGCTCAGCAGATAAGTGCATAAGTAATAATCAAAAAATTAGCATTTGCAGCCTTTATTTGCAGAACAGTACAGTTTGTTCCACAGGTAACTGACAATAACGTGTGTCTCATTCTTCCTTTGTTTTCCTAGAAAATATTCATAGACTTGCAGGCCGAAGGATTCCCCGTTGTGGAAACCAGCACCCTGACTGAAGAAGGTGTTATTCAAGTTAAAACAGAGGTTAGTGCTTCCCTAAATCAGGTGAAGTCAGTCATGGGGAGAAAAGAACAGTTTTTTTTCTAAGAATTTCAAAGCACTCACTGCGGCCAGACAGGAGTTGTGCACTGTGAGATGGATGCAACACGCTCAGAAGACTTGTGCCCTGCCCCGCTCTGGTGAATGATGCTGTGTGAAGTGGCACTTGTGTCCCTTGGTAGCTGCTGGGGCATTGACTCTGCTTGCACCTGCTCTCTTCCCCTTGTGGTTACCAAAATCTGCAGATGTTCATGTTTATTACATAAAGTGGAATAGTATTTTCATGTAACCTATATACATCTTCTCACATACTTTATTTGAATTTATATCTGTTTTGAGTAACTGCTTTGAAGATAATACAGTGTACTAAATATTGTTACTCTCCTACAATCTTGTTTTGAAATTTTATTATTTTTCTTGTTAAAAAATAATTTCTACATCACGTAATACATAATTATAAGTGATATGCAAATAGCTACTGTACTGTAGTTGAAGAATAACGACAAAAAGAGTATATATGTTAAGGCACAGTTTTTTCCTTAAATATTTTTTACCTGCAGATGGTTGAGTTCATGCATGTAGAACCTATGGCTGGGTACATGTACTTTACAGTTCCTACTTAAAGAGGCAGCTGCTTTTGACATAATATTTCTAACTCTTGACCAACTATGGTTAAGAGTACATTAAGTCCCTCTTAGAGAACGAAGTCTGCCTCAATAAAAGTGGGAGTGCACGGGGACTTGCAGTCCACAACGTCAAAGAATGAGGTTTTTCCTTGGAATGTGTGGTTGGACCTGTTGTATGTCTTTTGACTATGCACCTTGTTTTTATGTTTTATCAGGCTTGTGATAGGCTTTTGGCTCATCGAGTAGAAACCAAAATGAAAGGAAATAAAGTGAATGAAGTGCTGAACAGGTTGCATTTAGCTATACCAAACAAGAGAGATGACAAGGTAAGGGGTGTCATTTGAGGGCATGGTAGAGACATGGTCATTGTGCCCCTGATGCTGGCCCATGTATACAAGTGGGTTTCATAAGTAGGCTTCAGTTTCTCACTTGTAATAAGGGTACTTATGTATGCATGTGATAAGCAATGGGAAAAGAAAACAAAGTATGTAAAACCTTCTCTTCAGCCAGTGATAGTTCCTCTTAATTTGTTAGCTTGTTTTTTTTCTAGAAATACTTTGAAATCAGGTTTTTCTTTAAAAATTAAGCAGATAGAAGTGCTCTTTGGGGGCCTGGCCCTAGCTCAGTTATTTAAGTGGCTGCTTCCACAAAGCTGTCAGCCTCAGGTTGCTGTCAGCCTCAGGTTGCTGTAGTTCGAGCCCCACATCCCTCCAGCCCGCCCAAAGTGCCCTGAAGGCATTCGCGGAGCAAAAAAAAAAAAAAGAAGTGCTTTTTAAATTTATCATTTTCTTGTCCTTATAAACAGTTCACAACTTTATACATGTTTCTTGGTATGTTCTCTTTTTTTGTAGGAAAGATAATTTTGTAAAGGTAGAAATAAGCATTTACATGTTACAAAGAAATTTAGAAATCTAACTCTTGATATGTACTTGCAAATACATTTCAAAATGTAGCACTGAAAGTAGTACTGTCCTTCAGAAACCCCTTAATTTTTTTTATACTCCACTGAGAGTGCATGTTTCCCTGTATTATTGACAAATTTGGCTGTAGACTTCATTATTCTGATGTATTTTATACATAAAGGTGAGTACACTTGAACATTTATATGTTGACTTTTCATCAAATTATTTTCTTATTGATTCATATTTTTTAAATGAAGAGATGATTTACCGCTTAAAAAACATTTGTGGGACTATAGTGGCTTACTTTTTAGTTTACCTTAACTCAGGTACCTTTTTCATCCTCTGCCTAAATACCTGTGCAGCACCCACCCAGTATCCTGACTCCATGGCCCTTTGCTTTGATATTACTCAGCTTATAGAGTATACCTCTCATCTGGCTCTGATACTTAACATGTGGTTGCAAGGAGAGGACAACAAGTTTTTGAGACAGTGTACCTTGAAACAGTTCTTGAGCTTTAAACCTGTTTCTGATATAAGTTGAATTTATGACCTGCAGCTTCTCCATTAGATCAGGTATCTCCTAAATCTGGGCTTTGGAGGGCTGCAGCAGTTCTGGATACCATAGGCTGTAAGATTGGTGTGGTTGTGTTCCAGGTTGGTTTCCAGAGAGGTCTTGAGGCTAGAGAACTACTGGAGGGTAGACAGCAACTCTCTCAGTAATGTTCTTTAGGCTTAGTATGTCCAGTTTTTTTAGGTTGTATAACTTATGAGGTAGACAGCTAGCAAAGAAGAGTTTTAGAAGTCTGAATCTGATGGAGATGGAAACTCTTTGGATGAAGTTTAGACTGTATGGGAGCCTGAAATGTATACCTAGCCATTGTTAGTAAATGTAGAATCTCCACATGTGCTTATTTATTTATTTGTGGTATTAGAGATCAAGTTCAGGACCTTGTGTTTTCCAGGCAGGTGCTTATGCTGCTGAGCTCTCTTCCTAGCCCATGCCACTTTTAGCTATTGCATTTTACCAAGTCTTTAGAAGGTTAAGATGCCATCAAAGTGCAGGAGAATTTAGATGTACAGTGGGCTCCTTCTATGAGATTTGGAGGCTCCTCTCCTTCCTATTCGTCTCCACATCTAAATTAGGTTACATGACATCACATTCATAGGTCTTCCCTTTCTAGTAGCCAGGACAATCATGTGACCTGTGGAAGTGTATAGATGTAACTTTAAGAGCTACAGAGCTTTAGGGACTCTAATGTGTATTTTCAGGCCTCTGAATGGTTTGACAATAAAATCTGCTTAGAAGAGAAAAGCAGCCTTCATAATCTCTGATTGCTAGCAGAGGTTTCCTGGGCACAGAAGCCATACTCATTTTTCTGCTCTTGAGGAAGAGGCTCCTCAGCAGGGTGAACGTCCCCGTCAGTGGAAGTAGAAAACTCTCAGTCTTGTAGGGCAGCTGCTGGGCCTAGGGTTTGGCATTGGTTCCTGCAGCTCTGATGGGAATTCACTTAGTGTTTAGCCTAAGCGGAAAGACAGTACTATGTGAGTGCTGAGGGCACTGTTGGCTACCCCAGTACCCGGCTCTGGTCACATTCACAGAGAAAAGCGGAGGCCCAGGGGCTGCCCTCCTGGGATATACTCCCAGGGTGGATTATGATAATGCTCTGTATATATTTCCTTTATTACTGCTGGATTTTTTGTCATTCATAGAGTAGCCTATTTTCCATTTTCCAGAAATATTTTTAAAATGCCTTTTTTTAGAACTTTGTTTTTGTTTTGTTTTTACCCCTGTTTAGATAGAAATCTGGGCTATCTTTTCATTGAATTTTTATATACACTTGGGTTTATGTGTGAGTTTCTCAAATTGATTAATTTGTTATTCACTTTTCTTACATAGTTTGTCATGATAATTTTGATGTTTGTTTTTCTGAATTAATTTATAATTGGTTTGTGGGATCTTCCTGGCCTTTTCCAAACTCATATCCCCAGAGTAAGTGTTGGATTTTAATTTTCCTGGGAGGGGTTTTATATTTCTCTTGCAGACAAAAAAATTGCTTCTAGTTTTCCCAACTTTTTTTTAGTTTGCTTCACATTTAGTAAGGCATCTCACATAAATATTTAAATGATCTCTTCTTAGGAGAGGCCTCCTTTCATCCCAGAAGGAGTAGTGGCACGTAAGAAAAGAATGGAAATTGTGGAGCCCAAGAAGAAAAGGGTAGGTTGCTGTAACTCTTGGTCTGGATTTCCTGTGAAGAGGAAAGCAGAAAGCAGCATGGGCATTGTGTAAAAGATGAGCATCCCAGGTGCTGGGCCTGTTGGCTTTTGGGATCTGGCAGTGAATCCCAATAGAGGTCCCTAGTCTTGTGAAGGTCTTCAGTTGATAGTAGGTTGCAGTGGGTAAGATATATAGTATATAATCTCAAATGGTCAAAAATAAAAATAGCTAACTAAAAATAGAGGTACTGAAAGGGTTGAAAAATATTTTGCTGCAACAAGCAGGGGGAAAAACATTTTTGGCCTTAGAAGATATTTTTTTTTTTTTTTTTTTTTTTTTGGTATTTTAGGGAAGGGTCTACAGGGTGTTCAGGGTCTCAATACTAGCCTGTTTACAGCCTCCCAAGAACTGGGATTACAGGCATGGGCCACCATGTCCAGTCTCAATTGCCTCTCAGCATGCCCTAGGGGCAGGGCCGGCATGGCAGGCCTGGGGATGAAACCCGGCTCCTGTGCCTCCTTGCAGGCACTTTAATCCGTTGAGCTATTTGACCAGAATT
>NW_004524709.1:6116872-6121107 GCF_000260255.1 Octodon degus | reverse complement strand
ATATATTTTTTTTTTTTTTTTTTTTTCCATTGCAGGAACGAGATCTTGAGCTGGAAATGGGAGATGATTATATTTTGGATCTTCAAAGTAAGAGTTATAATACTTGTTTTAAATGCCATTTACATGTGAAGTGCTTCAGAAAAATAGGAAAGGGTATTCATGAGTAAAGCTCTTCCAGCACACATCTGTCTTTAGGGTTTTTGTTTTTTCCAGTATTTTAGGGAAGGGTCTACAAGGGTGTTCAGGGTCTTACTACTAGATTGGACTTGTAGTGATCCGCCTGTTCAGCCTCCCCAAGAGCTGGGATTACAGGTGGGCGCCACCACGCCTAGTCTCAATTGCCATCTCAGCGTGCCCCAGGGACGGGGGCCAGCATGGCAGGCCCAGGGATTAAACCCTGGCCTCTGCGCCTGCTTGCAGGCGCTTTAATCCGCTGAGCTGTTTGGCCGGCCCTGTCTTTAGGTTTTTGAGGTGGAGTCTTCCTATGTAGTTCTGCATGATCATGAACTTTCTGTGTAGCCCAGGCTGTCCTCACATGGCAGACCCCCCTGCCCCCTGCCTCAGCCTTCTAAATGCTGGGATGCTGCGCACACTACCATGCCCAGCTCAAAATTATAATTTCCTGAAGATTGGAAGTTATATATTGTTGATAGGGGTACAGAGTTTTCTCCTTCAAGGTCATACTCTGTTGTTTTTAGATGAAAAGATTATTTTTTCACAGCATGTAAATATTGGTCAGTACTAATCTTGTTAGTCAAAAGTTACACAGTGTTGAACCTAAATGTTTTAGTGTTTGTGCTAAAGTGGAAACAATTTTAACTAAGTTTGGATACATTGTACTGGAATCAATTAGAAACTACTACAACATAACTTTCCTTTTTTTTACTTTAGAATATTGGGATTTAATGAATTCATCTGAAAAATATGATAAAATACCAGAGATTTGGGAAGGCCATAATGTAGCTGATTATATTGATCCTGCTATCATGAAGGTCTGTGTCACTTTTTAAATGTTTTTATTTTGCCTTTTGCATTGGCTACTTGAAGTTACATGCCCAGCTTTGTGGTAATCTTTTGTCTTCCTTTCCCTGTACTCCAGCCCTGATGGAAGCTCCCCTGCCCCATTCTACACTCACTCTGAGAGTCAAACCCCCCACCCCCGCCAGTGCTCTGCTGTCTGCACTGCTAGGTCCCAGAGACAGCCCTTCACACCAGCTACTACGGGCTGTGCTTCAGTAAGGTTAGCAGTGGTGGTGCCCTGCAGATCCTGGTACTGGCTGGGTGGCTTCCGCCACAGGTGTTTCTGCTTTATTACTTCTGTCAGACCCCCTACCTAGGCTTCCCTCTCCCGGGAGGTTCCACATTGTCAAGGAAACTGAGCTGTGGATTTGGGCTCTGCCTCTGGTTTTTTGTCCACATCCCACTAACCCTTCAGTCTGAGGGGAGGCTGAGCTCTTGGAGAGGCCCTTCTGCTTCCCAGGTTCGTCTTTAGAGCTTCATTCCATCTCTGATGTCTTTCTTCTGCCTCAGTCACCCTTTCTTGCTTACTCTTATATAAATGTCTGTTAGTTTCTCTTAACTTTTAAAAAAAAATATTTTTCTTTAGATAATCTGTTTTACTCTGCCCAGACCTTTTGAACAAGTATTTATGCAGTATGTGTCTATTTTTCCACTATTTAATTCCTAAACATCCTGCTTATTTAATATTGTCTGCCTGCTCTGTGTCCCTCCGTTCACTTATCTTTGTCCTCTACCTTCTCATTTTCATCCAGTGCACCTTTGCCATAGTAGATCTCTGTGATTTTTTCATTTTCTCCATGGTATCCGCACCCTAGAGTTCAGAAATCTTATGACTTTTCCTAAAACTCTTTAGCTGTGCTCTTGCATTCCTGTTGGCTTGTGTCACACACCCTTTGTCTTGGGTCAGGACCTGATGGTCTGCGGCAGGTGTGGATCAACCCCTCCCAGCCTCACTCGCTCTGCACTTTACGCTGAGGTTGGATCATGAACGACCACCCCATTGAGCTCCTGTCTAAATTGGTGTGGGAGGGCATAACAAATGTGCATGAGGGGTTTTTTGGTTTTTTTTTTTTTTTTTTCCTCTAATGATCTATGTGTTTGGTATAGTCTTGCTATGCAGCTTGGACTTGTAGTGATCCTTCTGTCTCAGCCTCCCGAGCCCTGGGATTATAGGCTTGTGCATGCCATCATGCCCAGTTTCAGTGGCCAGCACTGTGCGTCCCAGCTTCCAGGGCTGGCTTGGCATGCAGTACCAGAGATCGAACCTGGGTCCTTGCACTTAGACTGCCATGATATCTTCCCAGTCCCTGTGCGTATGGTTTTTAAACTGAATTTTGTCTTACTGACTTTGTAGCCAGAGGTTCTATTTAGTGTGGTATCAAAATGCATCAGTGAGTGTCGTGCAAGTTCATTTTATGCTTTCTCTGGGAGAATTTGTGAATGAGGGAAGTGTTCACTGCATGTTTTTAGTGTTGAATAAATGAGGGGCCAGGGAGATGGCTCAGTAGAATAAGTGCTTCCCTGGCAAGCACAAGGACCTGAGTTCAATTCTCGGTCCCCCCCCCCCAAAGAAATGAAATGGTACAGAACAGTCCTGACATGCTGTCAGTGTGTCTGTTGTCTCCGTTTTCCTCCCAGAATCTGTTTTCTGTTTAAAAAGGTCTGCACCTAGACGGGGCCCAACTGTGATCGGAGCACAGGTCCTGCAAACATGATGGCGCACCTGCTTACTTTCCCTTCGTTCATTTTGTTTATGACTTTTTAAAGAAATTGGAAGAGTTAGAGAAAGAAGAAGAGTTAAGAACAGCTGCTGGAGAGTACGACAGTGAATCTGAAAGTGAAGATGAAGAAATGGTGGAAATCCGACAGCTGGCAAAACAGATTAGAGAAAAAAAGAAACTGAAAATTCTGCAATCGAAGGAAAAGAATACCCAGGGACCAAGGATGCCTCGAACTGCTAAGAAGGCAAGTTTTATGTTGTTGTAGAGAAGCATGGTGTATTTTTATATATTGGATCCTTTGTAGATCATCTAAATGCTACATTTTGACCTATTAACAGTCTTAAGATAGCAGATACCTTGAAAATTCATTGGTATATAGACTTGCAAGATGTCTTGCTTTGATCTGTGGTCTTCTGAATGTGCTTTTTCTTGATGGCTGGTCTAGAACTACAATGATTCTCCTGCCTCAGCCTCCCAGGTGCTGGGAGTACAGGTGTTCACCACCATGCACAATACCAGTTACTTTTTCTTATACTTTAATTTGTGTGTTAACAAAAACACTTTATTTTCTGCAGTTTGTAGGAACCTAACTGAGTCTAACTTGAATCCAGAGGCAATTTAGTGGCACTTGTGACTGGTTAGGGTGGGGAGAATCAGACCTTAGCTGTGAATGGATCAGACAGTGTCAAGATTCTTTCTGCTGCTCAACTTCATTCTTGTTGGGTTGTCATTCTCTGCCTGATCTTATCTAGGCGGCATGTCAGACCCAGGTCATGTGCCCAATCCTGTAGCCATGACAAGGTCGAGTGAGTGCTGACCCGGACCCCAGGAAGAGAAAGACAGTTCCACAAAGACAGTAGGGCAGACAGTTATAATGTAATAGAAAAGAAAGAAAAATTATTTGATATTATAGGTACCTTTCCATGGACATTCACATGTTAGAAAATATTTTCATATTGACAACATTTTTGTATTTCTCTTTGTAGAACCCAGCAATCTCTGGGAGATGTCATTATACTGATTCTGTCTTTGGTTGTGTTACTAACTTCAACTTTAGTGTCTCATCTATGCCTTGGAATTAGTTACTGTCTTATCCCCTGCATTGTTTTGAAAACTGAAAGGATACAAAGTGTGTGGTACTACACATAGGAATTGCTCAGTGTTACTTTTTGTGAGGTTTAATTGAGTTCTCCAATACCATGAAGTGATCCCAAGTAAAAATAAGTGTGACGGGGGTCATTGTAAAAGGTCTAATTGGAAGATAGGGAGGGTAATCATGCTTTTTCCTACTATATAGTCATGATGATTGATTTTTTTTTTTTTGTGGAACCAGGGATTGAACTCAGGTCCTTCCACTTGCCAGGGAAGTGGTTATTCCACTGAGCCATCTCCCCGGCCCCCAATGCTTGCAGGGCAGGTTTGGCTGGCTTGAGTTGTGGGGATCAAACCACGGCAACCTGGGCCTCACTGTTTTGTGGAAGCAGCCACTTAAAG
>NW_004524709.1:6111292-6116687 GCF_000260255.1 Octodon degus | reverse complement strand
TGCTCATCCTTAGAGAAGAAAATATCAAGGGCCCGAATTCATGGAGACACTGATATGCATTTTAGGAAAGGTCAATATAAATTGCTGCCCAAATCTTTTAGAGGGGAATTTTCACACTCAGATAAGAAAGGAATTGAGATGGGAAATATCCGGCATCTATACTGCCATTTCCAACAACCGTGTTGGCATCCTAGGCTATAATAGGGCTGAGAAGATTTCTGGCTTCTGTGATGCTGGTAATTTGGGCCTCGGACCTCACATATGCTAGACAAGGACTCTACCACTGAGCTACATCCCCAGTCCTTATATTTTTGATAACGTGCTTTGCCAAATTGCCCCGGTAGGCCTCAAACTTGTAATCTTATTGTCTCTGCTTCCTAAGAAGCTCAAATTATAGGTACATATCTCCATGCTGAGCTAATAAAGATCATAATCTAAATAATACAAATATGAATTCCTAAAGGGGTTTCCAGCTCCATAACTCAAGTACCTCTCCACACCACTGATCGATACACAACCACTATGACAACTTTTGCTTAGGAACTGCTGCCAGTACCCATGTCTGGTGCCACTGTTCATCCCAGAAGCAAACCTGAGGCATGGAGGTCAAAATGAGGGAAGCTGAGGAAAGACAGAGAATCTAAGTAGCAGATTTCCTGTCCAGGACCTCCTCTTGGAGAGGGTGGGTGGGTACTGCCTGGGATACTTCAGGTCTCCCACTCATTTCCCAGACTGTATGCTCATAGGAAGCCATGACATAAGTCCTCAACATTGTTCCTCAGTCCTTCCTGTGCAAAGTCTACCAGAGATTCCCTCGTGCCTCCAGCATGTGAGTGGCACTCACTCTTTCTCCCTCCCAGTAGTTCACTGCTGTGGAGAGTTGAGTTCCCAAGGGCTGACTTTGTATTTTTCCCAAAGCGACATGTTAGGATGATTAATGTGCCTTCTACTAAGCAGATATGTGTGAATGGGCTGCAAGGGACTTTCAGAATTACTGGTCTGCTGTGGAGAGAGGGCCAATTTTGGCTCAGCCACCAACCATGCGCAGACCTTGCTGCACTCACAGCCCCATACTGAGCCTCCATTTCTTTTTCTTCCAGTAGGAAAACTACATAATTACATATTTAAGTTAGAGGACCCTATATTTAAGGTCCTCTGTGGCTATGCCACAGATTAAATCATGTTTCTTCAAACTACACGTAATAAAAAACTAAAAGGTTGACAGAAAATGGTTAACATGACATCTTCTATGTTCACATCAAGAACTTTCTGCCTCTCCAGCGCTGGTACTACAGGGGTGTGCTGCTATGCCTGGACTCTCGGCCTGTCCTAGGGGTGGGGCTGGTGTCCCACCCGTATGGTGCCAGTGCTTGCCTGTGCTTGCCTAAGCAGGCGCTTTAGTCCGCTGAGCCATCTCGCTGGCCCCCACATCAAGAACCTTTGGATTGCTGTACTCCTATGTTGCCCTACCATTTTCTTACTTTAATAACTCCAATGTTAAAAAAGATGTTTTCCTGCTAAAAAAAAAAAAAAAAGAACTAAGCTAAGGGGCAGGCCCCCCATGATAAATGTTTTAAGGGACACAATAATCATTCAGATGAAGCAGTAAATAGGATAAGATCCAGAAGTGGATTAATGACTGCAGAAGCTTGTGTCCCTGTGGAGTTGGTGTGCACTGCTTTCTCTGTTCATAGCTGAGTTTTTGTTCACTTTTCTGCCAACCTTCACATGTTTAGTCTTTTCCAGAAGTTTTTTCAGACCTGTCCTGGTGGCTTTTTATGGGCACTTCATTGTATGTACATGACTGAAACATGGAGAGCTTAAAAATGTGATAAGGCAAAAGGATCTGACTGACCTAAAGCTAAAATGAAACAGAAAGGCAAAGGAACATCAGGGATACAATTTTAGTTTTTTATGACCTGTCATGGAGAAAAGAATACTTTTCTTTAGGGAAAAAAATGAACCAGTGAGAGAGGGCAGGAGGTCAGAGAGAGTTGTGTTTTTTCATCCTAGAAGCACCCAGTTGGTAAGAAGTCTGTCCTTAACCTCTGTCACTCAGAAGTGTACTCAGAGGCTCAGGTTGCTGTGGTTTGATCCCCACAACTCAAGCCAGCCAAACCTGCCCTGAAGGCATTTGGAGCAAAAAAAAAAAAAAATCCTTTTGCCTTTTAGGGGCCAGGGGGATGGCTCAGTGGAATAAGCGCTTCCCTGGCAAGCACAAGGGAATCCCTGGTTCCGCAAAAAAAAAAAAAGAAGAAGAAGAAGTGTACTCAGAAGTTACTTTAGGCCACTAAAGGCCACACAGGTTAACATTATTCTAATCATTAGATCATTTTTGTCACCTGAGGTGGAGTTTGTGAATGGGAACAAAATTTTACCAAATTGTTTTCTTTGCAAATAGTGTTTATGAATCATGGCATTACTGTGTCATATGTATGCTTTTCCTTGATTTAAAAGAAAGTCATTTTATCAAACTAATTTGGCTTAAACAACTTACTTTCAGGTTCAGCGGACAGTTTTGGAGAGTGAGATGCGAAGTCTTGGTATTGACATGGATAATAAAGACAATGTAAGTGCACAAGGGTGCCTAATGATACAGCCTCCTGCATAGTTGGGCTGTATAACACACACACACACACACACACACACACACACACACACACACACACGGTCTTGCTTGTTGCTTTGGGGCTGATGAAATCAACATGATATTAAGTTAAGCATGTGAGAAAATAGGGTAATAAAGATGTAGCAAACGTGAGATGGATGTAAAGGCTTCTGCAATATAAAACATTGCTTACTGTTCTATAGTGACCCTTTACATTAAGTACAAAAAGCTGTAAATACATGGCAGTAACAGTTTTGTTATTGTTATTAAGTATGAGGTACTGTACATAACTGTATATGCTATACTTGCACACAGCTGGCTGCCCATTAGGTTGTTTTTTACCCTGCATTGTGGGATGGGATTGTGACAGCTTTGTAACTAAGCAGTGGGAATTTTTCAGCTCTGCTGTAATGCTATGGTACTGTCATATATGTGCCTCATAGTTGACTGAATGTTGCTATGTGGCACATAACTCGATGTGGCTTGATACATCTTTTTAAATAAATAAACCAAGTTCGTGGAAACCTGAGGATACAAAATTGGTTTTAAATTGGAGGGAAAAGAATTTAGAGCATTTCACATTTCTGTTGATTTGTGGACAATCTGGTTTGAAATGCTGGGTTATCAGCCATGCTACTCTTGTTCCTGTGAGGAATATTTTAGGAGCATGTAGCTCAACACCCACGCTTTTGGTGCAGAAAGGTGGTATTTTCAGAACTCAACTCTTGGTCACCATTGGAAAAGAATTTAGGAAGACCTTGTGCACTCCATTTTCCTTAGTTGAGGGTGGGCAAGAAGTCCCCGTGTGTTACATTTCCATTCTAATTGATGTCAATGAATTGAGCTGATCTCAATGTTTGCTTGTACTTTCTGTGTGTGTGTGTGTGTGTGTGTGTGTGTGTGTAACCTTCATGTTAATGAAAAATTTGGAAAATGTTGACAAGTAGAAAAAAATTTTTATGGTTATATCACAAAAAATAGGTTGAAAGGTAGAAGGTATCTTCTGTTTCCTTTTCCATTCAGAGAGTTTTGTTTCTTTTAAAATACATTTATATCTCCTTTTTTATATTTTATGTATAGTCCACTGTGGTACAAGCATATTTTTCTCCCTCTTTATTTTTTGGTGGTACAGTGGTCCCTCACCGTGAAGGTTATGTTCCAGACAATCCCATGATAAGTGAAAGTCAGGAAAGTAGCAGTGTTATATTGATTTTAGTATTTGACTATAATAAGGCTTTATAAACCCTTTCCAAACTTTTATAAACCATTCCTACACTTTTAAAAAAATTCTGATGTTCTTAACCATTTTCTAAACTCAAACCTATGTAACTTTAACAACATATGTATACTGTATAATACTGTAAAATCCCATGATATAGCAAAAAATCAGTGATAAATTTAGATTAATATTTTTGAAAACCCATGAAACAGTGAGTGTGTGAAAGTCATACCATGAAATAGCGAGGGACTACTGTACGGGGATAGAATCCAGGCCTTTCACAGTGAGCTACATTCCCAGTGTGTTTTTTAATTTGAGACAGAGTCTTGCTAAGTTGCCGAGGCTAATGTCCAACTTAAGAGTCCTGCTGTCTGAGCCTCCCAGAATACTGGGATTTCAGGCATGCACTGTGCCTGTCCTTACAGTTGAACAGAATTCCGTTTATTTTATTTTAAACCTATTAGGTTATTTGCTTTTAAAAATTTGATTTATTTGCTGTCACCTCAGAATCCAGTGTGATATGCAAAAAACATAATAAAATACAATAGTTTGTATCTGGGGAACATGTAGAGTAGCATATGGAAATAAATAAGTACCATCTTTCTGGAAGTCCAAAGATGGGAAGGTATTTTATGTGTATGTAAGGATTTCTGGCTTTTTTCCTATGGTGAATTATGCTGGACCCTGTATATCTTCATATAAAAATTTTTTCTTGTTTTTGACTTTTTTCAAAACAGATTCCCAGAATTGGAATTAGCTAAACTCAGAGGACAACAGTATGCCAAAGTTTCCAAAGAGGGCTGGGATAATTTAAATTTAATCAGAAATGTTTAAGAGTACAGTGGTACCTTGATTCACAAATACTTTTTGGTCTGAGTGTGGTGGCACACTCCTATAATCCCAGTACTTGGGAGGCTGAGGCAAGAGGATTGCTTTGAGTTTGAGGCCAGTGTGAAGTGCATAATAATATCCTGTCTCAAAAACACAGCAGACCCGGGCTGGGGAGATAACTCAGTAGAATAAGTACAAGGCTTGAGTTCAGTCCCCAGTTCCGCCAAAAATAAAAGTGCTGGGTCCTGAGTTCAATCCCCGGTACCACAATAAATAAATAAATAAATAAATAAAGTAAAAATAAGAAAACACAGCAGAAAGAAAACCAAAGCTTAGAAAGACTTCTTGAAGTAGTTGTATTATCCTTTTTTACAAATGGAAAACCAAAAGTGAGCAAGGTGGAGGGGCTCACGTGAAGCCCTAAGGCCAAACCAAGGTGGCACAGTGATTTGCCAGGGGTCTGGCTATGGTGCCTACTCAGTAGGTAGGCAAGCTACGTCTTTGCTTGAAGTTGACTTTGTGCTGCTTGGTTCCTTGTGTTCAGATACATAATCCTAAAATGGAGGAGTAAAGGAGAGAGAATTCTTTATTTCTGAAATAGGAATCATTGGGCTAAATCTAATGATCAGCTTTGTAACATACAGCAGCTACGTTAAGAATATTTATCAGTGGGCTGGAGAGATGGCTCAGTGGTCTAAAGCACCTACTTAGAACAAGCTTAGCAAAGCATCAGGGAC
>NW_004524709.1:6103904-6111127 GCF_000260255.1 Octodon degus | reverse complement strand
AAAAAAAAAAAAAAGAATATTTATCAGTAATCATGTGAAATTAATTATGACTATCTTAAAGATTTCTTTTGTTCTTGTAATAATGGTTGTTCAAATTCCTAACTGTCTCTCCCCTTGCTGGAGTAGTTTTGATTGTCACTGAGCCCAGCAGGATCTTGAGCTTTGAAGACTGCTTTCTATGCATTTCAGGCCCACTATGCAGTCCAGGCAAGAAGGTCTCGAAGTGTCACTAGGAAAAGAAAGCGGGAAGATTCTGTTCCACCAACTTCTGTAGCCCGGAGTCGGAGTTGCTCTCGGACTCCACGTGATGTTTCTGGTCTTCGGGATGTGAAGGTTAGTCTCTGCAGTGTGTAACATAGGAAAATGAGAGTGTTTGCACCAGTGTTCAGAGCAAGCATCAGCCATTGTTGTTTGGGCTGCAGGACCTATTGGCAGGGGTTTATCTCTATACTCCATCCTCGAATTTCTTGGTATCTTTTAGAGGAGAACATGGGCAAGAGAACAATTGAATGCCCCTAGCATTTACCCATGTGAACCAGTCTCCTTTTTCTGGAGAGTGGACACACATATATTCTCATAAAGTTCCAGCAGTCTGAGGTTAGTTCAACCTGTTTAGGGAGTGAACTAGAAAATGGCTCCCCAACACGCAAAGGCCTCAGGTCTGAAGAGTCCATGGGAGAAGCAGCTCTGAGGGAATCACTCTAGTCAGTCATCACGTGATCTTGTGTTTATGTCATTATCGTGACATAATGCCCTCCCCACACCCTCCCCCTACCTGAGAGCCTTGGTCACTGTCTGATCTTTTGTTATTTCTCTTGTTTTTTTGCTTTTAGACTGGATCTCACTATGTAGTTTAGGCTGGCCTTCAGCTCATTATGCAGTCCAAGCTGGCCTTAACCTTGCTATACAGCATGAGTCGACCCCAAACTTGTGGCAATCCTCCTGCCTCGGCTACCCAAGTGCTGGTACTACAAGTATGCACTGCCACACCCAGCACGACAAGTTTCAAACCTTGAAGATCTAAGATATTTTAGACTTAGAAAATTAAAATATATTAGTTCTAATTCCTTACATAAACTAACACTGAAACTCAGGCCTATGAAAATGTATTACTCACATATGACTGACAAAGCCAATATTAAAGCCTAGGTTTCCAGATGCAAATAGCCTAGTGGAATAAAAACCTCAAATGTCTACAGAACACTTATATATGGACTTTCTCCTACACTTAATATCCAAAATGCTAAAACAAAAAAACTTGTATGTTTTTTTAAAAATTCAGCCAGGTATGGTGGCATATGCTTATTACCCCAGCACTTGGGAGGCAGAGGCAAGAGAATTATATAATGAGACCCTGAATTGTATAATGAGACCCTGTCTTCCCTTCCCCAAAAAAACTTGTCTTAAATACAGTTTTCTTTGAATTTTAATATGCAGATACCCACTGAGTTCCTACAGGTACTGCATCAGGCCTGAAGGAAAACAGTGGCTGAGACTTGGGTCTCATGCAGACCTGGCCCAACAAGACATGCAGTGGTTTCCTTACTAGACTTTATTTTCTCCCCTTGTAGATGGTGAAGAAAGCCAAGACCATGATGAAGAATGCTCAGAAGAAGATGAATCGCTTGGGGAAGAAAGGGGAGGCAGATAGACATGTGTTTGATATGAAGCCTAAGCACTTACTCTCTGGAAAGAGGAAAGCTGGTAAAAAGGACAGAAGATAGTGTCCTCTTAGTACCTGGCTTGGCTAGACCGGCTCCTTCATTTGGTGAGGTTTCATAAAACTGGAATCATCTATCAACTGACAATAAAATGGAAATACCTAAAGGTCTTATTTCTGAAAGTGATTGGCCTTATAGAGATGTGCGTACTGTAAATATTTTGATTAGATAGTGTTTCTGCATTTTATAGAGCTGATTCAGATTTTGACTGAAGATTTATTGGTAGATTACTGGGGGTTTTGATGAAAAACTTTATTTTACAAAAGGTAGCTTTGGTTTATCACGTGAATAGCTGTTTTTTATTGATGAAAACATCTTCATTTTATGGTATACACAGAAGCTACCAGCTGTGACCTGCAGACCTGGGAGAAAACCTGCTTCTGCATGTGTCAGGAAACCTGTACTTAAAATACTCTCTTAAATTATTTTCTAGTTCTTTTGTACAATATGTCACTGTAATATATCTTCAACTATTTTATCCAAAATAAATTTCCCAAGGAAAATAGTTTTGATATAATGAAGTTTTTGGTGGCTTTTTTTTTTTTTTTTTGGCTTGTTTTAGTTACAAACCAGTATTAATTTGGCCAAGTAAAAAAGGAGAACAAGATGTAGTATTTTTTAGTTCAGAAGCAAAAGTAATTTTTTGGATAAAGTGCTTAAAGAATTGAAGCAGTTAAATATGACATCTCCTGTTACAGTAGACCACTGCTAAGGATTACTCCTTCTGTATAGCACAAGAACACGGAAGCACTGCCATAAAGGGTACTTTTTGGGAGCCTGTTGTAAATATTTTGGGGGATAAAATTATAAAGTGTATGTAAGCCCAGAACCTTTAAGCATGATAAAATATGACAAGTATAATCAAATACAATGTTTAAAGTATTCCTGTATACAACACAGATGTTACCACTAATTTTATTTGTAGTTAAAAACAAATGTTTCACTTATTAAGTTGTGCTGTCAAGTTATACATGCTCAGAGTGCACCAGTGTGTTTTGTCCTTTATGATTTTTATAATTAATTAAAAAAAAATTTTTTATGGATAGATGTCTTTACGCTGTTGCATATAGGGAACATAAAGATATAGCTGCTGACAAAGGTTACATTAAGAGAAAATAATCCAGTGATGTTAAGTACAAGTGCTAGGAATTAATCATTCCACTTAGAAAATAGTTCTGCTGTTAGAAATTGATGTAACTCTTGCAACTTGTTTATTCATCCAGTAAATTCTCATTTCTGCCTTAGCATGGTAGCTTCTGCCCTCATGGCAGAGCGTAAGACTCCTGGAGTTGGTCAGAAGTGGGTACCCCACAGACTTCCATATCTTGAATTCTGTTGTCTACACATTACCTGTGTCTGATGGTAGAAGTCCAGACAGAGATGGGGCACTGTTGTTGCAAACCAACATTTGCTAAACTGACTTGGGGGATTTAAAAGAGACGCTGGGTGTTGGTTTACTGTTTTGCTTTCCCCCTTGGGGCCAAACCTAGGATGGTGCATGCCTGTCATTCTAGCTCTCTGGAGGCTGAGGCAGGAGGATCGCAGCAAGTTCCAGGCCAGCCTGGGCTGCATAGTGAAACAGTATCTCAGATAGACAAAAAATTAGACGTTCTAAAAGTTAAGGATAAGGAACTTCCAAGAACAACTGCATGTTCTGGAGAATTAGAGTCACTGCACATTTTCAAGGAAGAACATACTCAGAAAAGAGCTTTGAGGGCCAGGGAGATGATTCAGTGGCACAAGCGCCTGCCTGGCAAATTTGATCCCTGGTACCAAAGAAAAGAAAGAAAAAAGAACTGAGAAAGAGCTTAATTTTTTTTTTCAAGCTGATCTCTGGCACATATACCCTGAAAGAATACAACAAAACCAATCCAGCAAATCATAGTGAAGGAAGATAATTTTATTTTCCTGAGTTATAACCACCGTATGCAAGTGTTGCTTTTTCAGCGACAACAAAAATCCGAAGAAACGATAAAGTATGTGCAATTAAAGAAAAATAGTACGTTGACAGAAACTATAATGGCAGGCTTAGTAGATTAAGTTACTTTTTTTTTTTTTTTTTTTTTTCCAGAACTGAGGATTGAACTCAGGCCCCTGCCCTTGCCAGGGAAGCACTTATTCTACTGAGCCATCTCCCCGGCTTAGCTTAGATTAAGGCACTAGCTGTCTTTAAGTATACTGAGAATGCTAAAGGAGGACATAGACATCAGGAATTCAGTATACATATAACCAAAAAGACAAACTGCATCTGGGTAGTATAAGTGAAGTGAAAGTTTTACTGTAAGAATTCAGAAGCAAATATGAGCAGGAATGAGGAAGTCTGTGAACTTGTAAACAACAATTGAAATAAGTCCAAGGAACAGGGAAAAAATGAGTAAAAGAGCCAAAGGGATCTGCAGAGCAACAGATCAAGCAGACTAACATGCGGTATAGCCCCCAGATGGAAGATAAAGGGACAAAAGATAGCCTGAAAAAATAATGGCTCTTCCCAAAATTAGACAAGATGTGGAGCTCCATGAGGAACCCAAGGCCTACCCCACAACTCATAATAGACAGGGATTCATCAAGTGACTCATCGCAGAATGTTATAAATGAGGCTTTAGATTTCTTATCAGAAATCTTAGAGTCCAGGGCAGCGGAAGGAGCTTCATAGTAGAACACTTGCCTGGCATGCTTGAGGCTCAGGGTTTGATAAGCAATGCAGGGGCAGATCCCTGGGTATTGGAACCTTGGAGTCCAAAAGGCAGTTGATATATACAGAAAAGAATAAAGTGAACAATTGTCTTTTCTGGTAAACTATCCTTCAAAAATGAGAAATTAAGATATTTTCAAACTTAAAAAAAAGTTGGACCAGTAGACCTATCCTGTAAGAAATACTATAGTAAGACATACAGGTTGAAATAAATCTGGACAATAAAGACAGTTGAACAGGGCCGGGGATGTAGCTCAGTGGCACAGCGTCTGCCTGACAAGTACAAGGTCCTGAGTTCTGTTCCCAGTACCAAAAAAATAAAAAAGCTAGCTAAACTGAGGGAAAGAGTACAGAGGGAGGGGGTCAGCGAGATAGCTCAGTGCACTAAAGTGCCTGCTTAGGCGAGTGCAGGGACTGCACCACGGTTCGATCCCGGTTTAATCCCCAGCACCACATTCCTTGCCAGCGGGGGCAGGGCTGCTGGCCAGAGTCTAACTGTAGTGGTGTATGCCTGTAATCCCAGCACTGAAAGGAGGCTGAAAACAGGAGGATCACTAGGAGTGAGCTGTGTAGTGAGACCCTGTAACAACCAAATACATTAAAAAAAAAAAAAAACTGAGGGAAAAAGTGAAAAGACAACCCACAGTGGAAAAATACATTCACCAATTCTTAAGCTGGAAAAATACATTCACCAATTCTTAAGCTAAAGGACTAATGTCTAGAACGTATAAAGAATTGAAAAAAAAGACCCCCCTCTTTAAAGTTTCAATGCAAAATTGGGCATCTAGGACTGGGGAGATGGCTCAGTAGAGTAAGTGCTTCCCTGGCAAGCACAAGGGTCTGAGTTCAATCCCCAGGTCCACAAAAAAAAAAAGAAAGAAAAAAATTGGGCATCTAAAATGACTAGACACTTCTTAGAAATACAAAGGGCAAATAAATATATGAGAAAATGTTCAACATCACTGATTACTCCAGAGATACAAATTAAAGCAATGTTGAGATTCCATTTCCCTCCAGGACAAATGGCTATTATCAATGACTCAACCCATAACAAATGCTGGTGGGGCTGGGAGCAGAAAGGAACTATTCTCCACTGTTGGGAGAATAGACTTGTACAACCCCTGTAAAATCAGTGTGGAGGTTCCTCAACAAACTAGGACTAGAGATTTCACTTGACCCAGCCATTCCCCTCCTTAGGTATCTTACCCCACAAATTGAAAGCATACCACAGAGATAATTGCACACCAGTGTTTATAGTGGCACAATTTGTAATAGCCAAGTCTTGGAAACAACCCGAGTGCCCATCGACTGACCAAGAGATGGATGAATAAGATGTGAATACTGTCCAGCCATAAAGAAAGATTAACTTGAGACATTGATAGCCAAATGGATGGACCTTGAGTCCATACTCTGGAGTGAAATAAGTAAGTAAGTGAAATATTTATATATGTAAATACCAGTTGTCTCTCTGAAAGTGTAAATAAGAACCAAAATGTATAATAGAGATCATGAACTGGGAAGTAATTGTTAAAAGAGAGGAATGGGGGGGGGGGTGAGAAAAAATTGAGAACAAAGAATAAAGTGGAAACAAAGCTTTGTAAATGAGAAGAGGGGATGGGAATGAGAAAAAAAGAGGAACTGAACTATGTCACATATAGGTACAAATTCCCTATATTGAATGTAACCATTATTATGCATGTCAAAATTTCACCAATAAGCTTAATTATGAAAAAATGTGGGAACATCACTTCTCATTCTGCCATGAGAAAGGTAACTCCCACCCCACTTGTTAGATGTCAGATGTGTCGAGTTTGTGGTCTCACAACATCAAGGAATAAGGTTGTGAACCAAAGAAGCTAGTTAAGCCAAGTATAGTGGCACACCTATGATTTCAGCACTTGGGGAGGATGAGCCAGGAAGGTTGCTGTGAGTTTGAAGTCATCCTGGGCTGCAAAGTGAGTTCAAATCTAGTCTGAACTACATAGCAAGACCCTCTCAAAAAATTAAAACTCTCATAATGGCATCAAAAAGTGCTTGGGAATAAGCAAATAAGGCAAAAAAAAAAAATTGTATAGAAAAATAGTATACATGGGTGATGCACATCCCATTTTTATAGACTGGAGAATTTTACATATTGTAAAAATATTCATACAGGTGAGATCTATCAAAATCCCTATAGGAATCCCTATCAAAATCTCAGTATTTTTTTTGACAAATGCAAAGAAATCATAAGGAACTTGGAAGAGCTCAATCTTGAAACAACAGTGTGAGAAAACTCACGTTCTGATTTTAAACATACAGAACAGTAAGGAAGACATTGTGATGTGGTCTTAAAGAGATACAAAGGCCCATGGAACAGAACAGAGCTAAAAAACCCCTTTTCCTGTGTGGTCACAAGGTACCCTGACTAAACATAGGGAAAGGACATTGCAGCAGAGCTTTGGAGAAACAATAGGCAAAAGAAGGAAGTTAGGCTTGAACCTTGTATTACGTTACAAAAATGCACTCGAAAAGACCCAAAAATCTATTGAGAAAAAAGTAGGATCTTAAGATCTAAATGTTAAAATTTTTTTAAATGAGGGAGCAATCTTCATGACACTGGATTTAGTATTAATCCCATGGATAGGAAAACAAGGACACAACAAAAGCAAAAATAGACTACATCAAAATTTAAAACTTTATGCGTCAAAGGATGCTATCAACAATGACAGGGCAGGGGCTGGAGAGATGGCTCAGTGGTCTAAAGCACCTACTTAGAACAAGCTTGGCAAGGCATCAGGGACCGCGGTTCAATCCCCCAGCACCACATG
>NW_004524709.1:6097765-6103794 GCF_000260255.1 Octodon degus | reverse complement strand
AAAAAAAAAAAACAATGACAGGGCAACCTAGAGAATGAGAGAAAACATCTGCAAGTCACATATATGCCAAGGGTTACTATCTGTAATGATTCCCGAAACAGAAGCAAATATGGGCAAAGGACTCAAATAGAAATTTCTCCAAAGAAGAGAAATAGTGATCAAGTGAGTACGGTGGTGCCTTGGTGTATGAACTTCATTTGTTCTATGATTTTGGCGAGGATGGCTGGCTGTGCGCTTCTTGGCAGCTTGCAGTGTCCACGGTCGTTGTTGCTGATTCCATTCTCTGGAGGAAGTCCGAAAATTTGAAAAGTTCCATAAACCCATCCTCATTCTTAGACAAGCCCTGAGATGTAGTACCTCTAATCAGTGATTCTCTGCTTTCAATACTGATTTCTTTTCCTGCTGCTTCATGATCCCACTATTCCAGGGTTCTCTTTTTGCTCCTGATTCTCCATACACCAACTCACACAGCACCCTGTGCTGTACTTTTTGAGGGATAACCATTTCCTGGCTGTGGAAACTTAAGGCAATGGCCACATACCACTGTATTGTATCCTATAGATCTTCAGTTTTCTTCTTTTATTTTCCTTTTTAAAAAAATTATCCTCGCCCTGGGGCTGGGAATACAGCTCAGCAGCATAAGCACCTGCCTGGCAAGCGCAAGATCTTGAGTTTGATCCCCAATACCAAAAAATAAATAAGCTTTATAAAAAGTTATCCTCTCCCTTTGTCTCCATTGGGATGGTGACTGAGAGCCCCTGGGGTGGGGTGAGGGGTCCTTGAATATGTGCAAGACTCATCTAGCCTTGGGTTTGCTTTCTACCTCTCTTGCTTCAGACTGTCATGAAAAATTACACAAAATAGTATAGATAATAATAATAATATAGATAATTGTCATCAGAGTGTTTAAGCCAATCAACAAATGCTACAAATCAAGTTCTATCTCTTCCCTGCCTACTAAAGACCAATTGTCAAAACATTTTCCAACATAATAGTTTCACCCTTTCTCTTTTTTTTTTAATTTAAAGAATATTAGGGAGAGTAGTTTTTAGCCTTTGTGTGTGTGTGTGTGTGTGTGTGTGTGTGTGTGTATGAGGCAGTGCTTGACACCCAGAGGCTTTCATTCTCATGCAGAAATAGTAGAAAACTTCACTGACTGATCAATTTTACCTGTTTGAATACCAGAAAATTGAACGTTTCCATATTTACTGCTCACCCATATTTGTATCCAATGTTGGTTATACTTAACTCATTGGAGAGTTCAGATGAATTCTTAAAATTACCAAAAAAAAAAAAAAAAAAAAAAACAATCTCAGGGGCTGGGGATATACCTCGGTGGAATAAATGCTTGCCTGGCAAGCACAAGGTCCTGAGTTTGATCTCTGATACCACCAAAAATATGTGTAGAATATATTTAATAAAAAACTTATGAATTATCTAACTATAGAACTCACACATAGATTGGCATGTAGTATATAGAACAATACTCCAGGTAAATAACTTTAGCCTTTTTAGAAATGAAGTTGCAGGCTGACGTTATGTTCTGCATTTCATAAGTGTTCATGACCCTTATCAGCACTAAGTGTAAATGGTTTCAAATGGCCAGCTTTCTTTAAATTCAGAGTACTTTATTCGTTGTCAGTGCTGTGATGAGAAGGCTTTATATGCAGTAGATCTACAGAAATATTGCTCATACTGATCAAAATTAAATTTGTATAAAAGTTTTTAAATGAATGTAAATAGCACTAAACATTTTCTACAACCTGTACTTACAGATTCTTTCTGTAAAGTAAATTTTAAAAAGATATTGTTGTACATTTTGGTGGGGTTTTTTTTTGGTTTTTTTTTTGTATTTTTGGCAGAATTGGGGATTGAACTCAGATCCTTGCGTTTGCCAATCAAGCGCTTATCCTACTGAGCCATCTCCCTAGTCCTTTGTTGTACATTTTGGTGATGACTTTACAAGTCTTAGGTCATTACTGCTCATGTTAAAAATGTTTTCTCCTTTTATTTTTGAACCTTTTAAGGTTCATTTAATTAATATTCTGGTTTTGGCTTGGGAGTATTCCCAAGGCATCTTTGATATTACCTGATTAATTTGTGCTTAGTAACAAAAGTGAATAGAATTATGTTACTGCTACAGTGTTGTTTCAAGGGGTGTTAAATGTTTATGTGCTTTGTTGACTAGTTCAAATGTGGGTTCAGTTAGTGTTGACTAACAAGGAATCTGATAGTTACTTAATCGAGCTATTAGCTTTTATGGCTATATTCTTCTTTTGTAAAATAAAGCACTGGTAATTACTTTTGATACTTATTTTGATTCTAATTAGTCTTGAGTTTTTTCCAAAGTTAAAAGACTATCATTAAAAAAAGGCTATCATTTAATTATGATTGCACTTTATGATAGTTAAAAATATTCCCTGTTGGTTTTCCCTGTTGTTTTTCTGGGTTTCCATTTATCATATATTTCCCTTTCATAAGACCAAGAGTTTTCTCCGTGGGATAAACTGGTTTTAGTAAAAAAAGATTTATGTCATTTAATAACTAGTATGTTGTAAGAGATGAAAAGAAAGAATAAAAATGACAGTAAAATTATATACTGAAAATAAATAATATTCACTATACTATTTTCCCCTCTTGAATTCTGGGAGAGTCTCTTGATATAATCTGCAACCTAAATAAAATTTCTTCTATTATATTATCTCCATCATTACATTATTCATCTGAATTACTGCTTTTCATCCCATAATTATATTATCAGACCTAACAGCTCATACCTAATAAACATTAGTTAGTGTGATGACAGATTTAGCAAATAGTAATACAAGATACCCCATTAATTTTGGATATCAGGTAAAAATCTTTCAGTTTACCTATGTCCCAGACATTATGTGGGACATATCACATGCCTATGCCTATACTAGTGCTGGAAAAGGAAATGATTTTACCATGATTGGACAAGTCTGGCTTGAACTGTAAACTTGTAGTAAATTATTATCCCTGTGGGTCTCTGCTAATAAATCTTATATGTGCATATATATATATATATATATATATGTGTGTGTGTGTGTGTGTGTGTGTGTGTGTGTGTGTGTGCATATATATATATATGGTGAAATTTAACTAGGAGCCCATATTTTACCTGGAACCATACTAGTGATTTATTTTGTTGTTCTTATAGAAATAACTTTTTATGTTTCTCATTAATTATATGCTAAACGTGGAGAATGTCATTTGTGGAAAGAAAGAGAGGCAATGTATTCTAAGCTTTTTAGGGCCACATCACTATAACCCTCTGTTACTTTTTTGTTGCTGAGACAAAATACTCAACATCCAAAGTTAAAGGAGGAAAGATTTATTTAAGCTACAGTCTGCAGAGGTTGCAGTCCATATTGGCTGCATCCAAGGCTAAGGGGCTTGGCAGAGAGACATTCCAAGGGATCAAACAGTTAAGGTGACAGAAGATAGCAAAAGCAATCCAGAGAAAAAGGAGACAAACCTCTTTCTCTTATATTGTCCAGTCTACTGGGATTAGGACAATGCCAGTCCAGTCATTGGGCTGATTTACCGACCCTTAATCCCAGCACCCTTTAATCCTAGCATTGTACCATGAGTCAGTCATATACTTTAGATTGAGCTGCATCTGAAAAATTCCAGCCTATGATTGCATGAGGCTTTGGGCAACATCTAAACACAAGTCATAACACCCTCCTACTCTCATCTCCATTGCTATGATCCCAAGACAAGCCTGCAGCTACAAGGGATTCGAGCAGCTGGCATGATTCCTAAATGAGATATTGTCACTATAGCTTTTGTGTTGTATTTGGAGGCAGGATCTTGCTATGTTGCTCAGTCTGGCCTGTCTTGGCTGTTCCCACAGGCTCTGTGGCAGTTTTCAGCATTGTGAAAATTTCTAGGTGGCTGTCACTATCCTTAAGTGACCAGAATGCATCCGTAATAGGAGAAATTATAAGAATAGTGACTTCCCCTGAGGAGCTAATAGACCAGTTGAATCTGAATGTGGTTCAGGAGCCTGGCAGCAATGAGCAGAACTTCTTTGTTCTCAGTTTTGTTCTTACTCTACATACCTGAGGTTCAAGGAAGGTACCTGTTCTTGTTTCAGTTTGGAGTTAGCCTTCAGGCCTATAGCTCAGCAGGAAGTGACAAGGGGAACTTGCTACACTAGAAAAACCTGCAAGGAATGCTGCATAGCATCTGTAGGAACAGGGTCACCCTATTTCATGGGGTTTCAGAGTTTGCATTAAGAGTGGCAGTATGAAGAGCTTCAGGGAGCCACACGTGTAAGCACAGGAGCATGAGGATCGCACTCACGTGTTTCTGGAATAGCTGTGTACCAGGAGCTGCAGCTTGATGGGGAGTGCACAAGGACAGGGCTTGGTTAAGAAAAGCCTGCCACGCTAACTGGACTCTACAGTGGAGGTGATGGAAACGTGGGTGAACGGATGGACACATAGATGAATTGCCCTTTCCATTTCTCTGTACAACTGTTCCTCTGAAGAGGATAAGTCTCTGCACAGTTGTGCATTGTAGATATGTCCCTTGGTTTGAAGAAATGATGTTTAGCTGTCCAAATCCATGCCATTTCTGCTGTTCTGGCTTCTCTCTAATATGCTAAGGACTTGAATTTTCATGAATAAGAGAACTTCAGTTCAAAGGTACATGGGCTTGTTAAGACCCTCCTGAATGCTGGGTGTGGTGACACACACCTGTAATCCCAGCACTCAGGGGCTAAGGTAGGAAGATTTCCATGAGTTCAAGGCCACCCTAGTCTACTTAGTGAGTTCAAGCCAGCCTGAATTATGTAGGGAGATCTTGTCTCAAAACAACAATGGGCTGGTGACAAAGCTCAGCAGACTAAAGTGCCTGCTTAGGCAAGCTTAGCAAGTGCAGGGACTGTGGTTCAGTCCCCGACACCACATGCCACACTGGCCCCAGCCTCCACTTGCTATACATGCACTGAGCTGGCCACAGAGTCTGTGTGTGGAGTGCATGCCTGTAATCTCAGTGATGGGGAGGATGAAAACAGGATTACTGAGTCCAAGCTGCATAGTGAGACCCTGTAAGAACCGAATACATTAAAAAACAGCGACATGCACTTGCAAGTCTCAAAACTACTGACATCAATCTCACTTGCTATACATGCTCAAATTCATTCTATCAGGAAATCTTCCCATAGCTATTGGCAGTCTCTGTGCTGTTGGCAGAAGGAGCAGTGCTAACTGACATTAAGTAAGGACTTGAGCGGGTGCCAAGGCAACAAGTCCGGATTCAGCCCGTCCCACACTGCTGCAGCTCCCCACATTCTCTCATTTCCTACAACCGCAGTGAACTTGTTAAGTGAGCACATGAGGATATCTGCTCTGGATTCCACTTTCTGATTCTGGAAGGAAGTTCTTCAGATGCACATTGATATATCCTACTTGAAAGCACCCCTCAAATTCCCAATTTGCTCTGTGCAGGCATTGCTTTATTAGCCCAAATTTCTATTGCTTTTCCTGTTGACTTTTTCCTGATTCTGTGAAAACCCACCAAACATGAGGCTGTTTACCACTCTTCAGTTCTTTCAGCACAGGAAACAGCGCCCAATTCTGCCCACTGAGCTGGTTTCTTCTTACTTATTCCAAACAGAGGGGCTGGGGAGATGGCTCAGTGGAATAAGTGCTTGCCTGGCAAACACAAGGTCCTGAGTTCAATCCCCAGTTCTGAAAACAAAACAAACCAAACAGAGTGGGATCCTAAAGGCAACAACCAGGACCTTTTGACATCGCTATGGTTTGGATTTTAAGTGTCTCTCAAAAGCTCATGTGTTCCAAATTTGGTCCTCAGCTGATAGTGCTACTGGGAGGCGATGACAACTAGGAGACGGGCCTGGGTGGAGGCCCACCTGCTGCAAGACACAGCAGAAATTGTATCCCTGTCCATGCTTTCTCTCTCTTCCTCCCTCTCTTCCTCTTCTCTCCCTCCCTCTCTCCTCCTCCTCCTCCTCGTCCTCCTCGTCCTCCTCCTCC
>NW_004524709.1:6094911-6097000 GCF_000260255.1 Octodon degus | reverse complement strand
TTTTTAAAGAAACTCAATCAGCATTGTTGAGCAATGGGCCTGTATGGGACTGAAGAAGTCATGAGGGCCCCATCCTAATGAATGTATTGGCACTGTCATACTAGGACTGAGTGGCACCATCCTAGTCCATTTTTGGACCTTTTGTGTTCATTCCACCTGGGGGACTCAGCAACAGGTGCCATGCTGGAAGAAGAAACCAAAGCCCTTCTCAGACCCTAAACCTGGTGTGCCTTGACCTTAGACTTCCAAGCCTTCATAACTGTGAGAAACTAACTTCTATTGATAATTGCCCACCTGTAATATAATAAATATAATATTTATTATAACAGCACAAACAAATATTCTAGCTTTTATTCCTCACTGCTGAGTAATCTTAGATGAGAACTCCAGGTCTCACTTCCTTCCCCTGTAATACAGAAAAAGTTAAATGGTCTTTCAATTGTCTTCCAGCTTTGTAGTTAGATTCTGTGCTAGGCAGTTTTTACAATATTTGTCCTTACAGTAACACTATAATGTAAATATTAATCCTCATTTTGCATATGGTGAAACTGAAGGTAAGAGACAACTTGCTACATTTTTTTGCTTCCCCTTCTACTTTTTTTTTTTCTATTGACAAAAAAGAAAAAATAACCTTTCTGTCTATTTTGCATTTTGTTTGTTTGATGACTATCATATGTGGATAATTGTGAAGTCCCTTACACTGGTCACTTGAAGGTATCATCCTTTCACCTTTAGTTTCAATTGCTAAATGTCACCCCACACTTCTTCGAATGGAATTTAGTTATAGACACTCACTTTGGAGTTCCTTGTCTCCTCTTGTGGAAAAAGCCCCCCTGAGCCCATCAGTGCGACCAGGAGTGGGGTGCGTGAGGTTTAGGACTCGGCCAGGCTCCACAGGAGCTGAAGCTGGGGTTGCCCCTTGCTGGTGTGATTGTAGCACTGTGACTGCAAGATCTGCTTCTTACCTGCTTGTGCCTTGAGCATGGATTTCCCAACACCCGGAATGGTAAAGTTAAATTTCCCTCGTTTATTAATCACCCAATCTGAGGTATACTGTTATCACAGCCAGAACGCACGGACTATTAGGAAAAAGGAAAAGAAACAGCAAGCTCAACATGCAGGCTTATTTCAGAACAAACCTAAGGGGACTGCTATGGTGTTAGATCACCAACTCGTACAGGCCACGAGGGCTTTTATGAGCTCAAGAGGAGAGAAGAGTTCAGTGAAAGGAGATTATGGCTACCTTCCAAGAATAAAGCTTGAGAGAAAATAATTGCTAATGGTTGCCCAAGGACAAGGCTTGGGAAAGTGCAGGGAGTGGTGGCTGCCATCAGTAGTAGGACTGGTAACGTCATGAGTCCCCAGGTGCAGCTGTGCTGGGAGGGGGCGGTTTAGAGGGGGCTCTGATGAGAATGTTGGATTACTTGACTGACATTTTAATCGTACCTACAATTCATTGTTTTTGGTAATTAAATTTTTCTAAATAGAAACTGTCACAGTCTGTGACTTTGGCAGTGCATAGGATGAAAAATTACTCGGAGTTAAAGTTCAGCTTTAATTTTAAGAGTTGCAGCAGACCACTCTGCTGAGACTCAACAGTGCAGTTGTGAGTCTGAGGAAAACAGCTTCAATCTGAGAAGCCCTTGGCTTTTTACCTGTAACCCAAATGTGTGAGAACAAAAGTGCTGAAGACAAACATTTGTGGGAGCTTTGGTTGGAGGACAGGGAAAGAACACTATGGTCGACTAAGCAAGCTTATCAGGCTCTAAGAAACACAGAAGTGGAGCAAACGTCTCTATGAACAACCTTGTTTCTAATTCTTTTGCGCTGTTGCTTTGCAGGTCTGCTTTACTCAGGGGCCCTGTGCCACTGCTCCAGGGGCCCTTTCATCTTTGCACCCATTTCAATTGCTCCTCTGGCCAGAGTCTCCACACAGGAGATTTTTCCTTATTTGATGATCTTCAAATCAAGATCTGGAGTTCTCACTCATAAGATATGTTAATTCTATTTTAATTCTTCATTTAATACTTACAAGGAAGGGGCCTGGCCCTAGCTCAGTTCTTTAAGTGGCTGCTTAGGCAAAGCTTTC
>NW_004524709.1:6092985-6094451 GCF_000260255.1 Octodon degus | reverse complement strand
GTGCAGGGATTACAGGCATGCATCACCACACTTGGTCTGGGTCTCGATCGCTGGCTCAGGGCACCCCAGGGTCAGGATTGGCATGGCATTTGGGACTGGGGATAGGACCTCTGGTCCCTTTGCTTGCCAAAGTAGGAGCTTAGTCAGCTGAGCTACCTCGCCTGCCCTGAAATTAGGGTCTTGAACAATATTCATTTTTATCTCACAGATGTAAAGGTCAGGGGGTCCAGGTGGGTGAGAATGCACTCTCTACTTTGGGTATCATTAGGCTAACATGGTTTGGGCCTGGTTGAACCCTTACCTAGAGGCTCAACTATGGAAATATTTGTCCCAAGTTCACTGAGTTGTGGCAGCATTTGATTTCTTGAAGTAATAGAAGTGAGGTCCTTATTTTTTTGCTCCTTTTTAGCTGGGGACCTCTTAACTCCTTAGGGCTATCTACGTGTTGCTCTTTGTTGTTTATAAGGTTCCTGTTGTAGCTCAAAAATCAGATGACAATGAGGCAAGTCCAAAAATTAAAAGTGCTTTATTTTAGCTGGTACCCAGTGGCGGTCTCTATGCAAGGTGCAAAGAGGCGCGCTGAGCATTGACAAGGATCAGTATTTAAGCTTGAAAACTTCAAAAACAGGGAAGGGGTGGAGAGGAAGAAGTGGCAGGGTCATTAATTAGTTCATTGGGTGGTCCTATTGGGTGGGGTGCTGAAATCAGCAGTCTTGGGGTACAGCGGGTCATTAGTTTATGGGGTGGTCCTGTTGGGTGGGGGTGCTGAGTTGGTAGTCACATAGAGTTCATGGAGATAAAGTTTGGGGAACAGATATCATAAGACTGGGGTCACAGGGGTGAGGAATTGGGAGGGGTAGATGCATACAGAACAGGAACTCGGTGAGGTTAGAAGGGCAACAAAATGGAGTCAATTTTGACAGGGTATAACAGTTCCTCCCTCTGGCTACAAAGAGAAACAGGTAAAAGCAAAGAAATCTTTTATTGCCAGAAGCAGGAGGGTAACCAAAAGAGAAACTGGGGACTCCGGAGGTGGAGACAGAGGTTGGAGCTTTTATGGGATTGGGCTAGGGACGGAGCTTACATGGTGGTACAGTGATGCAAAAGGCGCTGATTGGGGGAGGGTGGCGCGCGCAAAAATAAAAAATGGAAGGTTCTGGTTAACCAAGGAGAGACAGCCTAGGAGCACCTAATGGTCCTTGGTTCCCGGATTCCCATCGGTGCTGATCGCTGCCATGATGACCCGGTAGAATGCAGCATGGGCGCAGACCCATCAGTCTTGCCTCTTTCATCAGCATCCAGCAACAGTGTGTCAAATCTCGGGCAGGCTTTCAGTTTGACACGTATGGGCATCATCAGGATGACTCTCCTATTTTGTTTTGCTTTGTTTTTTGAGACAAGGTCTAGCTATGTAGTTCGTGCTGGCCTTGAACTCACTAGGTAGCCAAGGATGGCCTTGAAATTGT
>NW_004524709.1:6085073-6087455 GCF_000260255.1 Octodon degus | reverse complement strand
GTCCTTCTAGTTTAGGGGATGGGGCTTCTAGACCAGCTGCAATCCAGCCCTCTACAGGGCTATACCCATCCTTAGCTGAGCTTAGGCAAGCTGTTCAAGGACAATATCCTTTACAAGAAGTAAATGGGGGGCTGGGGAGATGGCTCAGTGGAATAAGTGCTTCCCTGACCAGCGCAAGGACCTGAGTTCAATCCCCGGTTCCACCAAAAAAAAAAAAAAAGAAGAAGAAGAAGAAGAAGAAGTAAATGGACAATTTGGAACTTCCAGAGTTCATGTACCTTTTTCTCTTAGTGAAATAAAACAGATAAAGTCAGATCTTGGAAAATTTTTAGATGATCCTGATAAGTATATTGAGGTCTTTAGAGGCCTTACTCAGACTTATGAACTAGATTGGAAGGATGTAATGTTAATTTTAAACCAAACTTTGACTTCTAATGAAAGACAGGCAGCAATACAAGCTGCTATTGCATTTGGAGATGAATATTATATCGTCAACTTCAGAAGACCAGAAGATAGACAGCCAGGGAACCCACCCGTTCCCACTGGAGCCCAGGCAGTTCCTATCCAGGACCCCTACTGGCCTAGCAGCCTTATGGGAGATTGGATTAGGAGACATTTTCATACATGTATTCTTGAAGGTCTAAGAAGGGTAAGAACTAAGCCACTCAATTATTCTAGACTGTCAAAAATTCAACAAGAAAAGAGAGAACACCCCTCTGCTTTCTTAGATCGCCTGCAAGAGGCATTAGTAAAACATACTTCCCTAGATCCTAATTCAGTAGAGGGATAAGTTATTCTTAAAGATAGATTTATTATTCAGTCAGCCCCTGATATTAGAAAAAAGCTACAAAAGATGGCTTTTGCTCCTGATAGCTCACTTGATGTGTTGGTAAAGGTTGCCTCCTTGGTATTCTGTAACTGTGATGAGGAGGAGGCCAAAGAGAGAAACAGAGACCTGGAAAAGGCAGCTGCCTTTGTTGCAGCATTAAAAGAAACAAACCCTAAGTCTGATTCTCAGGGTTCCAAGAACAACTCAGAGACAACACACACCTGTTACTGGTATCATAATCTGGGCCACATAAAGAAGAACTGCCCTAGGAGGCCCCCTGGACCATGTCCTAAATGCAAGTGTGACCACTGGGGGTTGGCCTGCCCTCTGAAGCGAAGGCGCCGGAGTTCAGACCCATCCCTCCACTTGGTCCAGCAGGACTGAAGGGCTGCGGGGCACTCGCTGCCCTCTCCCTCTGGCTGGACTGTCATCTCCACAGAGGAGCCCCGGGTAATCATGACTATAGAGGGAAAAGAAACCAGCTTATTGCTGGACACAAATGCATGTTTCTTGGTCCTTCTTTTTAATCCTGGCCTTCCTTCTAGCCATCATACCTCAGTGAGGGGAGTCACTGGAGAGGAGGTAATTTGATACTTTTCACAGCTCCTAGGCTGCAATTGGGATGGTTTTCTTTTTACACATTCCTTTTTGATCATGCCTGAAAGTCCAGTTGCTCTTTTGGGAAGAGATATTTTATCTTGTCTAAATACAGTGATATATGTGCACCCAGGTCAGGTACGCTGTCTTCCCCTTGTGGAGACAGAAATAAATCCTGAAGTATAGGCAACTAAGGGCAAAATAGGTAGAGCAATAAGCTGCACCAGTACAAATATATCTCAAAGATTCTACTGTTTTTCCTAACCAGAGACAATATCCTCTAAGACCTGAAGTAAAGAGCAGATTATTACCTATGATTGATAACCTAAGAGCACAGGGCTTACCTGAGCCCTGTAACAGCCTGTGTAATACTTCAATTCCTGGCATTCAAAAACCCAATGGGGAGTGGAGGCTAGTACAGGACCTTAGATTGATAAATGAGGCGGTAGTGCCCATTCACCCCATGGTACCTAACCCATATATACTCCTTTCTCAGATCCCAGAAGATGCTGGTTGGTTTTCAGTGTTAGATTTAAAAGATGCTTTTTTTTTTTTTTCTATCCCTTTACATAAAGATTCCCAGTTTCTTTTTGCCTTTGAGAATCCTCATGACCAGGCCTCTCAATTAACTTGGACTGTACTCCCCCAAGGGTTCAGAGATAGTCCACATCTTTTTGGGCAGGTACTTTCCCATGACTTGGCCTGTTTTACATTGTCTCAGGTCACAGTTTTACAATACGTAGATGATATACTTTTATATGCCCCCTCAGAAGTGCTTTATAGTCAAGGCACCTGCACTCTGCTGAATTTCCTAGCAGACAGAGGTTATAAGGTCTCAGAATCTAAAGAGCAACTTTGCAGTGTTGAGGTAAAGTATTTAGGCCTCAACATATCCAAGGGAACCTGAAAGCTGGGGAAGGAAAGAATTAACCCAGGGGGACTCAGGTCAATAATTT
>NW_004524709.1:6083336-6084973 GCF_000260255.1 Octodon degus | reverse complement strand
CTGGAATTACAGGTGTACACCACCGTGCCTGGACTGGGTGGCCAGCTCAGCATGCTTGGAGGTGGGGCTGGCACGGCATGCGGTGTCTGGGATCGAACCTGCGTCTTTGTGCTTGCCAAAGCAAGCACTTAGTCTGCTGAGCTGTCTGTCTCTCCAGCCCTTGACTGGTTTAGAGATGACAAGGAGTCTGTTTTTCAGTATTGCTGCTACCATTAAGAGTGCTGGCGTTTATTCATCTTCTGGTTTTTTTTAGTTCTTCATTTATCTGACTATTCTTTCAAGAAAGCTCTTGGTTTCCTGTATATCAGGCATCATGGATAACAAACAAATAAAAGAAATAATGGGTACTACAAAGGGGCTGCATTTGACAAATTAAAAACATGTGATACAATATTAAAATAAATTCCTCATTTAGAGACAAGAAGAGACAAGAAGAAAATACATCTTAGTTTGAGGAGACAAGATGGCTTAATTTTTAGGAGTCCTGGGCATGGGTCAGTCTAAGGTAGTGAGGGTAAACCTTTTAGAGGCCAGGCACTCAAATTGCAACCCCAAACCCATTTATTTGTGGCAAAGTGCCAATGCTGCAATTAAACCTGAACACCCAGGTTTTAAATTAGAGTAAACCATGCAGACAACTTGTGACGTCGTCACAGGAGAGGCCTGTGCATTCCCACTGTAGAGTATATGACATTTGTTCACCACTACAGCTCCAGGCAACTCTTTAGGCCCTGGAGCAAGAAATAAGGGAGGCCAGGCAAAAGCATCATTCACTCTGGTGTTGGGAGGGACGTTGTCCTGAAAAGGACAAGAGATGTAAACCCTTCTGAATATGCTCTATTTGGGGCTGGGGAGATGGCTCAGTAGAATAAGTGCTTCGCTGGCAAGCACAAGGGCCTAAGTTCAATCCCCGGTTCTGGAAAAAAAAAAAAAAAAATGCTCTATTTGTACCATCTAAGGCCATGTAAATTACAGTGTAGCAGATCTGATTGAAAAATATGTTGTATTTTTACTTTTATTTTTTTTGAGACAGGGTGTGTTGTTCTTAAAGTTACTATGCAGCTGTTTGCCTTCAGTTCTTGGTGGTGCTCCTGCCTCTGCTCCCGAATGCTGTGATTACCGGCATTTAGCAGCACTCCTGGCTTACATTTTAAACACTTATTGCAGTAACAAGATATGATGATATAGATTCCCTCAAAATACTCTTCCAGGCTTCCAATGCACTTATCTCATTATTCTAGTCATTTTGCAAAACAGTTCTGGGAACCCTCTTTTGAGAGTATCTTCAGTGCTGTTGCTGTGTCTGTCTCTAAGTCCTGAATCACTTCACAAGTTATCTTTCTCAGTTACTTTTCCTTTGGGAAAGAATCAGAAATTTCAGTGCCACATCTGGTGAATAAGGTTGATGAGGATGCACTGTGATGTTTTTACAAACCTGTGTTTCTATTGGATGATGCAGCATTCATTGTGTTTTTGACAACCCCTCCTTAGACATAAAAGAGGACTTCCAGAACTGTCTCAGAAACTGATGAGAACAATGGAATAAGCATGTTCAAGGTGAGGGGAAGTCTTTTGAGGGAGATGAGTGCTGATGCATTTTTATTATAATAATTTTTTATTTAAACTTTCACCATTTT
>NW_004524709.1:6075835-6077552 GCF_000260255.1 Octodon degus | reverse complement strand
TAGGAATTACAGGTTTTTGTCACCTTTGGATACCAGGATATGGGGAAATTGTACGACCCCTCTATCAGCTTATAAAGGAGACCCAACAGGCAGATACCCATATTTTAACCTGGGAGCCTGACTCCCAGGCTGCATTTCAAAAGCTTAAACAGGCCCTTCTAAATGCCCCAGCCCTAAGCCTACCCATTGCGCATCATTTCAATTTATATGTTGATGAGAGGCGAGGTATGGCTTTGGGAGTCCTCACACAAGACTGGACACCCACTCAACAGCCTGTAGGGTATCTGAGTCATGAATTAGACATTATAGCAAAAGGATGGCCTACTTGCCTTAGAGCTATGGCAGCTGTAGCTCTCTTAGTGCCTGAGGCATCCAAGTTAACTTTAGGTAAAGATCTCACTGTATATACACCTCACAATGTGGCAGGACTTCTTTCTTCTAAAGGGAGCCTGTGGCTATCAGACAATCAGCTTCTTAAATACCAGGCTCTACTTCTAGAAGGACCAGCCATTCAAATAAAGACATGCTCCTCCTTAAACCCTGCCACCTTTTTGCCAGAAAAGGAGGAAATTGAAGTTGACAGACATGACTGTGAACAGGTAATTCTCCATACATATGCAGCCAAAGAAGATTTATTAGACACTCCCCTTACTGACTCTGAGTTGACTCTTTTCTGTGATGGCAGCTCCTTCATAGAAAATGGAATAAGAAAAGCAGGATATTCTGTGGTGACTTTGCATCAAACTCTTGAAATTTTCTCACTTGCACCTGGGACTAGTGCTCAGCTAGCGGAGCTCATAGCTCTGACTGGAGCCCTACAACTTGGCAAAGGACAAAGGGTCAACATTTATACTGATTCAAGATATGCCTTTCTAGTATTACATGCTCATGCAGCTATATGGAAAGAGAGAAACTACCTAACAGCCAATTGATCTCCCATAAAGTATCATAAGGAGATAGATAATCTTTTGTTATCTGTGTATATGCCTTCCAAAGTGGCAGTGATTCATTGGCGAAGACACCAGAAGGGAACTGAAGAAATATCTCGAGGTAATCAACTAGCTGACACAGCTGCAAAAAAGGCTGCTCGAGGGCCCACCCTTCAGGCTTCTCTGATTTGGGAGGGTCCCCTTGATCAAACACGGCCTACATATTCTCAGTCAGAAATAGAATGTGCTCTTTCCCATGGGTGTCAATTCCTTCCATCTGGATGGTTACATCAAATGATAGTAAGTTGTTCCTTCCCGGGGCTAGTCAATGGAAAGTTATTAAGTCTCTACACCAGACTTTTCATTTGGGGGAGAGACAAGACCCAGCAGATAACCTCAAAATTATTTATAGGAAAAGGGCTTTACCAGACAATAAAACAGATAAGTAAGACATGTGAGCTCTGTCAAAAGAACAATCCTCTTAACCAAACCATAGTTCCTCCAGGTATACAGAGACGTGGTAAATATCCTGGGGAAGACTGGAAGCTTGATTTTATGCATATACCACCAAGTAAGGGACTTCAGTGCCTATTGGTCTGGGTGGATACTTTCACAAATTGGGTCGAAGCCTTCCCTTGCAGAACAGAAAAGGCACAAGAGGTGGTAAGAGTCTTAGTCTCAGAAATCATTCCTAGATTTGGACTTCCAAAGAGCTTACAGAGTGATAATGGGCCTTCCTTTAAAGCAACCATCACACAGAATGTCTCTCAAGCATTGGGTATTCACTA
>NW_004524709.1:6074421-6075735 GCF_000260255.1 Octodon degus | reverse complement strand
AAAAAAATTGAAGCAAAAGGAAAGTGTTCAATGTTAAAGAACATGAGAGGAGCCAGCTCAGATGGTGAGTGGATAACAAGATTTTTTTTAAGGAAAGATCTACAATAAGCACCTACCTGGCAAGTTCAAAGCCCAAGTTCAATCTCTGGTACCAAGAAAGAAGTAAAGATCTACAGACTTGACTGATGTCCAGGATGAAGATGGAGGAATAGATGTGTGTGCAGGTAAATAATTAGATAGATCAAAAGATAGATGGACAGGTCAATACAACAAGATATTCTCTCCCCCGCCCCCTTGGGTATTGTGGTGTGCGTGCTGTAGTCTGCTGCTCAGTCACATTCTCAATCTTCACAGGAAAGCAAAGCCCAGTGCTGAGGCCAGAAATATGCCCTCAAAGCCACTGACATCAGCCTTGCTTGCTGTATGTGCTCAGGACCGTCCCACTGGGCCCACGGCCCGCAGCCATCAGCACGCTGTACTTTTGGCAGAAGGAACAGTCCTTATGGGCATCGTGAACCTGAGAGGATGCCAGGGCAAGCCTGGATTCAGTCATCTCCACACTACTGCAACTCCCCAGAGTGTCTCATGAGGTTGAGCACGTGGGACTATCTGCTGTGCACTCTGGTCACCTTCTGATTCTGCAAGAAGTCCTTCTGATGGGCATTGGCATTTTCTATATTAATGCACCCCTCAAATTTCCATAGTGCTTGTGCCCTGGGTGGGCAAACCCCTATTTTATTTATTAGTACAGGTTTGCAGTACAAAATGTTTACATTCACCTTTGTGAGGACGTATAGGTAGTTCACACATCTTAATTCTTTTAATCCTTTTCAGCTTACCTCCATCCTCCACCCATCTCTAGAATATAATGATTACATTAACTGTGAGCACTTGGTGCATGTGCACAACACATCCCAATTCTTTCCATGTACTCCCCGGCTTTCATGTCTTCTGCCCCCTCCCATCTGCAGAAGATCTAGCTTCCTGTTTCCCCCATCTGTCTTTCATTTTTTCCTATACTTCGTTTCTAACTTACATTTCTTGTGGGAGAAGAAACCATATTGTTATAGGTAGCCAAATTAGGTAGAAATGTTAACAGGCAGTCAGACAGGGCAAGGCCCTTGAAGGAGACAGCACAAAAGACAAGTTATCTTGCAACTGTGGGAGGGACGGATGCTCCTGCTGGGAGCCAGACCTAAAAAACCTAAAGGCCAAACAAATGCTAAAAGAGTAGCACCTGGGATTGATATCCTAAATAGTTATCGATCACCTGAAAAGACCCAAGTGAGTCACCAGCCCAGCTCCCAATGGGAA
>NW_004524709.1:6061059-6066181 GCF_000260255.1 Octodon degus | reverse complement strand
GTGGTGCTGGGGGATTGAACCGCGGTCCCTGTGCTTTGCCAAGCTTGTTCCAAGTAGGTGCTTTAGACCACTGAGCCATCTCTCCAGCCCCTCACTAATGATTTTCTCTTTGATAAAGAAACAGATGACTTATTAAGAGACATCACCTCATTGGCTAAATTTCAACAAACCCTTCAACAGCTCACAGAAGCTCAGCCTAAAGAAAAGGGAAGTTCCATATTTCACCCTGGAGATTTAGTACTGGTAAAATCCCTTCCTTCATCTTCTCCTTCCCTAGGTCTTACTTGGGAGGGACCCTACACAGTGATCCTGTCAACTGCTTCAGCTGTTAAGACCACAGGCCAGGACTCTTGGATACATCACACCCGACTCAAACTCTGGGAACCAGAAACTGCCACTGAAAGCAAACAATCTGAATATTCCTGTGAGCCCATAGAAGACTTAAGATTCCTGTTCAAGAATAAAGAGAAGTACTCAGATAAGTGATGATGCTATTAGCCTTTTTACTAATCACTTTGCTACCTAGGGTAGGGTGCAATTCCTTTCTAAGATGGGCACAGGAATATGCAGAATCGTTACAACAAAGCAGTTGTTGGATATGTGGTTTACTCCCCTGGTCAAGTACATCAGGACTTCCTTCATGGGCATCCCCACTTCAAGGAGATGACTGGAATAAATTACAAGATTACATTGATGAGATGCGGAAGAGTTGGGTAGTTCATAGCTTAGTCTACCATTACAAAGTAAGTGAGTGGCCTATAAATTATACTCTTGGTGACCCTGGACATAATTGAATATTTTCCCTCAAGGTCACTGAAGCCTCTCTACAAACATTAATGAGGCCATTATTGGAAAAGGATAAAGCATCTATCCCTGAGGGACAACAACCACAGATATCAAGATGGCTATTTTCAAATATGGGGTGATTATCTATGGTTAACCCCTACCATAGGGCACCTCAGCAGAGAGGCCCCCTTATGCTGGGAACAAACAAATCACTCCTTTTCTCATTGGCCTAACTCCACTAAATACTTGGGATGAACTTCTCCTGAACAGTGTATACATACCATAACTTTACAGGCTGGAGACTTATTTGCAACAGACTGGTCTAATCTTGCTGGGATTAGATGGAAAGCTCCTAATGGCACTCATTGGTCTTGTGGGACCAATTTGTGGCCTTGGCTACCCCCTGGATGGATAGGAAAATGCACATTAGGGTTTGCATGGTTGCAAGGCAGGAGTGTCAAAAATATCGAGAAAACTGCAAATTTACTCTGCCTATAACATCGATGGTCCAGAAGCGTGTTTCACTGGTATGATCACTTGGCCTCTATCTTTATCCCTTCTCTAGGACTAGAAGATGTTGTGCAACACATTGAGGCCTTAACTAACTATACCTAACAAGCCTTAAATGATATTATAGCTGGTCTCTCTCTTTTAAATGAGGAAGTAAAGTTAATGAGACACGCTGTCCTCCAAAATCGGATGGCATTAGACATCCTAACAACAGCACAGAGGCGTACTTGTGCAATTATAAAAGTTGAATGTTGTGTGTATATTCCTGATCCTTCTGCAAATATTTCAGTAGCTGTTCAAGATATTAGACAGCAAATCAATGATATGTCAGACTCTGAAGCTCCCAGGACTTTGTCCTTATCATCCTTATGGGAAGCCATTATTGGCTTTTCTTGGTGGAAACCTTTGTTGGCTATATTCATAGTCATTCTGTTGATATTATTATTTGGCCCATGCATACTTAATTGTTTCCTTGGCTTTGTCTCCTCCAGACTCAAATCTATACATCTACCCAAGAGGAAAACACCTGTTCTCTATCAAGAGCCTTTAGATAGAACCTCTGAAGAATATATCTGCCTGCTGGTCAACAACTACGATCCATTTCAGTGTGAAGAAGCCAGAGCGGTCATTGCCCATATTTCCCTAATGGCAGTTCGGGTTACTTCTTCAGAGGGGGGAATGTTATAGGTAGCCAAATTAGATAGAAATATTAATAGGCAGTCAGACAGTGCAAGGCCCTTGAAGGAGATAGCACAAAAGGAGGGACGGATGCTCCTGCTGGGAGCCAGACCTAAAAGACCTAAAGGCCAAACAAATGCTAAAAGAGTAGCACCTGGGATTGATATCCTAAATAGTTATTGATCACCTGAAAAGACCCAAGTGAGTCACCAGCCCAGCTCCCAATGGGAAGAGACCCTGTTCCGTATTCATGCCTGCTTACTCTGTGACTCGCTTCCCCATTTGGCCCTGGGCGTAATCAACTTTACCTGAGCAAAGGTGCTTACAATCCCATTGGTTGACTATAGTTTTGTCCCACCCCACATCCACCTAAGCGAGACCCCTTCCTCTCTACCTTAGCCCCGCATGGTTTTGCTCTATAAAAATAAACTGAAAGAGACAGCTTTCTGGGCAGTCCACTCAGGTCCCCTTTCTGTCCTCTCTGAGACAGAAGCTTTCTTTCCCAATAAAATAATCTACTCTCAACCTCCGTTTGTTCCTAAAATTCATTCTTTGGTTTTAGAGAACACGAACTCATCCAGATCAGGTCGGGAGTTTTACTTCCCTGTATGAATATGATATTGAAGTTTATATGTCTGATTTATTTCACTTACCATAATGTCTTCTGCTGCATCCATTTTCCTACAAATAACCCCAGTTTATCCCTCTTTATAGCTAGGTAGTATCCTATTATATGTAGAAACATGTACCATATTTTCTCCATCCATTTGTCTGTTGATGGATATATAGGCTGGTTCTATGATTTCACTACTATGAATTATGCTGCTATAAATGTGAATATACATGTATTGCTGTAACGTGATGTTTAACTCTTGGGAAAATGCCTACAAGGGGAATAGCTGAGTCAAATGGAATTTTTCTTTTTAGTTTTTGGATGAATCTCCATACTAATTTCTATAATGGTTATGTTATTTTACATTCCAACAGAATGGAGGCGGGTTGCTTTTTACCTGATAACATGCCAGCATTTGTCATTTGGCTTTTTAATGATTGCCATTCCCTGGCATGAGATGAAGGCTCAGTGCTTTGTCATTTTGCGTATCTCCAATGGCCAGGGATGCTGAACATTTTTTCATGCATTCATTAGCTGTTGGTATTTCTTTTGATGAGAAGTGTCTATGCATTTTAATTGCCTATTTTTTGAATGGGATTTTAGTTTGTGGAGTCTAGGGTTTTTTTTTTTTTTCTAGTTCTTTTTATATTCTAGATATTAATCTTCTGTAGGAGGTGCAGGTGCTAAAATTTCTTTCCCATTCTGTAGGATGGCTTTTTAACTGTTCATGGTTTTCTTATGCTCTGCAGAAATATTTCAATCTGATTGGTCTAATTTGTTGACATTTTTCTTATTGTTTATGCAAATAGCGTTCTCAGAAAGTCTTTTTGCCTATATCAATCACTTCAGGAGCTTCATCTATTGTATCTTCCAACAGCTTAACTATTTCTATTTTAATATTTAGATCTTTGCTTTGTATTGATTTTAGTTTAGTACATGTTGAGAGATATGGGCATAGCTTCAGTCTCTGGTATATAAAAGCTGTTTTTTCCCAGCACCAGTTGTTAAAGAAGCCATCTTTCCTTCAGTGAAAGTATTTGATCCCTTTGTCCAAGATAAAGTAGCTGACAGAGCTGGTAGTTGTTTCTGCATTCTCTATTCTGTTCAATTGATCCACAAGTTTTTTGCCAATATCATGGAGTTTTTATCACTGTAGCTTTTAGTACAACTTTAAGTCCAGATTGCTTCCCATTCCAAAGGTCCAGATTCACTTAAAGAAATGGATAACAGACAGGGGAACTGGGAGAAAGTCTCTTAGTGCTGGGCCTAGCTACAGGAGCTTCAGTAAGTACAAGAGATGTTGCTGTTCTGGATCTTTCAAGGATCTTAGCTCCCTTTTCAGAAGATAAAGTGTTTATAGGGAAAACTAAACGTATTTGCCAAAGATTCTGAAAAATCTCTCATTTCATAAGAACTATGTTGGTCATTTTTCAACTTGTTCCTCTGGGTTTTTGCTTAAATTATAACTGAGATTACACTAGATTCAGAAATGATGTTTTGGACCTGAGTCTAGTAGATGAAGCCTATAATCACCAAACTCTGGAAGGTATAAGGCAGGAAGATCTCAAGTTGAAGTCCAGCCTGAGATCTTAGCAATTCAGTGAAAACCTGTCTCAAAGGTTTAAAAAATGTAAATGGTGTTGGGGTTATAATTGATGGCCAAGACAAGACCTTGAGGTTGTCTCAGTTACTCTTCTCTCGTTGCTGGGACAAATACCCAACACCTAAAATGAAGGAAGAAAAGGTTTATTTATCTCACAGCTACTGGAGGGTTCAGTGCTTACTCAGCGGGCTCCAGGGCAGAGTGGCACATGGCAGAGAGCAACCTTGCAGGGCTGTGGTATAGAGCAGAAAGCAAGGCAGGGGCCACTGCTCCAACAGCTAGCCAGCCTCTCAAACCTCCTTACATTGTAATGCAAAGTACCTGCCCCAGGGTGTGGGCAGCATCCACATCCACAATAATCAATCACAAACTCCAGAAGCCACCCCATGACAGCATGAGAGTATGGGGGGACAATTAGACACAAACCATAACAGGTTCGATCCCAGAAACACAAATAAAGAATTTTTTTTTTTTTTTTGAAATATGGTCTTGACAGTGCTGAGCCTTTGTATTGTAGCTTATTTGTCCTGAGGCTGAGGAATGAAAGAAGTCAAGTGTTGCTGCAAGAATCTGAGATGAGGAGGGCATGTAAAATGTAATAAGCCCCTGACATGAACCCAAGCTGCCAAAACTGACATTTCACATCTCGAAACTAATTAAAATTTGTTTCACAAATTAAAACAACAATAACAAGAAAAATATATATATAAGCTGTTCATGGAAAACCAGGGCCAGATTGTAGATGAATGACAAAAAATTGACTTTATTCAAAACTATTGCAATAGGGGAAAAGAGACCTCATTATAGATATGGAACCAACTCTGAACATAGTGTGAGCAGGTGAGCATTTATAGCCACACAGCACAGTAGGGGCTGGTGGATGGAAAATAACTAAGAGGGAATTACTTGTTTTTTTTTTTAATTAATTTATT
>NW_004524709.1:6059336-6059871 GCF_000260255.1 Octodon degus | reverse complement strand
TATGCCTAGCTAATGTTTGCTTTTTTAACAGAGTATCTCAGAGGTCACTATATACTTTCAACTATGAGTGACCAAAATAATATTGAAGCACATTATTGTTAGACATGAAAGGGGTGTGATGTATTTTAAATTCAATATTATCCTGAATGAAAAATATTGGAGAAATATATATGTATATGAGATATATGTACTTCATTTGTCATGTTTTCCAGGGTTTCTTCACCGAAGATTGCTACAATAAATCTTTCATACATTAAAAAAAAAAAAAAAATCCTGGGCTGGGGAGATGGCTCAGTGGAACAAGTGTGTCCCTGGCAAGCACAAGGGCCTGAGTTCAATCCCTGGTTCTGCCAAAAAAAAAAAAAAAAAAAAAAATCCTGAGAGGGCTGGCAAGATAGCTGAGCAGACTAAACACCAGCTTAGGCAAGAGCAGAGACTGCGGTTCTATCCCTGGCACCACATGCCACACAGGCCCAGTCCCCAGGTGCACTGAGTAGGCCACAGGCCAGGTGTGGTGATGCATGACTATAATCCC
>NW_004524709.1:6054765-6055360 GCF_000260255.1 Octodon degus | reverse complement strand
GAGCCGAGAGGTTTCTTCGGTTTATTCAGAGCTGGAACAACAAGAGAAGGAGCCACTGCGGTCTCCTGACGTTGTCTGGCAGATACAGAGTCATACTCTTTTCCATCATAGTTTGCATCAAAAAATTTATTGAACCACTGAACAAATTCAAAATTGTCCTGAAACTTTCCTTTTATTAATTTATCCACAGGAATTATCTGAGCACAACTGTTCAATCTTTGTCAGATTCAACTGCAGAGACTCATTGATCCAGGCCAGCATGTCATGTCAGCTTAGATTATCACTGGTGACTGACGTTGATTATACGTTCACTGCCATCTTCGGCTCTCAGGGGAACCGCGTCTACTGCCCGCGCCCGGCTCCGGTTCCATCTTCGTCTCTTTCAAACCGCCAAACCTCATGGGTCATTTTGATCCCTCTCTAGAATATCTTCTAGTAGTCTGTGTAGGGTTGACTTTGTTATCATGAAATTTTTTTTTTTTTTCTTCAGTTTATTCTGTGAGGGGGGTGGCACGCAGCTGAGAGGTCAGCACCCGCCCTGGAGGTCGCATGTGAGGGCCTGTGGCAGAGCCTGTCCTAGCCAGCCCGTGCTCTA
>NW_004524709.1:6050497-6051805 GCF_000260255.1 Octodon degus | reverse complement strand
CCCTCCTCCGCCATGTCCTTGTCCAGTACCAGCTTGCCATGTCGGAGGAAGTTCAGGATGGGCCCAAAGTAGGTGGGGTCACGGTCGATGAGGTAGGCCCCAGTCTCATCCCATTTGCCCCAGCCGCCTGTGGCGGGGCCGCCCGTCCCAGCCGGCCGCGCTGGCTCCCCAGCCTCCATCCTCATCGCCCGCCTCGGCGTCTGCATCCTCGGCTCCGAAATTCTTTAATTGTTCTTTGTCATAGGAGTATTTCATTTCTCCATTAAACTTTTTTTTCCCCTGAGGAACGGGGATTGAACTCAGATCCTTGTGCTTGCCAGGGAAGCGCTTATTCCACTGAGCCATCACCCTGGCCACTTTCTCCATTAAACTTGAAAGAGAGTTTTTCAGGGTATATCAGTCTGGGTTGGAATTTGTTTTCTTCCAAGACTTGAAGTACTTTGCTCCATGCTCTTCTTGACTTGATGGTTTGTGAAGAGAAATAAGCCATCATTCTGATGGGTTTTCCTTTAAATGTGATGTTTCTTTTCTCTAGTAGATTTTAGTAAACTGTTCCTGTGCTGAATTTCTGGGATCTTGATTATTATATGTCTGGATGTGGTTTTAATTGGGTTGATGTTATTTGGAGTTCCATATGCTTCGGTTACTGAATGTCGGATTGTTTCCCCATATTTGGGAAGTTTTCTGCTATTACTTCTGCTTATATTCTTTTTTATCATTTGTATTGTCTCTTTTCTTATTGATGCATATTAGTCTTATGTTGTTCATCTTTGCATCATCTTGCAGATGTTGAATTATTTTTTCCTGCATCCTAATTGTTTTTAAGAGATCTTTTCTTAATTTTTCACTAGCTGCAATGGTGTTTTCAAGGTCTGAAAGTCTATTTTCACTTTCATTCAAATGGTTTTGCCAGGTTGTGATTGAGGTTTTAATTTTCTGTATAGCACTTTGACTCTGCTTCATGCATTCTATTTCTTTCCTATATTGCTCATTCAAGGATTCCATTTTTCTATTCTCTATTTTTTTTTATCAGTGTCTTCTTAGAAGCACTTAGTACTTCTTTCATTATAGTTATCATTTCTTTTTTTACTTCAGAAATTATTTCTTTTTTTTTTTTTGGTGTGTGGAACCGGGGATTGAACTCAGGCCCTTGCACTTGCCAGGGAAGCACTTATTCCACTGAGCCATCTCCCCAGCCCCCAGAAATTATTTCTGATCTGATTTCCTCTATACCTTTCTGCAGTTGTTTCTTTACTTCCAATGCCATTATTTTAGAGATTTCAGGTGTGTGATTTCCAATTTCTTCTA
>NW_004524709.1:6021456-6049803 GCF_000260255.1 Octodon degus | reverse complement strand
AAAAAAGGACAAATATTTTTAAATATTTGAAAAATCATAAGTAATGCTATAAACAGATTGGAAGATTAGCTTTTAGGAAGAGATAAGTGGAAGAGAATAATGTCTAACCAAAGACTTGTATGGAGAAGATATAGTAACTCAGACAAATCAGTGTTTAAAAAACTCAGTCAAAAAGTACAAAATCTTCAATGATCATGTTTCCAAAAAAGATATCTGAATAGTAATAACTATAAAGAAAGAAATTCAGGGCCAGCCAAATAGTTCAGTGGATTAAAGTGCCTACTTAGGCGGATGCAGGGGCTGCGAGTTTGATCCCTGGACCTGCAGTGCCGGCCCCACCTCCGGGGCATACTGAGAGGGCAACTGAGACAGGGCATGGTGGCGCCTGTAATCCCAGCTCATGGGAGGCTGAACACAGGTGGATCACTACGAGTCCAATCTACGCATTGAGACCCTGTAGACCCTGTCCTACATAAAAGTAAAGAAAGAAAGAGAAATTCAGTGTATTAGCCAATAATGAAATGCAAAGTGATGTCAAAGTAAGGTGCCAAAAATTATATGACAGTGATAAAATAGAGAGAATACTAAGATTTGATAATGACAGAAATCAAACAGACTTTCATATACTCATATTTCAAATAAAAATCAAGTGAAGTATCCAGGTACCAAAAATCATTTTTATTTACGTGCAGCTCAACATCAAGCAGAACTAGTTTACATTGTTGGAAATCCATAAGCTGCAGACAGATAAACAAAATGAAGACATGTTCATTATAGAGACCAAGGAGGGGAGTGTACTACCTGTGTGTGTACTTGGAAATTACCTATTATAATGAGCAGTTGTACTTTATAAAGTTTCCCACATGTATATTATATTTCACAATCAAGATGAAAAGAATAATCGTGTAAAATTAACAGTTCTTTGACTTCCAAAAGGCCATCGCTGTGCCCACTAGGCCCAGGGGGCCCAAGTGTTTTATCATCTTGAGTGTCTAATCTATTTTGTCCTTGTTTTTGTATTCCAAATCACTCAGTTTTAGGATCTTCATTTTGTAGTTATGTGAATATCAAGTGTTCTACCCATGCTACCACTGTTCTAAATCCACATTCTCAGTTCCCTTCTAGTAGGGAAAGTAGAAAGTCAGATTAGGGCTGATATCGCAACTGTCCTGCATGGGCTCTGGATATGATCTTCTTTGCTTTTATGATTTGCTAAAAATCTTAAGTCCAACTTGCATTGGAGCCATGAAAATACAAAGGATCTTAGTACACTTATCCCTATAATATACAACTTAACATAATTTTTCTCTTCCTGTGAATATAATCTCAGTGATTCAAAAATAACTATCTATAGAGTAGCTGATGCTGAGACATTTCATCCTCTGGGGATTAAGGAAAGATAATTAGACATGGGTGGAGAGGATCATAGAACATACTGTGATGCATATCACACTCAGTAGCATACATGAATATGGGATCTGCCATGCAGCAGAGTAAGTAGATTAGTAAAAGAAGAAGAAGAAATGTAGAACAAGGTACTGGAGCATGTGCTCAGCACCTTTGACAGTGAAGCCTTTGTTAAATAATATAAGCAATATTTTCTGAATAACAGCGAGAACATGTTCAAAGAAAGGACAGAGTTATCTCAAAAATAGCTCATTCTTTCATGGCCTCACAGGTGTTGGCTGCAATTGGCCTCATTGAATAACTGAATTGTGTCTCTCCCTGACAATAAATGTGTCAGGTCATGGATTCTTGACTCTAGTAACTTGTATGGAATTTCAGTTTTGTCCCATGTAGGGTTACAGTGTCAATTTCTCATTATAGCAGACAGTAAGGTGTCCATCAATCTAAAACTAGTGGACCTACATTTTTCCTATGGAAGCACAATGCTGAAGGTAATATCTGAAATTTCACTGAAGGAAGAAAAATTTTAAAAAGAAATCTAAAAACTAGCCAGTGTCAAGGCACCTTATCTGTATATTTGCCTGTTCATAAAGCAAACTGAAATAAAAGTCATCCTTTCCCTTGCAAAATAAAAAGATGAGAAAAATCGCCTCTCTTAGTTAATAATAACAAACACTAAGACTCATTATCTGTCATGTGCTCAACCATGGAGTGCTTTATGTATCTGAAGTCTAATTTCAACAAACTAGAGTGCTTCTATGGCTCTGTTTACATTTTAGGAAAATTAAGCACTGAGAGTTTGAGAAGCATGCATGTGTTTACATAGGTAGTTATGCAGAAAGAGGTCATGCTTGAAAAATGAATTTACAGCTTTCTGCAGATGATCTATCTTTGCTTATATTCTTGCTTAGCTGTAGATGCTTTTCATGAGAGCAAAGTTTCACCTTGTGTGTTTGTTTGATAGGTCTTTAATGATAGTCATGGAAGACTGATTTCTTAGTAGCTGTACGTAATGGAAATAAAGAAAAAGTAAAAAATTAAATGTTGTGCCAGTGAGATAGCTCAGTGGACTAAGCACCTGTTTAGGCAAGCGCAGGAACCAGGGTTCTATCTCTGGCACCACATGTTGTGCCTGAGAGATGGGGCGTGGTGGTACATGCCTGTAATCCCAGTGCTGGGGAGGCTGAAAATAAGAGGATCACTACTGAGACTCTGTACCAAATACATTTTTTAAAAAAGAAAAGATAAATGTTAATGTGTTAATTTGGAATAATTCCCCCACACCATACACACACACACACACACACACACACACACACACACACAGATAAACTGAATGAGTTAGATGTTTTAGAATCTGAAGAATTTGGCTCCAATAAGAAACTTTTGTACCTACTGAAATGGTGAGATTTCCAAAGTACTCTGCAGTTAGAAAGCAATTGTTCAGCAAACTCTATCATCATAGAGACAGACCAGGAAACCTACATTTAGATCTGATTATATTTAAGACATCTTTATATTAAGACATCACGTGGAAACCATTTTGTTATTTTTGTGGTGACTAAAGCAAAATTGTACATTACAATATTTTTGTTTCAGTCTACTTGTATAATTATATGTAAATTTTAAAATAATGAAATACACATACAGTTGAAGAAAAATTAGTTTCTTTTACTATGCTTGTAATTTGTTTTTTTTTTATAAATATTTATTTATTTTTATTTATTACATTTATTTATTGTGTGTGTGTGTGTGGCCAGCTCAGCCCACCAGGGGGCGGGTCTGGCTGGCATGTGGTGCTGGGGATCGAACCGCGGTCCCTGTGCTTTGCCAAGCTTGTTTCAAGTAGGTGCTTTAGACCACTGAGCCATCTCTCCAGCCTCACTATGCTTGTAATTTGAAAGAGCAGATTGCTAGCTAATGAAGTGTGGCACACCATTTCTCAGTCTTCTTGGTTTCTGAACAAAGGAACACCTAAAATTTATTAAGGACCCCAAAACTTTTGCTTTCTGCTGTTTGTACCTACCTCTATGTGGGAGGCCATTAACCGGTATCCATTCTATTCCCCTGCTGAGTTAAGTTTATGGTCCTTCTCAACCCGCCTATTTCCCATAAGTCTCCTGCTACGCCCCGGAGGTGGGACTTCCTGTCATTGCCCGGTTGCCTAGTTACTCGCGCCTTTTAACCGCGGACGTCATTTCCCTATGCCTCCACTATATATACCCAGCACCTCCCCTAAATAAATGAGACTTGATCAGAATCCTGTCTTGTCTCCATTTCTCGCGTCTCCTGTCCTTTGTCCCCTCTTCAATTCCCTGTTCCTCCCCCAGGTGACCTTCGTTGACTGACCTGCTGGTTCGGGACATCTCTACTTAAATTAAAATTTAAAACTAGGGGGCGGGGGAGATGGCTCAGTAGGATAAATGCTTGACTGGCAAACGCAAGGATCTGAGTTCAATCCCTGGTTCCGAAAAAAAAAAAAAAAAAATTTAAACTAGAAAAAGTACAATAGCAACTTGTCTAAAAATGACAATAAACACATTATGTATTAACATTAATAACATTTTTAGGCAAACAGATTTTTCCAAAAAATTAGAAAACATTTTTTGTTTTTTGTTTTTTTAGTTTTGCAGAACCGGGGATTGAACTCAGGCCCTTGTACTTGCCAGGGAAACACTTATTCCACTCAGCTATCTCCCCAGCCCCTAGAAAACATTTTTTGCTACATATTTTTTCAAATCTAATATCTGGCTTAATAGAAGACAGCTATATGCCTTGCGTTGGCTTAAACAGATAAAGAAAATGAGGCCTAGTACAAATACAGCTGAAAAATGAGACTATCTTAGTAGCTTTTTATATGATTATGGGTGTTCTGTTTTGATACTATACCAAACACAAGTGATTTTTTAATGTATTTGTTACAGGGTCTCACTACACAGCTCAGATTCATAATGATCCTCCTATTTTCAGCCTCCCCAGTGCTGGGAGTACATGTGTGTGCCACCATGTCTCATCTCTGTGGCCAGCTCAGTGCACCCGAGGACAGGGCTTACGCAGCATGTGGTGGTGCCAGGGATCGAACTCTCGTCTCTGCTCTTGCCTAAGCAGGTGCTTAGTCCACTGAGCTATCTCACTGGGCCCACACAAGTGATTTTTTTTTAAAAAAAATTGTAATGAACATTTTCTATTGTTGTAAAAATTCATTAATTTTGATTGTAATTTATTATTACAAATTTTATTATGTGTGGATTTTGTAATATCATGCATCAGTCATTGCTAAAATATTGGTTTAACTGAATTATATAAAGCCTACAAATGTCAACACATTTCACTATTCACTGTGAAACAATCACAGTTATTAATATTACCTTCAATTCTGAGAAGCTTTAAGTTTTGAAAAATTTGCAAGAATTGGTGGCAGAGAGACCAGGGAGATGGCTCAGTGGAATAAGCGCTTCCCTGGCAAGTGCAAATGTTTGAGTTTAATCACCAGTTCTGCCAAAAAGAAAAAAAAAAAAAAAAAATTGGTGGCAGAGGCAAGCCTTTTTACTTTGAAATTTTGCATGCAAATTCAAATTTTGTTAGTGCCAACAAATACCATGTTATTTTTCTTTTTTCTTTTTTTTTAATTAATTAATTAATTAATTTAGTCTGTGTGTGGCCAGCTCAGCCCACCAGGGTGCGGGGCTGGCTGGCATGTGGTGCTGGGGGATTGAACCGTGGTCCTTGTGCTTTGCTTGGCTTAGTTTGTTCTAAGTAGGTGCTTTAGACCACTGAGCCATCTTGCCAGCCCTACCATGTTATTTTTCTAAGGATGACTTCATTTATTCAAGAAAATGTTTGCCAAATACCCAGCTTTGAATAAAATTGTTGTACCTGTTTTATAATTCTTTTTTTTTTTAAACATTTAGAGTGTGTGTGTGTGTGTGTGTGTGTGGCCAGCTCAGCCCACCAGGGGGCAGGCTGGCTGGCATGTGGTGCTGGGGGATCGAACCGCGGTCCCTGTGCTTTGCCAAGCTTGTTCCAAGTAGGTACTTTAGACCACTGAGCCATCTCTCCAGCCCCGTGTTTTATAATTCTAATGTTTGAAGGTTTCATAAAAAAAGCAGTGTTCTATGGGTGTTTGGCTTACACTCCAACTTTCTCACAAGTGCTTTTCCTGGATAGGACCACAGGAATTCAGTTTGTAGAAATGTTTTGAGCATACTTACCATTTTGTTACACAGAATATTACAAAGGTGATACTGAAAAGCGTTGGAATCTGTAGGCCACATTTTGAGAACTACAGCCTTGAACACATTACTTCAAAAAAGACATAATGACCTACAAGCACACATTCTATTTACCTTCTGAGAGAATATTTTTATCACACAGTTTCTGGGAAATTTAGCTGTACACTCATGAGAGAATATGTGTTCAAAAGGCAACTAACATTTGATATTATTATTATTATTTTTTGCGGTACTGGGGACTGAACTCAAGACCCTGTCCTTGCCAGGCAAGCACTTATTCTACTGAGCTATCTCCCTGGCCCAACATTTGATATTATTATGAAATTAATTTCAATATCATGGGCCCTTGCTGTATTTTCAGGAACATACAGAGGATCCTGAGCTACTTTTTTTCAGAATGGCCAGTGATATAGTAGATGAATGCAGAGATCTCAGTTTTGGCCTGTGCCACTGGACCCCTCTGAACCCAGCCCAGGCCCGGCTAATGAGTGAGAACTTCCACTATGCTCTCGGGACCCCTCCAGACCCAGACCAAGCCCAAGCCCTGTGAATGTGTGGGAGAGCTTCCACGCTCCCCTTTGCCTGCTGGATCCCTCTTGACCCAGCCCAGGCCCACTTGTGAGTGAGTCCTTTTGTCCTGCTCTCTGGACCCCTCCAGACCCAGCCCAGGCCTGTATGACAGGCCTGGTGTTAAACTCTGCAGCTGAAGTTCCTGCAGAGAGGCTAGGGGCCAGCTAATCCAGGAGCAAAACATCTTGTCAAAGGGGCACAACAGGTTCACTTCTAAGCACTGCAGCAGGAAGAAGCTGAGCACAGCAGCCAGACCCAAGCCAGGCACAACTGGATAAACTCAAACTTTGTAGATCTGCACCCGAATTTCAGTAAGTGCTAAGGTTATAACTGCACCAAAGCTCTACATCGGTCAGAGGACAATGCTATACAAAATGACAAAGAGAAGGAGCAAAATGCAATCTTAGGCCTCAAGCCCACCCAGAACAAGTGCAGAACACACTAGCACAGAAGAAATTGGGAATCACACAGCTGAAATGTCTGAATTAATAGTGTCTGAAGTAAAGAAACAACTGCAGAAAGGTATAGAGGAACTCAGATCAGAAATAACCTCTGAAATAAAAAAAAAGAAATATCTGAATTAATAGTGTCTGAACTAAAGAATCAAATGCAGAAACATAGAGAGGAAATCAGATCAGAAATAATCTCTGAAGTAAAAAAAGAAAGGATAACTATAATGAAAGAATTAATAACTGCTTCTCAAGAAGACTGATAAAAAAATAGAAGAGATTAGAAAAATGATGGAATCCTTGAATGAACAATATAGGAAAGAAATAGATTGCATGAAGCAGAGTCAAAGAGATATAGAGGAATTTATAATCTCAATCATAAGCTTGCAAAACCGTTTGAGTGAAAATGAAGACAGAGTTTCAGATCTTGAAGATGCCATTTCAGCTAGCAAAAAGGTAACAAAAGATCTCTCTTTTTAAAAAAAATTTATTTATTTATTTGTGTGTGTGTGTGTGTGTGTGTGTGTGTGTGTGTGTGGCCAGCTCAGCCCACCAGGGGGCGGGGCTGGCTGGCATGTGGTGCTGGGGGATTGCTTTGCTAAGCTTGTTCTAAGTAGGTGCTTTAGACCACTGAGCCATCTCACCAGCCCCCAAAAGATCTCTTAAAAACAACTAGGATGCAGGAAAAAATAATTCATCACCTTCAAGACAATGCAAAGATGAACAATATGAGACAAATAGGCATCAATGAGAAAGGCATCAATATAAATGATATAAAAAGAATATGGGCAGAATAGCAGAAAACTTCCCAAATATGGGGAAACAATCTGACATCCAGATAACTGAAGTATATGGAACTCCAAATAACATCAACCCAATTTCTGTTTTGGTGTGGTGATGTGTTTCATTCAAAATTCATGTTGCAACTCAATCCCCATTGTGGTGTTATTAAGAGGTGGGCTGTTCTAATGATTGGTGAAATGAAGTCATGATGGCCCTGTCCTAATAAATGGAGTGGCACTGTTGTAACGGGGCAGGAGGGCACTAGCCCAGTCTGTTTTTGTGCTTCTGTGTCTTTCGGTATGTGAAGACAGTGTTCATGCTATCTGATGAACCATGCAACGGGTGCCATGTTAGATGGAAACTCTTGTCAGACACCAAACCCTCAGTGCTTTGACCTTGGACTTCCCAGCTTTTATCACTGTGAGAAACTCATCTCTACTGATAAATTACCAAGCCTGTGGTACTTAATATAGCAACACAAACAGACAAATATGTTAGCTTCTCTCCCACCTAATTGTTAAGTAAGCCTAGAATAGAATTCTTAGCCTCATTTCCTTCATTCATGATCAGATTATGAAAGAAGGTTAGATTCTTAGAAGGTTAGAAAAAGATGAGATGGTCTCTAAATTTTCTTCCAGCCTTACATTAGCCTATGTCATGTTAGATACTGGTGCTGACGAGTATTTTTACATATTTTATTTATCCTTATAGTAACACTATTTGGTAAATGTCATTTCTTTTTTTATATAACATAAAACTGGGGGGCCGGGGAGATAGCTCAGTGGAATAAGCGCTAGCCTGGCAAGTGCAAGGGCCTGAGTTCAAGCCCCGGTTCCGCAAAAAACAAACAAACTAACTAACTAACAAAAAAACCAAACATAAAACTGAACATTGGAAATCACTTACTACATCTAGCCAGGTCTTTCCACTTTTATTTCCGATTGCAAAATGTACCTTTCCTTAAGTTTTGTGACAAAGGAAATCTAGAACCCCTGCAATTCTTTTCAAGTGGGACTTTATTGTAGATTACTCACTTTTGATTTCTATGTCTCTTCTTAAGTAAAAGTCCCAGCTGAGCCAATCAGTGGTGACCAGGGATGGAATGTATGAAGTTCAAGGCCTGACCAACCTCTCCACAGATGCTTTGGTTTGACTACCACCTCTCATCAGCTGTGATTGCCACACTCTGATGGACAAGAGTGATACAGAATTTAAACATCAGTTCTGTAGCTCTCTTACCTAATTATGGATAAGCACATTGTGTGCATTTAACACTTGAGATTGCTTTGTGGATTCCTTAGGCTTTTTATATTATGTTAGATTGAGTAAATTTGTAAGCAGTTTTACATACTTTGGAGGATTGTATAAGAAACAAAGTAAAAGAATAATCCAATAAAATAGATTTAAAAGTAAAAAAACCCTCATAAAACAAACAAATCTGTGGCAGTGTTTTTCCTTTTTACTTGAAGGCATAGGATTATAGCAGCCAAAACATATTGACATTCTAATACTACCTGTAATTCACTGCCTTTGTTTTTCTGCAAAGGTAACCTTTTCCTTCTCAGCTATTTGATCATCCTGAAATGGAGTTCTCACAAACAAGGTATGACATCTAATTTCATTCATTGTTTGGTATTTTTAACAACAGTTGTCTTATAGGTGCTGGAGCCACTTTTCCTAGGGCTGTTTCCTGCATTATAGAGGAAGAATTGGTGTGGTTGACACTAAGTCTGTGAGACCTGAGGAGCTGGAGGATGCAGTATGAATAATCATATACTTGCCCATGCATCAAGATTGCATCGCAGCTTCAGCTTGCATGGTGAAGGCCAGTACTGCCTGCCTTTAAAACAAGCTAGAGAGCCTTCGTATTTAACCAAATACACGCGAGATCTGTAAATTTGTATTTTGTTCTTACAATAATCATTACTTTTTGTGCTGCTTCAAAAGCAGCATAAAATTAAAATAAAACAAAATAAAAATTTATTATAATAAAAAAATAAGTATCTTATAACTTTTCAGGTCTACTGATTTCCTATTGCTGCATCACAAATAACCACACAATCAGTGACTTCAACAATATTTAATTATTATCTCACAGACCTAAAAACCAGAAGTGCAGGAGGGCTGGAATGAGCTCTCTACTTTGGGTCCGACATGGTAGAAGTCTAGGCTTTAGAGTAGTTAGACCTTTCTCTGCAGCCTTGGCCATGGAAAGACCTGTCCTAAGCTCATTTTCAAACAATTTAATGTTGGAGGAATTTGCTTCCTTGAATTTAGAGAATTGAGGTCTCCATGTTCTTGCTGGTCATCAGCTGAGGGTCTCAACTCCTTAGAGCTACCTGTATGTCTTCTTGGTTTGCCTCTTGTCTTACAAATGAGTAGTCATGCATCAAATCCTGATCAGGCTTTCAATTTGATTTATGTGGCCATGTTCTGGAGACCGCTCTCTCTTTTAAGAGCTCATATGATTAGAATGGCCTCCTTGCAAGGAAAAAAAAAAACCAACAATAACAAAAAACATCTCTTAAAAGTAGTGCAGTGGACAGCTAACTGGTGATCAATTTGTTATACCCAGTTGAATTGAACTAGCATGGTGCTGGGTGTGGGAGACCCACCTGAGGATTGTTGCCAGCAGCATAAAAGGAGAACTGGAGAAGCTGTTGGTATACTGCAAGGGATGGTCTTAGGAGAAGGTGTTGGAGCTGTTGGAAGCTGCTGGTTCTCCAGGGCTATTCTGCTGGGTGACCTTGTCATGCTGGTTTTCCTGGTGAACTTGGCTGTTCTTGTTGGAGAAGCTTGGGACCTTCATTGTTGCTGAGAATGGCTACAGTTCATTTTGGGGGAGCTCTGGTCCTCATCTTGAGCATCACTTCCTGGCTCTGGAGGGGAAGATGTTACACTGTGCAACCCATGAACAAGCTTGTTGCATTGGCTTTCCTGCTGGGAACTCAGCTTTATTCATCGCTGGAGGAGCTCAGGACCTCACTGTCACCGAGGATGGATGTGTTACCTTTGAGGCAGCTCTGGTGTTTACTTTGATTGTTGTTTCCTGGCTCTAGTTCAGATCTTTCAGCTTGCTGGCACAGATCCTTCATCCCGCTATCACAGACTTCCTAGCTTCCACCACTGACCTTTGTGCCTTTCCAGCACAGATCTGTGAAGCAGGCCTGCATGAGACATTGTCATGGGCTCTAGGCCTCCAGCTGGACTTGTCAGAGGCATTGTTTTGAGATTTAGGCTTTCAGCTGGACTGATAGAGGATAGGGGCTGGATTCTTTGGTCTTTAGAGTGTGAACAGATTTCCTCTGTACTTCTTGCATATAATTCTTTGGGTGATTCCTTATAAAATAATGTTATAACATCTGTCCTGTGTTATATTGTTCCCCTTGCAAAAATCCCAAACAATGACAACAGTTAGTTGTGGAAGTATTTCATATATTTAGAATTTTCATGGATTTGGGGCCATTTCAAGATTATACATACTTTTTTTTTTTTTTTGTGGAACCGGGGGTTGAACTTGTGCTTGCCAGGGAAGTGCTTATTCCACTGAGCCATCTCCCCCGGCCCCCTATACCTACTTTAAAGATGACCAATGAGAGTTTGTTTTTCACTGTTGTTGCTGCCATTAATAGTCTTTTTTTTTGGGGGGGGGGGCGGAACCAGGGATTGAACTCAGATCCTTGCATTTGCCAGTCAAGCACTTATCTTACTGAGCCATCTCCCCGGCCCCTGCCGTTAATAGTCTTGAAGCTTACTTATCCTGTTTATTTTGCTCTTCTTTTGTTTTTTGTTTATCAGTTAATACTTTCAACAAAGCTCTTGGTTAATTTATATTAGGCATTAACAAAATAAATAAGTAAAAGTGGTTGCACTTGACACAAGATTAAAAATATGCCATAGAAAGTTAAATCCCATATTTAGAGGCATGAACAAAAATGTATCTTAGTTGAGAAGAGGAGGTAGCTAAATTATAATAAGTCCTAGCAATATGGGTGAGTCTATGGTAATTCCTTGGCTAATTCCTGAACTAAGCAATAAGTGAGGCCCTGGAAATATGTCATATGCTCTGGGGGGTGGGAAGAATCTAGTCCTGGAAAGAAGAGACATAAACACTTCCAAATATGTTTTATTTGTAGTATCGAAGGCAACATAAATTACAGTAGAAAATTCTTCTGTATTAGAGGTATCATTGAAAAGTATGTTGAGGGGCCGGGGAGATGGCTCAGTGGAATAAGTGCCTCCCTGGCAAGCACAAGGGTCTGAGTTCAATCCCTGGTTCCACTTAAAAAAAAAAAAAAAAGTATGTTGAATATTTATTTTTTGTATTTTAGGGAAGGGTGTACAAGATGTTCAGGGTCTTACTACAAATCAGACTCATAGTGACCCACCTGTTTATAGCCTCCCAAGAGCTGGGATTACTGGTGTGTGCCACCACACCCAGTCTCAATTGCCCTCTCAGTGTGCCCCAGGGGCAGGGCTGGCATGGCAGGCCCAGGGATTGAACCCCGGCCCCTGCGCCTTCTTGCAGGTGCTTTAATCCACTGAGCTATTTGGCCAGCCTGGAATATTTACAATTTAAAATTACAGATAAAAAACATTGTGATGATGCCTCAAAACCCTTTCTCATTCTTCACACACCTTAGCCACTTTTGGAAGCATTTCTAGGAGTCCTGTTGCACATCTTTAGTTTCAGTGTTGTGGGTTTCTCCATGTCTTGAGTCAATCAAAACTTTCCGAGTCATTTTGATGTTGAGGAAGAATCAGAAGTTGCACAGTGCCAGAACTGATGAATGAAGTAGATGGGAATGCACTGTGATGTTTTTACAAACCTGTCCTTCTGTTGGATGACACTCAGCAGCAGCATTCACCTGAAGACAAGAAAGAAGACTTTTAGGAATGATTCAGAAAGAGGTAAAAACAGGGGCTGGGAAGATGGCTCAGTAGAATAAGTGCTTCGCTGGCAAGTGCAAGGGCCTGAGTTCAAACCCCAGTTCCACAAAAAAAAAAAAAAAAAAAAGAAGAAAGAAAGAGGTAAAAACAATGGGATAAGCACATTGGGAGGGAATCTTTTGGCAGGAGACTAATGATAATGTGCCTTTTATTATAATAAATTTCTAAAGATTCACTAAATATTTGATCATACATCCTAAGTAGCACTCTATTCTCTCCTCAGGGAACAGCCTTCTCTTTTCTTGGCAGTATTTCCCCATTATCTACATTAACAATATGATTTTTAAGGGAACTCTAATTATGCCATTGACAATAGGGTTAGGTTAGCACAGGCCCAAAGTTGGGAACCCAGGGGCTGTGGGTATAGCTCAGTGGTGGAGTGCCTGCCTGGCAAGCGCAAGGTCCCAACTTTGATTTCTGCTACCAAAAAAAGCAAAAAAGAATCAGAAAGTTGGGGACCTAGTTTTTTCTCTCTTGAATTTTTTAAATGGAAGCAATAAGAAAATATTCAATGTCAAGTAACAGCTCAGATAGGGAGAAACAAGAACAGGATTTTTTAAAAAAAGTCCATAGGGGCCACAGAGATAGCTCAGCAATATAAGCACCTGCCTAGGCATGGGTAAGGACCCGGGTTTGATCCCCAGTACTGCATGTAGTAGTCACCTGGCCCCAGGTGTGCTGAGCCAGCCACCAAGACCAAACATGGTGGTGCATGCCTGTAATCCCAGTGCTGGGGAGGCTGAGACAGGAGGATCACTATAAGTTTGAGCTGTGTAGTGAGACCCTGTACCAAATACATATATAAAAAAAGGTCTGCAGACCTAACTAGTGTTCATGATGAAGGTGGGAGAATGGGTGTGTATACACATATATGATCAGATAGATAGAGATAGATAGATAGATAGATAGATAGATAGATAGATAGATTTCCCTTTCTACTTCTTTATCAAGTTATTGCTCTGGGAAGGATCTCTCTCTTCCTGTTCTTGCATATTGTGGGGTATATAGTACAGTGTGTTTCTTGGTCTAGATAAATGACTTTCAGCTATGGAATGCCACACAATGTCTGTTGTTCTGGTTCCTCTACAGCATTCTGAGTGCTTGCATCTTCATGAGAAAGTAAAGCCCAGTCCTGAGACAGTGTATAGTTTTGCCAAAAAAATATACCCTCAAAACCACTGACATTGGCCTCTGTCTCAATAACTCTTCTCTCATTGCTGGGACAAATACCAACACCCAAAATGAAGGAAGGAAAGTTTTATTTAGCTCACCGTTACTGGAGGTTTTAGTCCATACTCAGCTGGATCCAAGGCAGAGTGGCACATGGCAGAGAACAACCCATCATGGAGGTGGCAAAGAGCAGAGAGCAAAGGAGGAGTAGCAGCAGCTCAAGCAGCTAGCTAGCTTCTCTCCCCTCCTTATATTATAATGCAAATTACCCACCCCAGGGCTAGTATGTAGCACTAACACCTGCAATCCCAGCATTGGATCAAGAATCAATTACAAATTTCAGAAGCTAAGCTGCCCCTTGACTGCATGAGGCTTTGGGGGGACACCTATACACACACCATAACAGCCTCACTTGCAGTACATGTTCAGTGTCATCACACCAGAAGCCTATAGGCATTGTTACTCTTAGTGCTGTTGGTAGATTTTACTGGCATTACATACCAGAGAGGATGCCAGGGCATCAAGTCTAGATCAGCACACTCTTTCCTGTTGTATCAGTCATCTCAATTCATGGACCGTGGTGGCCACATTAAGTGAGCAGAGGGGATATCTGCTGTGGGTTCATCACCCTCTAATTCTGAAAGGAAGTTCTGGTTGTTATTGATATATCTTACTTTAACACACTCCTCAAATTTCTTAGGAATATGTCCTGTGTGGACAGCCTTGTAACATAGCAAGTTTCTTTTTCCTTTAAGCTGAGGTCAGGTGGTGGACCATGCCTGATTGGTAAAGGACCTCAGAACAACAAGGACATTTATTTATACCTTTGCAAGATTACAAGACACAAGGTTGCCTAGTGACTAATAGACCACAATGTCCAGGCAGGATGTTTTTCTTAAGACTGAGGTATCTTGACTGCTTTAGGCAATGAGGCTTTGTCCTGCCCTCCACATATGGCAAGTTCCTAGTATTCTTCCTCCTGACCAGGTAGCCAGCCACTATCCTTTTCTTATGTATCAGTAAAAATGAAAACAGGAGTGCTTACCATTTTTCAATTTTTTCTTCACTGTTAGGAAAACAATACATGATTCTGCCTACTGAGCTGATTTATTTTTATCTTCTTCACTTCGAGTATCATCCTTCAATATGCGGGTATTGTCTATTGTTGACTTTAGACACACTACCCACAAACTGAGCAGCTCTTTGCTGGTCAGTTGAGAGCTGTTTGTTAGGTCATCAATCAAGTGACAATAGAACCCAGAAACTTGTCACACAGTAAGAGATCAGTCATAAGAAACACGCTTCCTGCTTGTGAGTAGCTCCACTTTGCACTTTGTAGGTAGCATGATCCTACATGAATCATTCCCCTTTCACTATGGAAATCTTTGGGTTCTGTTTTCCCCTGGAGTTCAAGTTCATTTCAGCTTGTGATTTCAGATTTCAGTCTATAGTTACTCAGCCCCAGCACTTTTTGGCCTATGGTCAGAATATTACGGGAGGGATCACTTGGGGGAGGAAAGCTTCTCACTTCAGAAGCAGCATGTGAGAGAAGGGAGACAATCAGGAATACAGAATATCCCTTTCAAGACCATGTCCTCTGTGTTAGTCAGCTTTTTCATTACTGAGGCACATTGCTTGAAACCCACAACTTGGGGCAGTAAAGCTTTAATTTGGCTCACAGGTTCAGAGAATTCAGTCTACCTCCAGCTGCCCCCGTAGCAGAAACTTGATGGCAGAAGGGCATTTTGGCACACAACTCCTCAATTCATAGCAGCTGGTAAGGAAAATTCAAGGGAAAGGCACCAAAGAGGCCAGGAACTAGATCTCGTCCTCTAAAGTCACAACCCCATGACCACTCATACACACCCAGAAGTGTCACTAATCTACATATGTCTCAAGCCAATCAAGTTTGCAATCAAGGTTTATACACCTGGCTCAGGGAGGTGGCTCAGCAGCATAAGCACTCGCCTGGCAAGCACAAGGTCCCAAGTTTGATCCTTGGTACTGAAAAAAAAAAATTATACACCTAATCCAAATGACCTTTTTTTCACTAAACCCTACTTCTTAAAGAATTCACCAGCTTCTCATTGCACCAGTCAAGCTGCCAATCAAACCTTTAATGTGTGGCATTTGGGAGATGTGTCATCTAAACTGAAAAATACACATTATAGTGTTTCTCTGACATTGCTCAAAATACCAAGAGTTTTTGGGTTTCTAGGCTATTATTTTATGTTCTTCATTCATGAGTATAGCTTCAACCATGCCCCAGAGCAGGGTGGGTATTATAAAAAGTTATAGTTTGTGTCTAGATGTCCCCTCAAGTCCTCATGCTATCATACTTTTTCCCATAGGTGACTGAGTCTACAGATGTGATTGAGTTGTAATTCTGTGCTGAGAATGAGAATTCTGGGATTAAGGGTGGTGATTGCTGGATTAGTCACTGAGTGGATTGACAAAAGCCTAATCCCAGTAGACTACGTGCAATATTGGGACAGAAACAGGATTGTCTTGCTTTGTCTTATGGCTTTTTTTTTATATTTTTAAATTTTATTTATTTATTTATGTGTGTATGTGTGGCCAGCTTAGCCCAAAAGGGGGCGGGGCTGGCTGGCATGTGGTGCTGGGGGATTGAACCGCGGTCCCTGTGCTTTGCTAAGCTTGTTCTAAGTAGGTGCTTTAGACCACTGAGCCATCTCACCAGCCCCTGTCTTATGGCTTTTGTGCCTTGTGCAGCCATGAACTTTTGCCCTTCTTCCCTGTGCCACTCTGTCTTGGTGCCAGCCAAATATGGATTGAAACCTCCACAAACTGCGAGCTAAGCAAACCTTTCCTCCTTTAGCTTTGGGTGTTGCATATTTTGCCTCTACAATGAGAAAAGTAACACAGTTGGATGCACTCTTCTCATGGAGCTTCTCTAAGTCAAAGTCCAGCAATTGTTAGTGAGAGAGCTCACAGGCTTTGGTCTCATGCTCCGATGCATGCTCTTTAAAGAGCAATGAAAAATAATTTTTCCCTGATAAAACTCTAGTTTCTGTTTTGCAAGGTGTGGCTTCAAACAATCATACTGGCAAACACTTAGCCTGCCCAGTGAATAGTGATTAAAGGGCATATTTACATGCCCTCTCTTTCATAATACCCTGCAGCAGAAACATAATCCAGTCAGATCAAATGTCTATCCTCTCCTTAATACAATCGTACTGAAGAGACTCAACTTACTTCATTTGAAATACGTTTAAATATAACAACAGTCTTCGAAATGTTTACCTTCATTCCATCAGCTCTCATTTTCCTAACTGGCCTTTATTAGGATTTTATCGTTTGATTTTGGCTTTATCCAGCTCAGTTGAAGAACTTCCCATACAGACATAGTAGCCATTCCCACAAAGCATTACTAGGGGAGCCAAACACTGGAATGTGCCTGTTTTTCCAGTTACTCTCCAGGCTGAAGTTGGAAAACTAAAAGTTTGAGGCCAGCCTGGGTAATCTCATAAGAGCCTGTCTTCAACTTAAAAGAGCTGGAAATACAGCACCACACCTTGGGTTCAATTTCTTGTATTACAAAAGAAAAAAAAAATGGAAGGACTGAAGGAAATTTTCATTCCTCTTTTGAAAGTTCAAATCTGCTGAAATAAACTCACGATCGATAATGATGGAAAACTACTTAGACACCGGTGCATGTGCCTAAGCCCTTCAGGGAATGTGAGACTGGTGTTTCCAAAGCCTCACATGTTCAGTGGTGGGGCTTTGGAAAGTGATTAGACCATGAGAAATTAACCACTTCTTGGACAAGTTTGTAGCTGAATGTGCTTCTGGAAGTGGAGCCTGTTTGGAGAAGGTAGGTTAGTAGGGTCATAACAGAGAGGGAAATGTTCTTGTTCCTAACCTTTCTTTCCTTCCTCTAAGGAGTGCCTCCTGCTTACCCTCTTCCCTATCTAGCATAGGGTGAGCAGATTTCTACTATCATGCCCTTTTGCCATGTTATTTATGCCTTTAAGCCAGCTGGCCACATACTGGAACCTCTGACTATCAGCCAAAATAAACCTTTTTTCTTGGAAGTTGTATATGTCAGGTATTTTGTATTAGCAAGGAAAAGGTGACTAGTACAGAAAACTGGTGCTGAGAAGTGGTTGTTGCTGTGACTATAGATGATCATGTGGTTCAGAAATCATTTGATCTGGGATCCAGGAGGAATTTGAGGATGTTTGGAGACCTTGCTAAAGAAAATGTCTAATGGTGTCTGCAGAGCTTGGTGGACAATTTTGGTTATGAGTTCAGAAGACCAGGATGCTAATAGGAATGTAAACAATAAAGATGGGATGGGAATAAGTGTCTACTGGGATATGGACTAGAGGCCACTGGTATTACATCCATACAAAGAATTTGTCTACATGTCCTCCGCACTCTAAAATTTTATATTAAGCCAAGGGTGATGGACTAATTATGTGGCAGAAGAAACTTAGGTCGCACAATGATCAGGCAGTGTCATGGGTATTTCAGTGAGATATGCAGTGAGAAATAGGAAGAAAAAACAGAGGCAGCAAGACTTAAAAAGTAGTTTGGCCAGAAAAGAAATATGTATAAATTTGGGGCATGTTTCCTGAGAATATTAGCACCATTATGAAGAAGCCAAGTACTTTCTACTTGGACAGCAGGAAAGGTACCTTGGAGGTGCATGAAGAATTGGCCAGACCCCCATCAATGTGGGTAATTTGTGAGCTCAAGTTGGATAATTGTCAGCTTCTTTGAAAGAGAGGACCATCCCAGGATTCTGTGCTCACTAAGGGCACCTAAGAAAGGGTTTCTCCAAGTTCAGCCATGTAGCAGCTCAGAGACTGCTGCAATTCTACTCCAAGATAGCCTACCTACATCTCAACTGATATCAGATCCTGATATCTACCCACATAACACTGGCTTTGTAGGCATGCAGAATGTCAGAGTTGTGGACATTGTTATGGCAGCTTTCACCCAGATTTCAATGTAAGGCCTAGGAAGCCAGGTCATGTGTGACAGTTAGAATCCCTGAGGTCTCCCTGGAGAGGGCAATACACGAGGCTGTGAAAGTGAATCCTGGGCTGCAGTGGAGACCCCAAGAAGTTAGTGATGCTGGGAACTAGGAAACTGTTAGGCATAGTGGCAGGGAAGCATCAGAGCTCAAAGAGAGGCTTTGTGTAGCCAGCAAAACCACCAGGAGAGAGCTGCTCAACCTCTTTGGAGCTCAAACTCACATCTTCCCACCATGTGCCCCTGATGCCACACATTGATCTGTAAGACTTAAGGTTTACCATGTGGAGTTTTAATTTTGCTTTGGTCTGATTCCACTATATTTTGCAATTTCTTTCTTTCTTTGTTTTTTAAGTGGGAATGTATATGTTGTGCCATTTGATCCAGGTAGCATGCCAATTATTTTCTAATATTATGTAGGCTCACAGCCAAGAGTTGTCCTGAACCTCAGAAGAGCTTTTGGAGTTGGATATTTGAGAAATCCTGGATGTGTAGAAACTTTAACAACTCTTACAAATGGACAAATCATTTTACATATGAGATGGACATGAATATTTGGGGCAAAGTTTGAATGTTATGTTTGGGATCCATTATGTTTCCCCAAAAGCTCATGTGCTCAGATCTTGGGCTTTTGGAAGATGAATAGATCATGGGAATGCTAACCTTATTAATGGATTAATCCGCTGATGTGTTCCTAACTGAATGTGCTTTTAGTGGGAAGATCTTGGTTGGAGGAGATGGGTTGGTGGGGACATGATCTAGAGGGATACTCCCTTGTCTCTGAATACATTCGCTTTCAGGCTCTCTCTCTCTCTCTGCTCACTGTGCTTCCTGTCCACCATGAGGTGAGAAGATTTCCTGTATCACACACTGCTATCAGCATGTTTCTGCCATAAAACCAACTCACCATGCAGTGAAACATCTGAAACTATGGGGCAGAATAACCACTTCTTCCTCAAAATTGTATATGTTTGATATTTTGTACCAGCAGTAGGAAAGTGAACCATAAATGCTGGTGCAGGTGGTCTTGGATGGTTTGCAAATGGGAATTATGTCGAGCTCCCACCATCAACCACAGGGATATGTTCTCAGGGCTGTGCTGAACTGTCTTGTTACTCACACCCCTCTTAGATCTCCTCCAGGCTGCTGAGCAATGACAATCTTATGTGCCAAAAGGAACTTTCAACAGAGATATCCACACCTATCTTTAGATTCTGAAGTTGGCTGAATAAGAATGCCACAGCCAACTGACTCAGTTGATTGCACTTAAAAGGGACATGTTGTTATATAGTTGGGAAAGACAGAGATGAGGTTTAGGAAATAGATTGTGGGTGTGGGAAAACAAAGAGTGTTCTTTTGTTTTGTTTTTGGCAGAACTGGGGATTGAACTCAGGCCCTTATGCTTGCCAGGGAAGTGCTTATTCTACTGAGCCATCTCCCCAGCCCTAGAGAGTGTTAACTGAAGCAAATCTGACAAGGAAATCCATCACAGTTCACTTGTATGAACGGAGTGAGAGATAGGATTGCTTGTGGATAACACAGCATTTTGTAAAATGTCTTCTTTAAAGAACTGACGTTAAAATAACCTTGAAAGTATTTTTGTTCTTCATTTTGTTTCGTGGCTCTGGAGATCAAACCCAGTGCTCCTTAATCATGCCAGGTAAGCACTCTACCACTAAGCTACATCCCCAACTCCAAACTTGATATACTTGATATCTCTCACCAAATCAGTCTGGGCACTAGTAACACATAGCTACATAATCCATTCCAGCAGGTCCACACTGCACATTAGCAGGTGACCCTGGGAAGTCTCATGGCAAAATGCTATAATGGAGTTCGTTAGTTTGATTCTCAGACTTACTTACCATGACGTCCCATTATTTGTGTGATCTATCAGTTCCTGTGGCCACTGTTGTTCTGACACGTAAAGGTGTTGGTGTGGCAGTGTTGCCCTGGAGGTTGAGAGTGACTTTGATGGGGTAAACTGATGAGGTCAGAAGCATGGGCTGTGAGTGTGGCGGCCGACTGAAAAACATGTCATTACTTTCCAAATACAGGGCTGACTTAATAAAATGTGATGAAAGCCAGTTTTCCCAAGAATAGTGCTCCAGCCTTCCTGTGGAAGTAAAATAAAAAAGCTAGCTATGGATAGGCTTTTGGGCTATTTTCTGAGTAATGTAAATACTGTTATTTTGTGAAGGAAACTAAAAATTATACTTGTCTAAATGATCATTCATTCATTCACTTAGTATTTATTGTGACTACATTCCACTGTTTTGTACAAATACTTAGCAAAACAGTAAAACAGGAGTTCTTGAAGACAGTGAATCCAATTCTTGCAAGACAGAGTAGAACAAGTAAATATAATTTGAGTATTTCAGTTTGCACTAAATTTGTATCTGAATCATCCTTAAGATCTGAAGCCTTATCACCGTAGGATCTAGAGCCTGGAGAATTCACCCCAAGCCACAACTTCTGGCAGACAGTTGTACCTGGTCCTTGTACCATCATTTTTCTCCTGTCAAATGCCTACTACTCCATTTCTCAGCCTTCCTGTTTCTTTACTTAAATTGGGCAATGGCCATGGAAAAAAATGCCCAGATTGAAAATAAGATTTAGGCTAAGATTTTTTTCTAATGCTTTGGCTCCATACTTCTTTTTTAGAGTTATACGGTTTCTTATAGATATTTTGGTAGCTGGATTGTTTGTCACACTGCTTGGCACTACTTAAAGTGAAACAAACTGTAGCTTTTTTTTTTTTTGGTATTGGGAATTGAACTCACGACCTTGCACTTGCCAGTAGGCACTGTTCTACAGAGCTGTAGCCCTGACCCAAACCACAGCCTTTGACATGAGAGTTATGACTGCTGACAGGACAACTTTATATAAAACTGATGTGGCCACAAGAGATTCTTAGTGTTTGCATTTAACATTCCATTCATTCAGTCACATACATATGCAAATGATAGTGATAAATTCCACTTTATGGTAAAATTCAAAGCTGTGAGTACTAGAAGGTCAATTTACAATGACATTTAACCTAAGAGTTTGACTAAGCCACATTTAGCCAGGGTCACACTCAGAGAATGCATCATCTCGTAGAAAGGAAGGAATGTGGAAATGCTGAAAGGTCAAAGTTCCACACTCCAAAGCCAAGAGATAAGAATCTTCATAGCTAGTGCTGGTCTCATCATCTTGAGGAAGCATCTTTCCCTGTTTCAGGCTCAATGTGTACTCCTTGGTTCTGCACAAAGAGAACTTATCAGTTTCTGTATGTGCTTATTATATGGCAGCTGGCTAGCCCCACTGCCTTTTCTATCCCTCATGGGGAGGGTTGGACTCTTTTTTACTATAATATAAGAGACGTGTGCATGCTAATGGCCTACATCAGCTTCTAAGAGGAACCTGCTGGCTGTGGGGGACTGATGCCCACTTTTGGAGCTAAACTTGCCTTCTCTTTCCTATGTGAGCAAATTATTGTTCCAACAAGGGCTCATTAACATAAGTTTCCCTTGGGGACTCTGATTCCAAGATACAGAGAACAGACAACCTGAGACTTTTAGTCCTTGTGATAAACCACAGATACCACCTACTAGACATTAATTCTGTTCTTTTTAACTTATATTGAGCTGTCAAACACAGTAAGTGCACAAATCTTAACTTCAATCAGTTCAACAGATATATTCACCTATGTAACCAACACATAGTCAAGACAAAGAACATTTCCAAAACTTCAAAAGGCTGTGTGAATCTTCTGTTAATGTCCTAATGATAACCTCTATATTGGCTCATCACACCATTAATTAGCTTTGCCTGTCTTTCAATTTCATTTTGGTAAAATCACATTATATATATTTGTGTGTCTGGCTTCTTTCACTCAAGATAGTCTGAGATTTCCTCATATAGTAGGGTGTTACAAGATTGTTCTTTGCATTGACTGAAAGCAATCCATTGCACAAAACGACAAGGTTGCTTTACTAATCCTAGCTGTTCTACAGTGGCTTTTGTGGGCAAACACACTATACACACAGTAAAGAGCTCAATAAAGGAGAATTCAGGACTTCACACTGAATCATATATTTATAGAGTGGCACTAGAATATTGTCAACATCTAGCTTTTCAATGTCAGTGATTTCCTGGCTCAACAACACTAGTGGGCATGCAAACTGAGGGGCAAAGGTCTAAACACTATTTAGCAAAACAAATCTATGGAGCCATAAGATTCACCAGATGTCTCTTATTAGGTATAATTTACTTGACTTTATTTTATTTGGTACAGGGTCTCACTACACAGCTTGGAATTATGGTGATCCTCTCGTTTTCTGCCTCCCCAGCGCTGGGATTACAGGCATGCACCGCCATACCTGGTCTCAGCGGCCAGTTCAGCATGCCTGGGTGGTGGATCCGGGGTGGCATGTGGTGCAGGGGATTAAACCATGGTCCCTGCGCTGGCCTAAGCAGGTGCTTAGTTTATTGAGCTATCTCACCAGCCCTTTCACTTGACTTTAGTACATAGTATTAATTAATTTTTTTCAACAGCCAGGGATATAGCTCAGTGGTTTAAGTACTTGCCTGGCAAGCACATGGTCCTGAGTTTGATCCCCAGTACAAAAAAGTTTTCAACAGCACCTCATATTTGCACTCTCCATGTTTGAATGTTTAACAGTTACTTCACATCCTGTATTTGGTAATGTCAGTCCTTTAAGTTCAGGTATTAAATTGCACTTACCCATTGACATAGAGATCAGTTTCCTTTCCATAAGCTTAATGTCAAATTCTTTAAAAAGCAATTTTCTTCTTCGACCAGCTCAGACTGACTGTAAAACTGAGCAGAAAGCAGTTGCGATACACCTCCTGTCCTCACTTATGCATAGCCACCCCAGCTTTAGCCCCTCCCCACCCACCTGCAGGTAGTTTGTCACAATTGATGAACCTACACTGACACTTACATTATCACTCAGAACTCACAATTTTCATGAGGGTTCGTTCTTGGTGTCGGCTATTCTTTAGATGTTGTAAGACACGTACCTGCCATCGTATCTTCTACACTGTACCTTCATCGCTCTAAGATCCCGTGGCTCACCTATTAATGTCTCCCTTCTCTTCAAGACATGTAAGTTACTTATCTTTTTGCTTTTGTTTTTGCATTGCTGGAATGTCAGTATGAATTATATAGTATGCAGCTCTTTTGGGAGCTTCTTTCACTTAGTGAATACATCCTAGGATCTTCTATGTATTTTTGTGGCTGACAGCTATTTATTTTAGCACTGAATAATAATTCACTTTCTGTACTAATTTATTGATCTTTAGGAATATAAAAGAATATTCCATGTTTTAGCTCACAGACTGGCGAGGCGTAGGGTTGGCAGGTAGACCAAGAAACTGGTAGGCTGAAGCGGCCCTAGGAGCGTTCCCTGCGCAGAGACAGAGTATGGACTGCTCAGGGATCCTGGGAGTACAAATGGTGGTGACCAAGGATTTCCTTGGAGAGTCTTCACTGAGGGATTTGCTGATAGCCAAGGATGGCAAGCAAGGGGCCCTCGGCCTCTGCATCCCCTGAGAACTCCAGTGCAGGGGGACCCAGTGGGAGCAGCAATGGCAGTGGTGAGAGCGGAGGCCAGGACAGCACCTTCGAGTGCAATATATGCTTGGATACAGCCAAGGATGCTGTCATCAGCCTGTGTGGCCACCTCTTCTGTTGGCCGTGTTTACATCAGTGGTTGGAGACCAGACCTAACAGACAGGTGTGTCCAGTTTGCAAAGCCGGCATCAGCAGAGACAAGGTGATCCCACTGTACGGCAGGGGCAGCACCGGGCAGCAGGACCCCAGAGAGAAGACCCCTCCCCGTCCTCAAGGCCAAAGACCAGAGCCGGAGAATAGAGGGGGATTTCAAGGATTTGGATTTGGAGATGGTGGCTTCCAGATGTCTTTTGGAATTGGGGCATTTCCTTTTGGCATATTTGCCACAGCATTTAACATAAATGATGGGCGGCCTCCTCCAGCTGTCCCTGGGACACCCCAGTATGCAGATGAGCAGTTCCTGTCACGCCTCTTCCTATTTGTGGCACTGGTGATCATGTTCTGGCTCCTGATTGCCTAATGCTGGGCTTCTGTCTGCATCTACAACTGAATCTCTGGACTGGTGATATGCAACCTTCAAGCCTGTTATTTGGCTTCTTGGCTAATTCTGACCATAGGAGTCAGCAGGGTCAGTAACACTTCAAGGAGTCTAGCTCCACCATCAGACCTCTGGAACTCAGCGACCAGTTGGAGAGGAACCCCAAGTATTGCCACTACTGTAAACACCATTCTGTAACCTCAGGCTCTGGTGATGTTCTCTGTCTTGATTGACAGCATGAAATCCTATTTCAGCCAATTCAGCAGGACTATACATGGAAGAGGTGGGAAGAAATTTTACCTGAGTTTCATATCACAAAGAAACAAATGGTATTTATGGAAACTTTCATCTCTTTAACCACCCCTTGGTAACTGGCCTCTGTAGCCAGTGGGGGCTACTCACACTGAGAGATTCCCTTCTCAGATCCTCAGTCCACACTGTCACATTGTTCTACATATTTTATTTTGCCTCCTATTGGGTTCTGGCAAGTTTTTTAGTGTAGAGGATTCTATTATAAGGAAATGAAGTGCTGTTCTCTCTTCATCCCTCTTCCTCTTCTGCTTAGCAGACACCCAAAATATTGCTATCCAGGAAGACCATAATTGCAGCAGTTGAAGCCACTTCATGAATTCACCAGAGCCCCAAAGTTCCTATATTAGCTCTGGGTCTCGCTCATTTTTGGCCCTGGAGAGCAGCATAAATGACCTCCTGGTTTCATGGTGTAGATTGTCCTTGGTAAGATATGTGACTTCACCCACAGATTTCCTGTCACCTTTTCCCTCAAAACTACATTTATCTGCCCTCTCTGTCAGAGAGAGGGTAACTGGCATAGACTACTGCTAAAGCTGAGACTGCCCGCTGTACATTAGGAAAGACCTGGAGTTGGGCCATCAGTGGAATTCAAAGCTCTGGTGCAGGAAGAACTGAACAAGTAGCCCTGTCCCTTGTGCTGCGGAAACTCTTGAGTTTGCCCTTGCCCAGAGGAAGCTGGAGGCTTTGTCGGATCAGCCCTGCTGCATGTAGAAAACCACCATCCTCAGAAGCCAATTTGTCCATTATCAAGCAGTGAAGGGGGAGACTCATCTGTGACCCTGCTTTTGGTATGGTTTGATAGAGTTCCCAAAAAACTCCTTGAATGTGTGCTAAAACTAGGGAAGTAGGTGACACCTACCTGAGCAGGCAGCCTGATAGCTTGTGAAGTCAGCAAGCCTGGGGGACCTCAGTACAATGACACGATGTAGTCTTCCTGCCTGTGAAATTCAAGGGAAGTTACTCTTTCTAAGCCTTTGGTTTCTTTATCAATTTTATAAGCTTCATCCTGATTGCAAGAGTGTAGTGCCAGTCAGATAGTGCACCTGCTGAGAGGGTTTTTTCTTGGCCTACAGGCCTCATCCTAGAAGCCCAGCTTCTTCCTGGAGACCTCCATTACGAGGGGAGTGGGCTTCCCTGGGGACCTCTTGCTCACTTTGCCAATCTGTGCCACTCCCAGCTCACCCCCAGAAATACCCAACAAATAGGAAGTCCCAGCTGTAAGGTTCTCACACCCTTTCCTTCATATCTTCTAATTAATACCAGAGTTCAGTATTTTAAAAATATATAAAGTATTGACTAGGTGGTTGGTTTGTTGAATCTAGTTGGTAGGAATAAGCCACCAGCTTTATCATGTGCCTGATGGATTCTAAACATTCTTGGGCACACCCCAAGAATGCTCTTTCCAATCAGCTTCTGAACCCTACAAATTCATAGGGCCCCCTAAATTATCTCTGTTCTGATGTTAATTCCCCCAGCTAGTAGAGGGAGAGTTAGCTTCAGCCAGTTAAGCCCAGAAAAAAGATTAAAGAGGAGTTGTGGATAGAAAGACAAATCATTTTGAATATTTAGTGAAATGGAGCCCAGAAGAGGACCATCAACAAAAGCATCCCAGGAATTCATTTACAAAGCCAGGTTGGCCGTATTACCTGATTGTGAATTTTGTAGATCCTCACTTACCCTCTGTCAGGCTGTGGGACAGCAGAGCCAATTTGGGACTGTTTGCCTAGCCTAATGGGAGTCCCCTTCCCCCGCCGTTCTGCACATATCTTACTCTTCTGCCAAAGCTGCTTACCTTTCTTTTGTGTTTTCTCTGCCTCTACCCTTCTGCCATCCTTGTGGACTAGGCCCAGGTCCACACCACAGTCAGAAAATGGCAATAGGTACAGCAGCACACCTCTTGACCAGTCACTAATTTTCACTGTTGTGAAAGTGTTTTGATTTAGAATTAAATAAATGGTTTTCCATTAAAAAAAAAAAGAATATTACATGTTTTAGACTTAAGTTTGAGGTCCTAAAAACATGTATAGACAATAAGCACAAAGTATGTGAAAATTGTAAAGGAGAAATTTGTCAGGATATTCAAATATACAAATATATGCACAAATTCAGTTTGTGAAGTGCATGAGAAGTTGCATGTTAAAAGGCAGAATAATTACCAATACATCACTTGCAAAAGTGATGTATTAAAAAAGAACAAGAAAAGCAAAACCATTTATCAGACAAGGGGCCCAGGGAGCCAGACACATGGCTCAGTGGAATAAGCGCTTCCCTGGCAAGCACAAGGGCCTGAGTTCAATTCCTACTTCCACCAAAAATAAAACAACAAAAAAACCCCACTGGGAACAAGGGGCCCAGGAGTCTGCCATCTCAGGAGACCTGGCAAGGGCACAAAAGACAGGACTGAGCAAGAACTCTGACTTGAGAGCTCTCAGGTCACCTAATGTGCCTCTGAGCTTCAGAAAGCCATGGTGCCTGGCCCTATTCACCATCAATGAGTATGAAGATAATTTCCCTTTCTTCTTCTGTTATGTGAATTATACGTATGGAGAAACAACAATTTTACAGGCTACCTCTGCTTTGTCTATAAAGGAGGTGACAAAGGTCTGGCCAGAATCAACTATCAGTTATGGAGACAGAATTTTATTTTTTAAAATTTTTTTTTATTTTTTTGGTAGAACCAGGGATTGAACTCAGACCCTTGCGTGAACCATCTCTCCAGCCCCTTACATTTTTTTATTTTTTATAAAGAGGATTTAATATGTTCTTCTTAAGTATGACACAAAACCACAACAAATAAAAAATTTTAGTTGTTCCTTGTTTTAAAAGTTGATGGTCTTAGGAAAATTATATAAAATCGAATGAAATATTTGCAAATGAATAACTCATTAAGGATCTTCAAATACAATGAGAAATCTGTCAAAATGAATGAGAAACACATCTACTGGTGAAGAACGGAAAAGTGGGACAGGAGTCCCGTTTTCAGTTCCAACATGTAGGACATTGGAAGTCACCATTCCCATTTCTACAATACCTAAAAGATGTATAGGCTCAAAATAAAGAAATCTTCCTGTAATCCTCAGAATCAATGCTGCAGGCCGGACACCAATCTGAAATCTGGAGACAGAGGTATGTTTATTTTTTTATTTAATTTTTTATTCATTTTAATGAGAAAAATATAGCAATGAAACAGTTTCAAAAACAGGTTAGTAGGACAGTTTTACAATAATTAATACATTGCATATTGTTGTCTTTGTAGTAGAGGACAGAGACAGAATTTTAAACAGTTTAAGCGGGAAAAGTGAAGTTCTCAATGAGCTGTCAAATTCAAAACCAAAAGAAAAAAAAATCAAAACC
>NW_004524709.1:6010056-6019381 GCF_000260255.1 Octodon degus | reverse complement strand
AATATAATCAATTTCATTTTCACCCCAGATACTGTCAGACTGTGCCTTGTAGTGAAAACGTGTTATATAATAAATTTCCTCCGGTGAAACCTAGGACATTAAAAGAGAAAAAGCAATCTGATGAAAATGTCAACAAAAAGTAATCAAAAATTCCCCATATCTTAACAATATTTTGAAGAGGAACAGTGCAGTTTCTTTTTTTTTTTTGGTGGAACTGGGGATTGAACTCAAGCCCTTGCGCTTGCCAGGCAAGTGCTTAGTCTACTGAGCCATCTCCTTGGCCCCAATGCTGTTTCTTTTAAACTATTGACTTATTGGCAATACATTGAAAAATTAAATTATTTCAATGATCTAAATTTTTTCCCACAGGCCCAAACATAAACTGATTTTTAGAAATCGTGAAAAAAAATAGAAGTTACTCATTCATTCATACTTTTAAATGTAAAATTCATATTTTAAAACTACTTCTTGATGAAAAACAATTATTTTAACTAGATGAGAGATACTTTACTAATCCAGAACTTTTTCTTAACAGAGCAGTGTATGTGGTAGGTTATTTCAGTTCATCCAATTAATTATAAAAAAGTTAATATATTTCCATAAAAACATGGTCATCTTTGGTATGATCAATAATAAGAATTTAAAAAACAGTTCATGTTACATACTAGTTAGCAAATCAGTCCATCTCAATATTGAGCAAAGTTCTGACAAGTGATTTTAAAATTTGTATTGGACTAAGGGCATGGCTCAATCAGGGGCAGGGAATTGGAGTACAATATGTATATGAGGCCCTGGCTTTGACCCCCAATAACAGAAAAACACACACACAGATGTAACGACAAATAAGCAGAAACATAGATGTTTTACCACATATTTACATTTCAGTGTATACTGTTGTCTAGTAAGACAGTTACCTCTTCTAAGGGAATTCCTAATTCAGCTTTTAAACGCCTCTGTGCTGCTCTTCTCACACCAATGGCCTCATTTTCTTCAAGCTCACTTGGATTATTTAAGGGATGACTACAACAAGTGTTGGTAAAACAATCTGGAAAATGTTAATATAAATATAGTTTAACTTTTTTTCAAAGTAGGTCTGGATGATCAAAGAAAAAGTTTAAAACACAAAATGATTCTTTAGGATTTTTAAATCAGTTATAATGTGCTATTAGCAATTATGCTGTGACAAAAATCTGTGGGTGCTTTTTAATGTCTTCTTACCCCAAAGCAGAAAATCTATCAGTAGTACTACAGTTTAGAAGTATTCATATGAACATAGGCATATGCGAAACCATCTGTGAATAGTTCTGTCATTCCTGTTCCATTAGGCTTTCACTGTCTAAGCTTCTTTTGTGCAGAATACGAAACTGTCTTTCACAGCATCTGCCATTTTGACCTTGGCTTCTGATGTTCACAGTGACAAAAAGTCAAATTCAATACACTTCCATCCCAAATCACCCTTGCACATTACATATACTAACCTGGAAAGGTAATTTTAGCATCTGATCTCTGCTGTAGCAGAAGCTTATTCTCAGTGTTAAACAAGAAGACACTAAAAGCTCGATGCAATAATCCTGAAAACAGAATAAGATTACTTTAACCATCCAATTCTTCTCTTGCAAATGAGAGTACTACTAGTAACTTGCTGCTACTTTTGTTTTTATCCATTGTGTGCTATATGGATTATCTCTTCAGAGTGATGATAAAGAAGAGTTGTAGTATAACAAGCATATGGAAATCACTTGCCAAGTCAAAGAAATGGTGATCCTGGCAGCTTTGCCACTGGTTAAATGCTCTATCAAGAATATTTAGCCCATGGGCCAGGGAGATAGCTCAGCTGCTTAAGCACCTGCCTGGCAAGTGCAAGGTCCTGAGTTTCATGTCCAGTACAAAAAAAAAAAAAAAAAAAAGTAGCCCAGACCCTTCTTTTGTATTCCTGGGGGAGTTGTGAAGGTACAGAACATGCTTCCTTTTTTGTACCTGCCTCTCACTACATTCACTTAATCTAGTGAATAAACCTGACCACTTCTCTTATATACCTGACCATTTCTCTTATGTCAGGCTTAGTCCATTCCCTCTTGCAGGAAACCAAAATAACCTTAAAACAGCTTATTGAAAGCCATGGGATGGAGAGAAGAGGACATTAGACAGGAAAGTAAAAAAAGTAAATAGTATTACTACCCCATTGACTTTAACCAAGTGGCTCCAATCAAGAATTTCATCTCAGCAAGGTGCAGTGGCACAAGCCTGCAATCCCAGCACTCGGAGAGTGGATGAGGCTGGAGGAGCTCAAGCTGGAGCCCAACCAGAGAACGTACTGAGATTCTGTCTCGAAAACGGAGGAGGGAGGCTGGGGATCCAGCTCAGTGAGAAAACCTTGGATTTAGTCTCTAGTACGGACACACACACTTGCTAACCAGAAATGCCTAGACATAACCACTTTAAAACAGAATAGTGTATCTAAAACCGTACCTTTCTCAATGTTCTCATTAAGGTGACAATTTTTCTTAGTGTCAGCTCCAACTTTATTGTCATTTTCATCAATAAGGATACACATCTCTGCCAGGAGTTCCACCTGTTGCTTATCGAGATGGTTGATATTTATTTCAGGCATTGTCTCTAATCTTCTGTTGTGTCCCAGAACACTAACGTTAAAAAACAGGAAGAAAGGCCATTACATACTGTTTTTCTGAATAGCACGTAAACAGAAGAGTAACAGCGACGCCACATCTGAGTCCTGTAACGAATTCAGCCATTTCAAAGGTTAAGAATCAAAACCGCTTTTGAGGACCGAGCAGGCAACGGGCGTCCCTTAATCCCCAAGACGCCTTCGGTCTCAGCGATCTAAGTCCCCGCTTCGCCCGTCACCCTGCCCCTCATTTCCCCACCCACTACGCCCACTCGTCACACTGCCCCGTCTCCCCACCGAACGCCTTCACCCCGGGTCTCTTTAAGTCCTTGCAAAGCGCGACATGTACCTCAGGCAGGAGATGCTGCCAGTGTAAGGCGCGGGCTGTATTTCAGCAAGATGCACAACGCGTTCCGCCCTCTGGCCCCGCCTCCAGAGAGCGCGTCCAATCGTCTTCACCAGCGCTTGTCCGCGCCACAGGCTCTGCCCAATCATTGCTGGCGCGTGCGTGACGTAACAGCGGTGTGGCGTGTGGCGTGGTGGTACCACCCTCCTGGATCGCGCGGCCCTTGAGTCACAGCCTGCGAGGGAAAGCAAGCCAAAGTCTTGTCTCGAGAGTTCGGGCCTTGTCTTCTTTCAGAAGATTTTGGTCTCCATGGTTCCAAGGCCGCTTAAGAAAAGCTCCATAATTAGGGAAACCTCAGAGGGACTGCGCCCAAGACTCGCAACCGGTCTGCAGCCAGTCGTTCATCAGATTCGCACTGGAGAGTGTAAGGCGGGCCGGGGTGTGGCTGCGCGAGGCTGGAGTACGAGCTGACGTCAGACGCCTGCGGGCTTTCTTGGGTGCTGAGCTCCCTGGGGGAAAGGGGGAGGTGGGGTTTGGAGGACACGTTTCCTGGAATCTTACCGTCGCGTCTTTAAGGAAAGCAGCAGGTGCCCGGACTTCTACCTAACAGGATTTAATGGACATTTTTGAAAAGCAAGAAATAGTTGTTGATGTGTTCAATTGGAAGAAAATACCACAACCAGGAGTTACGTCTTTTGGAAATGGAATTTGCCCTCAATAAACAAGGACTGTACATTCTAAAGTGAAACATGGTGCTTGGCAACTGGAGAACAATTGTTTAGCAAAGCCTATTGATGAAGAAGCAGGCTGGCGACCTTCTACCCTTGGATAGAATTAACTTGGCACGTAGTATTATGCTGTCTGGTGGCAATCATTTTCTTATTCAAACAATAAAGCAGGACTATATTTTGAGGAATATTTTACTTCAGAGTAATCTTATTTGTAAATTTTAAGGTAATCATGAAATGTACACATAGTTGCGTTTATTTCTTCTCATGTCTGTGCAATTTAAAATAGTGAATTTTAAAAATTCATTCAGCTATTCATATGTTAACCACCAGTTCTCAAGCTTACTGATTTATGGATAGTTTTGCACTTAAAATTTATTGACCTCAGTGTAAAGGGTTAACAGAGTTTTGTGCCTTAACTGTGAAAAATTATAAAAACCCCTTGTGCTTCCTGTTATCTACTGTAAGAAATATATTCTCCCTTTCGGCTCAAGGCTGTTCAACAATAAATAACTGTTTCTTGTCAAGGCAGCAAGCTAACACAAACTCCCTCCCCAACCATCTATAACGTAGTCAGCTTAAGATGTATCTTGTAAAAATATACACTTATCACTAAGCTGTAAAAGACCTCTTAGTTATGAACAGTTCGCAGCTGTGTCAAATAAATGTAGTTTCTGTTGTTCTGTGCTAGATAACAAATTTGCTTACCAAACTGGATGTGATTTCTGTTATAAATACCCCCTTGCTACCTACGTTGGGGGCCGATCAGCCTTCTGCGTGAGAAGTGGCTGATGGACCTGAGCTCAGTAAATAAAAGGCTCTATTCAAATTTCTATCTGGCTGATCTGGTTCCTATGCAGAGTTGACCCATAACACTCAGTAAACTTTTGCTTACTGTTATCTGTACTTTCTCCTATTGACCTCAGTAAGTTTTTGCTTACTGTTGTCTGTACTTTCTCCTATTTAACATTAAAATTTAAACATCAAAATAGTAACTCTTTAATGATTAAGCAGTGTATATCAACATAGATAACAATTTAAACAAAGTGTGCAAAGTCATTTTTGCAAATGTCTTTAATGTCTGGTTTAACAAGACAACTGTACGTGTTGTACTGGCTGAAATATATGAAGAAAGCCTGACTAACTATGTAGTTGAAAAATTGAGATGTAGCTTTCCAGATGATTAAGTTTTTTGTTTATTTTTTATTTTTTCTGGTGCTGGGCATTGAATCTAAGGCCTTTGCACTGAATTACATTCCCAGCACTTTTCTTTTTTTAATATTGAGGCAGGTCTGGTTTATATTGAGATTGGGCAATTGATAAATTGCCCAAGCTGGGCTCATATTTACAGTCCTGCCTCAGCCTCCCAGAGTGCTGGGATTATAGGCATAGGTCACCACCATGCCTGCCTTGGTTTTTTTTTGTTTTTGTTTTTGTTTTTTTTTTTGATACTATACCAAAACACCAAACATATATTTGTAAAAGCTTATTTACTATTTAAAATCTGAACTCTAATGAATATTTCATGTCCTTATATTAAAGTTGATTTGAATGTATCTTGAATGTATATTTTCCTATGTGTGACTTTGTAATGTACATTGATCATTTGGAAAATATCGATCTTATTGGATTAACTAGGTCTTTCAAATGTTAATGTGCTTTTCATTATTCAGTTTTAAAAACCGCATTTATTAATATCTCCAGCGATCTCATCAAAAAAGTCTTCCAAGTGTTGGAAAGCTGTCAGGTACTTGGTGATAGGAATGAACTTTTAAAATTTGAATTTCTGCATGACAATTCTAGTTTTGTCACTGGCAGCAAGTACTATAAATTGTTTTTCTTGACATGCAGGCTCAGTTCATGTTCCTTTAAGTGGTTGCCAATACCTAGGTATGAACAAATTTATTACATCTGTTATTAGTTGCTGGCAGCAAAAAATGTTTCATGGGGAAAAAATTATCTAGTTCAGCTTACAACTCAGAATTTTCACAAGTGCTTTTCCTGGAGACAACTACAGTAATTCAGTTGTAGAGTGTTGTACACAAACTATTAAAAACGTAAATACTGTTGTGATTTGGATCTGAAATGTCTACCTGAAGCTCAAGTGTTAAAGGCTTCATGCCTACTTTGACAGTGTTCAGCCTTCCCCCGCTCCTCCCTTGTGTGTCCCCTCTCTTGTCTCTCCTTTGTCCCCTCCTACTTTCTCTTCCTGGCTACCACATGCTCCATTGCCTGGTGTTTTATCCCGTGATAGGCCCTGAAACCATGAGCCAAAATAGACCTTTTCTCTTTCTGGATTGTTTCTCCTCAGGTGGTATGTCACAGTTATAGGAAAAGCAAACACAGCACCTTAAAATTAATATTTTACATTTTTAATTTACTGACATAAATATTTTTTGCTCCAAGCATGCGATGTTGATGAGTGCAGTGATTGTTTTATAGTTTAGTAGCATTGCCTTAACCAGTGCCAAGGTAGCAGCAGTTCTGTCCCCATCCTCCCAATCTTGCCCCACCTCCTGTACTCCCTTCACTGTTCCCAATTTTCCACTTGTTTTTGCCTCAGTGATACAAATATCAGCCTTATGAAAAGCTCAAATATTTTTATTTAATATTATGAACAACATGTTAACATCATTGATTCCCCGAAATATTCTTAAAAACAAAAACTTCCAAAAAACATGATAGTACACATTTCTTCAGCATTTAGAGAGATTTAATTCTATATCTTGTAGGATTTGGAAAATTTCACTCATGAGAAATTCGGAGTTAAAAAAGCAACTGCCATTAGCCAGGTATGGTGGTGCATGCCTGTAATCCCAGCACTGGGGAGACTGAGGCAAGAGGATTATTGTGAGTTCAAGGCCAGCCTGGGCTACAAAGTGAGTCCAAGGCCAGCCTAAATTTCATAGTGAGAGACTGTCTCAAGAAGACAAAAAAAGGCAACTGACATTAAATATGATGAAGTTAGTTTCTATTTCATAGAGCCCTGGATGGTTTTCAAGAGCACTCCGAAGGCTCTGGACCACTTTTTGAGAACTTCACATACAGTAGAATGCCTCCTGACCTCAGAGGACTTCAGTTCCGCTCTTGGTGCTGTGGTTTGAACCCTATCGTAATGCTATCAAGAGGTGGGGCCGTGTGAGGTGTGAGTGATTATGTCATGACGGCTCTGTTCTCAGAGATGGATTAGTGTTCTTGTGAAAGTGCTAGAGAGATCTAGCTTGGGCCTTGTTTGTTCTTCTGTTTCCTCCTTGTGAGGACACTGTTCATCTCACCTGGAGAGCTCAGCCGTAGGTGCAGTAATGGAGAAGAAATCAGGTGCCTCACCAAACATGACATCATTAGTCCCTTATCTTGGACTTCTCATAGCTCCAAGAAACAAGTTTCCATTTATAAATTACTTTGTGTACGACACTTTGGTACAGCAGCACAAAGAAACCAGACTGCTATTCATTGGTAAGTAATCCTAGACGAACTTCTAGCCTGATTTCCATCATCTATAATAGAAGTTAGGATGTCTTTCTCTTTTTAAAAATAGGATGAAACTGAAGTTCAGAGATTGCTTGTTAATTTTTGTTTCCCATTTTTTCCTAATAACTGGAAAGAATAAGCTTTTACTTGTCTTATTTTTTTTTTTTTATTTTTTATTACTACAATGCGGGATAACTGCTTAGGCTCCACACACTGATAATACTGACGACATTAGCCATATGTAGGGTCCTTCTGATGTCCTGGCCCTGTGGAATTAGAATCCTCAGAAGCCTTGAATTTTCATCAGCTCTCTGGTGATGTTCTGTTTTGTTTTTTGTTTTGATTTTTCTTTGAGACAGTCTCATTCCGTAGTTCAGAAGGTCAGACTGTCCTTGAATTCACTATGCAGCCCAGGCTGGCTTCCAACTCACAGTGATTCTCCTGCCACCACAGCCTCTCTAGCGCTGAGATTACAGACCTGAGCCACCACATGTAGCTCCCTGGTGATTTTTAGCTAGTCCTGAGCAAACTTAGCAGACTTATTCAGACTGTTCAAGAATCATTGAACAGACTGTTCAAGAATCATTGCCCCATAAGTTATACATTACTTGCTTTAGAAGAACCAGGTCTCTTTTACTAGAAACATTTCTGCTTCTAAAAATATGGCTTATTTTTATCATATATGAAATCTTTTAATCATGTGGTGATTTTTTTTTTTTTTTGGTCAGTGTGAGAAAAAAGAATTGATGTTAAGGTGTAAAAAGGTAAAACTGATAGAAGCCCAAGAATTGGAGCTTTAATAGGGTCTAACTTTTGAAGCTTGAAATGTTATTATCATGACCTATTAATGCATTTTTCCATGATCTTATGTTCTGATTGCTTAATGTTCTTTCAAGATTTGAAATCTAAAATAGGGGCTGGGGAGATGGCTCAGTAGAATAAGCGCTTCCCTGGCAAGTGCAAGGGCCTGAGTTCAATCCCTGGTTCTGGAAAAAAAAAAATCCAAAATAAAGACTATTTTCAGATGATATTATAACATGAGTATTATAGTGAAAGAGAATACCTTTGAAAATGTCATTTAAAAAAAAAGAAAATGTCATTTAAAATACAGTATTTAAATTAGGGAAGACTACAGGAGAAACGTGCAGAAATGTTTATGTGTGAGTTACTATGGTATATTATGGAACTCTACACAAATTAAAATTAGAAATTCTCTCAATGGGGAGATGGCTCAGTAGAATAAGTGCTTCCCTGGCAAGGGCAAGGGCCTGAGTTCAATCCCCGGTTCTGCCAAAAAGAAATTCTCTCAATGGCCTGAATGCACCCCCACAAATTCATGTATTGGAAACTTTAGCCCAGTGCGGCAGTGTTAGCAGTGGGTCCTAATGGAAGTTGTTTAGGTCAGGAAAGCTGCACTTTCATGAGAAAATTAATACCTCTATAAGGAAGACTTATGGGGGTGGGGTTTGTCTCTTCTGATCTGCCATGTGAGAACCATGAAGATGTCATGTTGAAAGCATACCTGGTCCTAACCTACTAGTACCTTGATCTTGGAATCCCCAGACTAGAACCATAAGGAATAAATTTCTGCTGTTTATTAATTATCCAATCTGAAGTATGTTGTTTTAACAGTAAAAACAGACTGAGACATTTTAATTTTACCATTTATTCTACATCAATTAGATTCTTCTACAAAGGAAATCTTTTTCTCATCAACTATTTCATGATCCTGGAATGGAGCTCTCATAGGCAAGGACAGATATTTTATTTTCATGTTTCATTGACCAGATTAGAATATATACTTTTTTAAAATTTTTGTACCAGGGATTGAACTCAGGACCTCGTGCTTGCCAGGCAAGCATTTATTCTACTGAGCTATCTCCCTGCTTTCCCTTAGAAAGCAGAATATATACTTTCTAAGCTTTTCAGTATATTTGCTTTCTTTTTTAAACTTTTTAAAACAGAATACAGTGGGCTGGCCAAATAAGTCAGCAGGTGCAGGGGCAGGGGTTTGATCCCTTGGGGAGCACTGCGATGGCAATTAAGACTGGGCGTGGTGGCACGCGCCTGTAATCCCAGCTCTTGGGAGGCTGTAAACAGGTGTATCACTATGAGTTTGATCTAGTAGTGAGACCCTGAACACCCTGTAGACCC
>NW_004524709.1:5991991-6009956 GCF_000260255.1 Octodon degus | reverse complement strand
AAAAAAAAAAAAAAGAAATACAAAATAGTGATAGGAAAAAAAAACCAGCATTAGAAAAGATACAAAATTTTACTAAACAAAGTAATAGGAGTTCAACATTGGTTGCTGTATTACATGATGCTATCTTCAAATTAGTTGCTCAGGCTACCAGATATAAACATGTATGATTCATTTAAAGAAAAAACAAAACAAAATAACAAAAAAGTTATAAGAAATTCAAAAGAAGAGCCGGCCAGGTAGCTCACCAGACTAAAGCTCCTGTTTAGGAAGAGCACAACAGTGGGGATTGGAACCCGGCAATCCTGGCGTGCCATGCCAGTGTTCCCTCCCGCCCCCACCAGACAGCAATTGAGACTGGGCATGCTAATGCGCCTGTAATCTGAGTGCTTGGGAGGCTGAAAATTTGTAGATCACTATGAGTCTGATTTACATAGAGAGCCCCTATAGTCCCTGTACCAAATATATTAAAAATAAATAAATAAAAGAAATTCATGAGAAAAGAATTTAAATACTAACACTCGGGCCAGGGAGCCAGTGCAGTAGAATAAGCACATGCTTAGCAAGCGCAAGGTCCTGAGTTCAATCCCTGGTACCACAACAACAACAACAACTCTCCTTTCAAGAGATCAGCAGAAATCAACAGTACAGTTATCCAAACTATTTTGCATATATACCTAAATATATCATTTTCATTTCTTCTATTTGTCCCTTTTCTCATTTGGGAAGTTTTTCCTTCTCAAATTATTTTCCTTTCACAGTATGTATTGTACCTTTTAGATTTTAATTACTCTTCCAGATTTTCACAATAGGGAGATAATATGATGCTTGCACATGTGGATCTGATTTATCAATATAGTCTCTGGCTGCATCCATTTATCTATAAAATCCTTGAATTTTTCTTTTTCTATAGCTGAATAATTGTGTAAAAATACCATCTTTTTATCCATTCCTGAGTTGATGGGCATTTGGGTTGTTTCTAAGATTTAGCTATGACAAATTGTGGTGCTGTAAACATGGGGGTGCATACCTCATTGTGGTATGATGATTTTAGTTCTTTTGGAAAAATATATAGCAGGAAAATAGCTGGCTTGAATGGGATCTCCAATACTAGCTTTTTGAGGAATCTCCACACTGATTTGCATAATGGTTGTACCAGCCTGCACTCTCATCAACAGTGGAGAAGGGTTCCTTTCCCCCACAGCCTCTCTAGCATTTATTAGTTTACTTCTTGATGATAGCCATTCTTTCTGGTGTAAAATGATACCTCAGTGTTGTTTTACTTTGCATCTCTTGAATGATCAATGATGCTGAACTTTTTCTTTTGGTATATTTGCCATTTGTATCTCTTCATTTGTGAAGTGTATATTCATCTTAGATGCCCATTTTTGGATTGGGTCTTTTTTTTTTTGTTTGTTTTAGGGAAGGGTCTACAGGGTGTTCAGTGTCTCACTACTAGATTGGACTCATAGTGATCCACCTGTTTACAGCCTCCCAAGAGCTGGGATTACAGGCATGCACTACCATACCCAGTCTCAATTGTAGTCTCAGCACACCTGGGGGTGGGGCTGGCATTGCAGGCCTGGGGATCAAACCCTAGGCCTCTGAGCCTGCTTGCAGGTGCTTTAATACACTGAGCTATTTGTTCAGCCCTGGATTGGGTTTTTGAATTTTGGAGTCTGATTTTTTTTTTTTTAAATTCTTTATATGATCTAGATAGGAGTCCTTTGCCTGAAGAACAGTCTGCTATAATTTTTTTCCCAATTCATGGGTTTTCTTTTTACTCTGTTGGGATCACATATTTTTGAAAAGTTTCTGCACACCACAAGTATACTGGCTTTCTATTGCTACATGACAGATTATCACATTTCAGTGTTTTGAGCAACATTTGCTTATTATATCACAGGTCTGAAGATCAGAGGTCAGGTGAGCTGGAGTGGGCTCTTGGTTTAGAGCCTCACAAGGTTAAAGTCAAGGTTCTGGCCTGGTTGAATATTTATCTGGAGACTAGGCCATCAAAAGATCTGTCCCAAGATCATTTGAGTTGTTGGCAGGATTTGGTATCTTGAGCTTGTGCTATTGAGGTCCCCTTTGCTTGTTGTTAGCTGGGGGCCTCTTAACTCTTCAGGGTCACCTGAATTTCTTTTCATTTAGTTTCCTCTGTCTTCAAACTCACAGTGGTATACAAATATGGTCAGGCTTCCAGGAGACTTCTTTTGCTGTCCCCTGAGGATCACTTCTGTTTTTAAAAGCTCATGTGATTAGAGGGCCCTCTTGGGACAAAAACTTACCTTAAGGCCAACACTGTTATATAAGATAATCATTAAAGAATAGAGGGATTTGCTCTAATAGTGTTTGTAAACAGTATATCATGTCTGCATCTTGTACAGCAAATAACCATTAGGAAGAATATATGCAATGTGTTAATTATTGAAACTGTCCTACCAATTTGGTTTGAAACTCTCTCATTGCTATTTGTTTCTCAATAAAATTATGGAAAAAATTTAAAAAAAGATAATCATTAAAGTATTTGATACATTTATAGACTCCAGGGATTCAAGAAGGACATCTTTGGTGTCATTTTTATAATTATGTTCCTACAGAAAATGACCAATGAAATTTTGTTTTTCACTATTGTTGCTGCCATTGATATTCTTAAAGTTTAATCATGCTGTTTTTTTTTTTTTTGCATGTGTGTGTGTGTGTGTGTGTGTGTGTGTGTAAAGTCATTTATTTTAAACAATTGTAAAATAGTTTATGGAGGACTGGAGAAATAGCTTGACAGCATAAGCACCTTCCTGGCAAGCCCAAGGTTTTGAATTTAATCCCTGGTACTGTATGCTATGCTCTTTAAATAAGGAACAATTATTTGGATGTCAAACTAGGAAATGAATACTTTTAACCGTGGCCTGAATGGACACCAAACTTACGAATGCACTTACTGGAATCTGGCTATGGTGGGGGAGCATCGGTGATCCCTTCTCCACCATTCTTGGCAATATACAGTCAGTGATACTGTGTTTGCCCTTTGGCTCCCATACTTAGCTTGTATATTGCCGAAGAGCCCAATAAGGTCCTGCACTCTGGTGCTGGCCATCATCACCATGGTCATTGGCATCATTCTCTCCTGGCTTGAGTACAGGGGGAAGTGGACATTGATCTTCTTGGCTGTACTTACAGTATCCTTGCCAGCAAACTTAGAATACTCATTGAAGAGATTATTCAGCTGCTAAAAACAATGCTCTAGGCATACAGATAACGCAGACTGCTTTCCAGAACCTAGAGGTTTTCCTTAGAGGGATTTTTTTCCCTTCAAACAGCAATTATAACTGCAGTGCTGAAATGCTTAAAATTTCTTTATTTCCACAGAATATTTTCACATCTTGTTTGGTTTTATCTCTCTTTTTAGAGTTTCTGTAATCATTAAGTAGTTTGTCTTCTAATACCAAAGTGCCAGCGTGAAGTATGGTAATTGACTGGATGACATAGTCCTGAGTCTCAAAACTTGTTCCCTGGATTTCTGATCATCTCCAAGCATTGAAGGGAGGTTAAATCTTCTCTAGGCCAACATCATACTTAATGAGAAACATCTTATACACTTTTACTCATCAATGGTCACCAGTGATTGTCAAATATGAGTTAGAATGATAGATTGTCCAAGAAGGCCATCTTTTTTTGTGGGCCAATTTCCTTAAAAGGCTATTTTCTCTTCTTCACACTTAAAAAAAAAAGTTTTAATCTTTTACTTATTTGGTACAAGGTCTCCTTGCCCAGCTCTGACTTGAAGTGATCCTCCTATCTCAGCCTCCCCAGTGCTGGGATTACCCAGTGTGCCACCATGACGGGTTTTGGTGGCTGGCAGGGTGCACCCAGGCTTTCGGGGCCAGCAAGGCATGCAGTACTGGGGATCAAATCCGGGTCCTTGTGTTTGTCAGGCAGGTGCTTAGACCGCCGAGCTATCTCCTCAGCTCCTTCACACTGTTTTGATGAGCTGACTTACCTGAAGTTGCTTCCACACTGTGGGCTGGGTATGCTCCCAGATATGTTCTTGAAGAGAGGGCCTGGCTTCCCCAAACCTCCTGGCCACTGCCCAGAACTCGGCAGTTCCTTGGGGATCAGCACTTCTGCTGGTCCACTCAGCTGCTGCTTCCAGGGCTGTCCTCATGTGCCCTTTGCTTGTCACCATGGGCTGTGCCTGGTCTTTTTATCCTTCATTCATTAGTTTATCCTTTCAACAAAGTTCATATTTCCATTAAGTCATGCATCAGGATAAAGAAATAAAAGAAATGATAGATACTTTCAAGGAGACTTATCTAGATAAATATCAAAACATAATGAGCTACAATGCTTAGATATTCCCTAATTTAGAGACATGAAGAAATGTGTCTTAGATTGACAAGATAAGCTACCTTGAAGTCTTAGGGATACAGTGGGTCTAGGATAATGAGAAATGAATGGCTTCATAAAAATGTCATGTGCTGAGACTGGAGCCCATAGGACTGTGATGGAGAAGGTATATAATACAGTTGAGAATATGCTTTATTTGTAGTTCCTGGGGCAATTTGCATTATAATGGGGACATTTTATACAACATGTATAGCCTTATTCTCTTTCAGAGAGGCTTTCCTTTCTATGGGCAATATTTCTTTGTCAACATGATTTATAATTTTTTGTGATATTAGTTACACAGATTAATGGGATTTTCACATATTTGTACATACATGAATGTAACACACTTTTATGATTGTCATCCTGCCCTTGTTCCCTACTCTTTTCACTCTCTCCTTTTCACTTTCTTTTTTCTAATAGTCCCTGTTCTCATTTCTACCATCTTTCTCTCCCTCTCATTTATTTTTTTATTATTTTTCCCATAATTTTATTGATAAATAAATAGCAATGAGATAGTTTCAAATCAAATTAGTAGGACAGTTTCAATAATTAACACATTGCATACATTCCTCCCAGTGGTTAATTGCTGTACAAGATGCGGACATGATATCCTATCTACAAACACCATTAGAACAAATCCCTCTATTCATTAAGAGAATGTAACTATATATCTATCCTAACCACTTTGAATACACAGATACAAAACGGACATTCATCTGTATACCCTTTTTTGGTTAAGTTCCGTTATTTGAATATTATAGGTATGTTAACTCAGCAAAATAATCTAAAAGAGTTCAGTAGTCCATATTAGTATTGGGTCTTCCGCTTCAGTGGCAATGTCAGAAATTGTTGACCTGAGTTCCCTACAGCTGAACATAATAGCATGGCTTTACTTCTTATATTTCATTTTTATACTTTTCTGCTGGGTGGTTAAGACCAAGGTAAAGCAGGACCTATGCAACAAGAGTTGTAGCTTTTGGGGCTGATAAGGTCAGTGAAATCCCCTCAGGATTTATCCTGAGATCCTGTACCTCAGATTGCTTGTCAGTGTCAGCCATGTGGATGAGTCACGACCATTGCTTGGCCAATGTGCTCTCTGTGAAAGCCTGAGAGAATGTTTTCTCTTCATGTGACTCTCCTTAGGCACACTCTACATCATCTATCACTTTCCTCTTTGACCCCATAATCTCCTTGATCAGAAAATTTGGGACACTGCCGAGTTACACGACGTTACAGTACAAGTTCTCATATGTCCTGAGTCTTAATTGACCTTGGAAGACTAGGGCCAAAATGTTGGCTTTCCTTGCAGTCCTCCTTTTCATCTAATTTTGGTCTGCAAACTTAGGTTGCTAACCATCCAGAAGAGAAGCTTATTGTTATTACCATACAACTTAGGCTGTTAAGCTTAACCTCACTATCTGTCTGCATATCAAACATCTTAGGCATAATATGGAACAGGTATTTTTCATCAAGTATTGATAGGTTGAACTTTAAGTCCCTACAGAATATGATAAAAAAACATTTAAAAATTAGAATATATTTTAAAAATAGGCATAAAGAATTATATACTTCTTATGTTTACACATAAGTCCAAAAATCTCACCATATACTCTCCCTCTCTTTTAGACTTCACATATGAGAGAAAAAATATATATATACGTATGTATTTAGGCTGGATAATTTCATTTAACATAATGGTCTCCAGTTCCAATTGGTATGTGAGGCAGGAGTGTCTATCCTGTGTCATAGCTTAATAATACTCCATCATGTATAGACACATTTTCCTTCTCCATTCATCTGCTGGTAGGGATCTAGGTTGATTCCATAGTTTAGCTATTGTTATTTGGGTTGCGATAAATATGGGAATGCAGGTATCTCTATAGTATGCTGACTTTCTTTTGGTAATATACCATGTAATAGTATTGTTAGGTCACATGATAGCTTTATTTTTAGTTCGTTGAGTACCCACCATATTGATTTCTATAGTACTATACTAATGTTCTCAACAACAGTGTGTAAGGGTTTCCTTATCTGTCAGCTCCTTACCAACATTTATTAATATGATTTTTAGTGAGACTCAAGTTCCATTGATCATAAGGATGGATGAGCCCAGGCTGTTTAGATCATAAGGATGCATGAGCACAGGCATATATATCTATATCTGTATCTGTATTTATATCTATCTCTAGCTGCTTAAAACTTTTATTCAACATAACTATGCTTATAGACATATATTCATATTGGTTAAGAGAATGCAATTTAACTTATCCTGTATAAATTTTCTGAAGCTGTTTCTTTCTATAAGTTGTTTTGTAGTCACAGTGAGGTCAACTAAGAGATTTAGGACCTTTGTGAAACTGTCCTGTATGGAGTTAGCTGGTGCTGATTAGAGGCCACATAATGACACTGATCGCATTTAAATGGCTTCTTAGCCATCTAGATTACATACTACTAATGATGCCTGTACCCTACGGAACCAGTACTCATATGTTTAGCTAGATGAATCTTCTGAGAACTTGAGTAAGGACAAAGTTCACATTTATACGGGTGTGGAGTCTGAACATGCTGGACAGTATTTTTTTGTTTGTAAAGTAGCTGCACTTGCCACATGTGTACACTTTCCTTGGGAAGTGGTTTCTTAGGCGTTTCCTCCAGTGATACTTGCCAGCAGGTGCATGTGTGTGCAAATGCTGCACTTGTAGACTTGCTCATTTGGCGCTTCTGTGGTGCTTCAGTGAGCAGTATAAAGACTGTAACACTGGAGGTATAGCCACAGCGGTCACAGTGGATGGGGCCCTTGGAGAAATCTCCCTCTTCAGCAGCAGAAGAGCCAGACTCTCTGGCTCAGCCTGCTTCTCTGCATTTTCTTCCATCAAAAACTACTTGGCACTGTGAGCTCTGATGTGACACACAAACCGTTCTTCAGATTCTGCTTTATACTGGCATGGCTTCCAGTGAAAGGGTTGGGTCTTTTAAGTTCTTGCATTTGTCTTTTGCCTAGGTGTTTCATGAGCAAGATCTTTATTTGACTTGTAAATTTTGGGAGCAGCTGTTGCCTAAAATATAGGCAGCAGTCCTATAACACTGAGCTCCAAACTTTTCAGTTTTGGAATAAGGTTTTTTTTTTTTTTGCTCTAAATGCCCTAAGGGGTGGTTTGGCTGGCTGGAGTGTTGTGGGGATCGAACTACAGCAACCTGAGGCTGACAGCTTTGTGGAAGCAGCCACTTAAACAACTGAGCTAAGGCCAGGCCCCCATAAAATGGTAGAAGGTTTTTTTTTTTTTTTTTGAAGCTCGAAATGCCTTTAGGGCATTTCTCGTTTGCAGTGACTCTCTGGTTTGGAACCCCAGAAGCTTGAGCTTCAGGGCTTTGTTTAAGCAGGCACTTAAACAACTGAGCTGCTGGGCAGGTCCCCGAAACTTTTCAGTTTTATGTTCTCCAATCTGTTAGGTTCACTTTTATTTCAGAAGACTCCTTCAGTCCTTCTGTATCACTGTCTGAGAAGTTGCTATCCCCAACAGCCATCAATTCTGCCATCTACTTTCTTTATCAACCAGGTAATGGAAGCAGCTGACCTTTAGTTCCCTAAGGCCACACTGGCTATGATCAGCCCAGGCATGGCCTGGTTAGCTTAGAAGTCAGGCAAGTCATACATATCCTTAGGCAAGGCCATGCCAATGCTGCTGCTGCGGGAACAGCGTTGCTCCTCCAGATGCCTATGGCCTTCCTTGGGGTGGAGAGTTGGCTTTGCTTCTTCTCTGAGTAGTTGTTTTTATTGCTGGAGTTTCTGGGCAGGAGTGGGGTAGGGGGTGAAATAGGTGCTATGGTTGTCGAGGGGTCTTCAGGGTGTGCTCCGGCTGCCAGGTCTTGCCCTGCTGTCCAGGCCACAGTCATGCTCTGGATTTCAGCCTGTGCCACATGGTGCCGCAGCTCTCGGGAGTTGCATGGTGCAGTACAGGATGTGGCCGTGAGCACCACTCTCGCATTTTAAAACCGAAGCAATGGAAAAAGGATCAATTCCCCTTTAGTGAGGCATGTGATCAATTTAGTATGTGATCTTGGCAACTGCTGGAAATCTATCACTTGCCTACGAACGAAGCTGGTCCTCAAAAGATCTGAGCAGGCAGAAAGGAGCAAAACATGCAGATGGAGAGTCCTTGGTTTCAGTTTGTCTTTGGCGTCGCTTGCACTCTTGTCCTTCTCACAGTTTGGTTTTAAGGATGAAATCCTGTCTTAGTCGACCTAGTCTGAGTTGTTTCTGTCACTTCCATGCACAAAAGCCTTGACACATACCCAATGGTGATCTGAGTATCATTCAAATATTTAGCCAGAGTCAAGTACTGTTAAAAACATGTAGCATATTAATTGAATTAATACAACCAATTGTGAAAGATGTATAGAATACTTATCCTCCATTTACTAATGAGCACAGGGAAGTTAAACAGCTTGGTCCAGGTCACACAGCCAGGAAGCAGCATATTTCAGTATTTAAATCTCCGAGATCTCAGCAACAACAGTAACAACACCACAAAACAAAACAAAACAAAATCTCAGAGATCTTACTCAAACCAGTCTGTGGATCCAGCCTTATGCTCAACCACCTTTGTAAACTGAAGTAATCTGATTACACAAGTAGGTGTTGGGAGAGTAGTACTAACTTGAAGTAGAGATTTGCATCTAAAGAGCATGTAAACTGTAGTTGTAACTGAAAGAGTAGATACAAGAGGGTGTGGACCAGGTCTAGAAAGGGCAGAGCATGCCTTACTAAGGAACCAAAGACTAGGAAAAGAAGAGCCCACAGGAAGTGAGAGAACCTATCTGGAGCAAAATCCTGCTTTTGCCTATTGCAGCTTCTATAGACTTCCATTCTTTTTCTTTTTCTTTTTTTGTGCCGGGTCTCACTACACAGCTCAGACTTGTAGTGATCCTCCTGATTTCTGCCTCCCTAGTGCTGGGATTACAGGCTTGTGCCACCATGCCTGGACTACATCACCTGGGGGCAGGGCCAACATAGCATGTGGAACCAGGGATTGAACCCTGATGCCTGTGCTTATCTAAGCAAGTGCTTAGTCTGCTGAGCTTTACTGCTGGCCCTCTGCTTCCATTCTTAGGAGTGCAGAAAAAACTCAGCTCAGTAACTATTTGGTCAAAACCGAGTGGTTGGATGTCAGTTGAATTATCTTTTTTTTTTTTTTTTTTAAAGATTATTCAAACACAACTCAAGACTCGGTGATCCTCCTGTTTCAGTCTCCCCAGAGCTGGGATACAGATGTGCACCACCTTGTTTGGTTTCAGTGGCCGGCACAGTGCAGGGCTGGTATGGCATGTGGTACCAGGGATAGAACTCAGACCCTTGTGCTTGCTAGGCAGTTAGACCACCCAGCTACTTCCCTAGCCCATAATTGAATTGTTCTTCAGGGGAGGTTTATTTTTTGCTTTTGTGCTGAGGACTGAGCCCAGAGCTTTGAGCTTGCTATGCAAGCCTTTTACTGCTGAGCTAAATCTCCAGCCCCAAGTGGTTGGACTTTAAAGGCCTGGTTCCAAGACTTCGCTCTTATTGATTGTGCTGCTACAAACATGGCTATGCATCTACCACTGTAATACCTTTCAGGAAGCTTTATAGCGGAGGAAGCTGGGTTGAATGGAATTTGTATATGTACATCAATAGATGAATGGATAAAGAAAATGTATTCGTACATAATGGAATACTACTGTCATAAAGATAAACATGAGTCATTTTTAAGAAAAAGGATGCACTCAAAGTGTTAAGTGAAATTGACACATAAGTTTAACTGTTGCATGATTTCTTTTATATGAACCTAAAATATAAACAGCAAAATAAAAGATAATACAATATAGATCTTTTACAAGTGGGAAGGGGACCAAGAGATGGAGGTTGAGGGAGGGAAGAGAGGAAGCAGATGAAAAAAAAGAATGAAGATGTGATGTACATGTACCAACTTCCCAAGAGGAATGTGAACATAGGCACTTCAAGTATGTACTGATAAAAATTAAAAATTGGAAAAGAAAAGGCCTAGTGTTCTAGACTCTTCACTATTCTCTGGAACTCATCCTCTGCACACTAGTTGGAGCAGCTTGCTTATAGTAACAATTTTATTCATCTCCTTTGTCTTTATTTTTTTGTATCTGTCTAAAATGTATAAAGAGTACCTCTTCATCCATTTCTCTATCAGTTAATATATTTTATTTAGCCTCCCAAGTTCAGTTGAACTTTTCTTTGGTGCATTACTCAACTATTACAAATAGAAAGAACTGTTTTTTCCTTCCTAAGGTATAAATACAGCTAATATGATTAATAGACCTTATGTTGCTTCATATTGTTAGTTTTTCAGAATTTATCAATTCCTTGAGGTCTGGGTATGTACGTTTAATAAAAGCCAGTTATCTCATTAAACTACATTTGTTGCAATTTTTTTTGAAGGTTTCAATTGTACTTTATTTCTTCAGTAGGCTATATTTTAATGGATACACAGCACTTTTACTTGGCATCAATTATGATTTCATTTAGAAATAATTTAGCTGTATCATATCAGCTGGCATGATTCCTGATCTCTCCATCCCTTGGGGGTGACTCTGCCAACAGGGGAACGGTTCCATTCTATTCCAATCTGTGTTGCTGTGTAGGTCCATGCAGCAATACAGAATGTGGCCCCACCAACTAATATAGCATTACCATATTTGTCATGGAAATCAGGTGTACGTTTCTGGTGGCTCTGCCTTGTTACCATTTGTTGAATGCTTCGCACTGGAAAACGACCTAATGTGTTTTTGGCCAAGGGAAACATCGTGGAGTTGAAGTTGAAACTGTAGTTACTGCACCTGCCAGCGGCTCGGTTACTTCCAGCGGCTCGGTGCAAATTACTTCCAGATACTCTTGCAAAGAGCTTGTTGCAATTTTTTAAACTGTAAGCAACTCAAAATCTCCTTATGAGTAGCTAGAGTCCTTAATAAAAGGGATAAGAGCTGTTTCCTCTACTTACATTTCAGGTGGTCTTACTTTCTCTTTGATTTTGTGATAATATAAACTGATGTAACCAAACATTATGGACTTGCTCATATACCACAGTATTTTCATTCCAATATTCCTGGGAAGATTCTGTTAAGCGAAATGGTACCCTCAAGATTAGTGACAGCCGGGGAGATAGCTCAGTAGAATAAGTGCCTGCCTGGTAAGTACAGGGTTCTGAGTTCAATCCCTGATACTAGGAAAAAAAAAAAAAAAAATTGGCGACAACTAGCATTTCAATCATGCTCTTTGCAGATAATCTTTTTCTTTTTGGATGATTTGTGGAAAGTTTTATTAATATTTTCTTGAAGATTTTATGACTTGGAAAATGTAAATTTTAAGAACACTTATCACTGTTTCCATTTGCACTGAAGTTAGTAAATCAAATATATTGTGAAAGTATGTTTTCTGCAGATAATCTTGCTTTGGAGAAATTCAGGATTCTGAATCCATAAGAAGTACACTAAGTGCATATAGGACTAAGTATACTATCCAGAAACATACACCTATTTCCACATGGCTAATATTAGCAATTGGAGCAGTTGGAGTTTCAGCTTAGTCTCTGACTCTGTGATCTTAAACTATTTTACCAAATTGAAGCTTCTTTTCAAAACAGGCATACTACTATCTCAACTGGTTGTTGCTAGTTTTAATAAATTTGTATGTCATACGTGGCTGTATTGTTTTAAAATTTTTTTACTTTTTATTTTTGTATTTTAGGGAAGGGTCTGCAGGGTGTTCAGGGTCTCACTACTAGATTGGACTCATAGTGATCCACCTGTTTACAGCCTCCCAAGAGCTGGGATTACAGGCACATGCCACCACATCCAGTCTCAATTGCTGTCTCAGAGCAACCTGGGGGTAGAGCTGGCAAGGCACGACCTCAGGATTGAACCCTGGCCCCTGAGCTTACTTGCAGGCGCTTTAATCTGCTGAGCTATTTGGCTGGCCCCCCAAAATTGTATTTTTATTAGTACATGTTTATAGTCCATAATGGTTACATTCACCATGAGGAGCTGGTACACATCTTAATTTTTACTTAAGTTATGTGGTTTATTTTTTATTTACCTTTTAAAGTTAGTTATGTGGTTTTGATAGAGGAAAGGTATCAACTGTGGATTACAGACCAGTATAAAGTTATTCACAGTACCTTCTTTTTCATTTATATGTATTTTTAGCTACCACAGAGTTAGTTTACTGATACGTTTGGTTGCTAAGTAGGGGTATCTAACATTTTATCCACTGATAATTACCCTACTTTGTAAAAATCTAGGTGTAGGAAAAACAATGTAAATTTCTTCATGAAAGATCAGGAACTTTTCTAGTCTTGAAGGAAACTTACATTTGAAGATCATGCTTGCTATAATGTCAGTCTTTTGTTGCATGGACAGTATACAAAGTAATAAGCTGTATTCAAAAACTAAAGATGGTCACTCAATACAAAAAATGTAAAAATGCCCTTCAAGGATTTGGATGCCATTTACTCTTTAGTATACTTCTGATTACATCGATTAGCATCAGGAGACTTAGGTCAGTAACTTAGTTCTGACTGACGTCTTCCAATTAAGACTGCTCAACACCTTGATCTTGTAATTCTAACCTCCAGAACTGTAATACAGTAAATTTCTGATTAAGCCATTTAGTTTGTTATATTTTGTTATTGCTTCCCTATCAAACTAAGACACTGTGGAAACAATAAATTTTTTTTTTTAAACTTATTTATTTGGTACAGGGTCTCACTATGCAGCTCAGACTCATAGTAATACTTCTGCTTCAGCCTCCTCAGCTCTCTGGGGTTGGCAAGGCATGTAGGGTTGAATCTGGGTCCTTGTACTTGCCAGGCAGGCACTTAGACTGTCGAGCTACCTCCTAAGCCCAACAATATGGGCTTTGACATTTAGATGTTAATCTGTTTTCCTGCACACTATCTTGTCTTTTGACAAGTCATTTCAGTATTCTTGCACTTAATTAAAATTCAGTGTAGAATCATAACTTCTATTTTATAATTTTGTGGATTATAAAAATATTCAAAATAAATAAAACTGATGGCCCTCAAGACTTGATTCTTTCTCTTTTTGATATCTTACAATGCACTCAATTTTAAGTGACTTGTGGGATCCCAAATATATCAAATAAAAAATACTTTTATTTACAGCATCTTAAAGGTCATTGAAACTATGGGTGCTATATTGCAAAATATAATCATATAGTTTAATGTTAAATATTATATTGTGGTTTACAAAGCTTTCTGCTGCCATGTCCAATATTTCTGCTAAATAAAATTGTTATTTGAATGTCACAGCCGCCAAGTTTGAACAAAATTATTTTGAAGCATCATTTTCTTCATCGTATAGAATTGGTTCAATCATGTTTTCTAAAATATATTTAATGTAGAATTAACTTCCCTCTTACTGTACATTTTTAGTCATTTGAATCATCAACTGTTCTATTTTTTCTTGTGTAACGTATTTCTGCTTTTTAAATCTGAATCTTTTGTTTTTAAAGGAAAATGCAAGAATGTTGACCCATATAGAACAAAAACGGTTTGTTTTTGATTTACTCTAGGTAGGCTTTCGAGGCGCAGCTGATTACAAAGCCGAGATACAGTTGTTTATGTAATGGTCCCAGTTTATTATGTACTTCTGACAACCTAGATTTAAGAAAAAAAGCTGCTGATGTCCCACCTTTTGCAGCGAACAGCTGATTCTGTTTTCTCTTTTTAGCCAATGGTGATCAAATATCTCAGAAGAAAACCGGGTGAGTCATCTTCTGCAGATAAGCTGAAATATTAATAGTTCTATCTCCATCAGGCTTTCCTGCAGCCAAACAGCAAGATTCCCACAGAGCCGTACCCAGCCTTTAAAGCGGTTTGGACTGGAAAGACTTTGAAACTGATTAACAGTCTTAAACAGTATACTCGACCGACATAGCATTTTTACGGATTACTATTTTTTCTTTCCCTGTTCTTAGGTTTGAGCGAGTTTTCAGGAATGGACTTAAAACCCGCCTGACCGTGGACTCCCCGCCGGAGCCACTGCTGCGGTGAGTAGACCTGATGCAGGCGCGTCCGCGCACGCTCTTCCACGTCTTGCAGACGCTCGGGGACCCTGGGGAGGCGTCCGGCCCGCTCAGGTGCGGCTCTCGGGCGGACGCGCAGGTCTTGGGGTCGAGAGGGTCTGGGTCCGCGGCGCGATCCCGGAGCTCGGCATAGGAGCGCTAACGCTCCCGCGCCACCAGGGAGCGCTGTGCTCGCCGCCCTCCCCAGGTCACTCGCTCGGTCCACGCTCCGCGCCGCCGTCGGAGCAGCCGGGTAGGCGAGGGAGCGAGGCGGCAGCGAACCGTGGCCAAGGCCCAGAAAAGACATCCCCAAGCGTGCCGTAGCCGACCCGAGGGCGAGGCCCAAGGCACTTCCGGCGGCTGCGGGGGGCGGGACTTCCGTGGCGCTGGGCGCGGGCGAGGCCGGGCGGGATTTCCGGAGGGGCCGGAAGTGGGGGTGCGCCAGGTTGGGGTCGCCGGGTCGCGTCAGAGCGGAATCTGTCGTTGTCCTGCACGTTTGCCGCCGCGTCCTGAGGCCGTGTCGTGGCTTAGTGCATCCCGGGCTGGCTTCGGTGAGTGCGGCAGCTGTTACAGGTCAGTGGCGCCATCTTCGCGGCGGTCGGGCTCCTCGTCCTTCTGGGATGCTTGGCAGAGGGGTCTGGGTGGAGGAGGTCGGGGGACAGGCGGGGACCCGACGGACGCGAGGACAGGGCAGCAGAAGGGCCGGGCGGACGAAGGGACCGGCTGGACCAGGGGTCTGGCGCTGGGCCCGCAGGCTCCCTTTGCCCTCTGTGTCCCAGGAGTGGAGTGGAGGGAGACCGGCTTTGGTTGACCCCAGGGAGGGACGTGGGCCTTGCAGTTTTCAAAGTAGGAGGTGAGAGGTGCTGTGAGTGTGGATGGAGCCCAGGCTGAAGAGGTTACCCCTCGCCCAGCTTTTGTTCCCCTTCTGAAGACTCGTGCACTGACACCTATGAAGATGAACGTTAAATTTAAGATAGCGGCTCTTTGGAGTAATACAGTATCAACGTGATATGACCGTTCACCAAACAAAACTGCATGAATAAACCTTTCGCACTTAGGAGCAGAAATATCTTATGCTTGACCCAGGGTTTAGAGGTCTTATGTAGCGTAAACCCTACAGTATATACATGACCATGCCTTTTTGATGCTGATACCAGAGCATGTATGAGTGATAATTGCTAGGAAATTTCACTTAATTCAAATAGTTCTCCTTTAGAGTCAGTATATTGGTTTATGAACTACGGCCTTGAAAGAATTCCTGTAAATAATTAAGATAGCTTTAAGAGCCTCTCACCCCACCACCACCATCCTTACTGTTTTAGTTAAACTTCTTGATCAAATTTCAGTGTTTCCAAATTCCTTTTGAAATGTGCTCCCTGTACTTGAACACAGAATATAAATGTGATCTGACCAAAGTGGAGTGCTGTTATTCCCTTGACTTGGACACTGCTTCGCAGTTAACACTGCCCATAGGAGATGGTAGGCTAGTGGAACACTGGCCACATCCATGTTTTTTAATGTTACAACAGTATGATCTTGGACAAATAACTTTCTTAGTATCTATTTTCTATCCTCTAAAATATGTATGTATTAGTCTTGTTTTGTTGTTAGGAAGGTTGTATAACAGATGCCAGACATTCTTGCAAAGTACTAGAGAGAAGATCCTTAGTAGTTAGGTTTTCTTTCTCTTTTCTCACCCTTTTCTAGTACTACTCTTTGGATAACTTTTGTTAGACTGTTGTCTTGCACTTGCTCTGAAGCAGAATCCCAAGGTCTTTCCCCCAGAGGTGGTATTAAGATTTTCTTACTGAAGTATTCTGTTTTGATTTTTCCAAGGGAAAAATATTAAATTTTAGATTTGCATTCCTCCTCTTAGCTATTGAAAACTTTAAAAAAGAGTGGAGGTGTTTATCCAGTTAGTGATGTCTCTCAGCTCAGTGTTATTTATAGAATCAATGAACTTGTATTCTATGTCTGTATCTTATCAATGAACAAATATTTTTAACAAGTTAATGCTGATAATAGATTTCTGAGATAACCTGTACAAATCATTCTTTTCCCTGATACTTTACAGAAGTTGTATTTGCTGTTTCAGCCTCTAGGAATTCACCTACAAGTGCCATCATGATAAATCTTACTAAAATCTTAAAGGTTCATAGCTATCCTTTGTGGTTGTTTTTTAACTTCAAGGAAATCTGCCAATATGTTTATTTTCCTAGAGCAACTTTTTTATTTTTTTATTTTTATTTTTATTTTTTTTTATCTAGTTTACATTCCATGTTACATCATTTCGGTATTGCTTTTTAAAATCCTTGCAGCCTCCTTGCCCCTATTTCCATGATACTGATCTTAAGAAAACCACCCTAAGCTTATATTATTTTTATGATTGATGCTAGTACTGACACATGGTCTAAGATGAGGACCAGTCATGCCTGTAGCTTTAAGATACTTAGTTCATTGGTCAGGGCCATACTCTGCATGGAGGTTCTGATGTGATAGGACGGATGTGGTCATGGACCCTGTGTAGACTGCTGGGAGAAGGAGCTAAGATATGGACGCAGAGATGAAAGAAAAGTTAGAAAAAGCTATAGGAAAATTGTGGTTAGAAAGACTAACAATGGGAAAGGAAAAAAAAAAGTGAAAAGAGGCCAGAAAAACAAAAAGAAAATACAGAACTTATTTTGGAAGAATACTGATTGGTAGGCAAACAGAAACTGAGGAGGTTATAGGAAGAGGCAGAACTTCAATTAGCTGAGTAATCTTTTAGTGTAAGTGACACAGTCTTGCATAGATACTGTGAACTCATCTTTGTGATACGACTTTACAGTGTTTAGAAAGTTACTAAAAGGTGGAATTAGTCTAGTATGAAAAATCTCCACTTGGTGCTAGGTTTTGGGGAGGTAATTGAAATGCATATGTATAGTTGGAAATTGATCTGTGGAAAAGATTGCTAATTGACTTTGTGAAGAAAAGCCAAGAGCCAGGTGGAGTCGTTTCACTTAAGTGAGAGAGGCAGTAGGATTGCTGGGTTATGGTCTGTTGGGGCAATGTGGTGAGATTTTATCTCAAAGTAAAAACAAAAACAAAAAGAAGGTCTATGATGTAGTTCAGTGGTAGGGCACTTGCTTCTCTGCAGGCATAGTATCTGAGGAGGTTAGGTGAGAAGCTAGGACTCTTATCTGCTAGGTGGCAGCAAGAACAAACATCTGTTCTTGCTTAGAGGACATCAGAGCAGACCTAGCAATGACTCAGGAATGAGGCTATCTCCTTGTCAGGTCAGGGAGGCTGTTTAGGGAGCAGTAATGAGACTCCTGTGATTCAAACTGGTGGTACAAGTAGGGACGTAGACAGAGGTGAGACCCCGTAATACTAAATAGTGAAAAATGTTCAAGTAGCTTATGCTAATGCCTAATAACATACAGAAGAGAAAGAAAGAGAATGAATTATTCAGCATGACCAACTAGGTTTTATTTCTTTTTTTTTTTTTTTTTTTTT
>NW_004524709.1:5967331-5990356 GCF_000260255.1 Octodon degus | reverse complement strand
TCTTTCCATTTTCTGAAATCCTCTACGATCTTTTTTTTTTTTTTTCAAAGTTTTATTGATAAACAGATAGCAATGAGACAGTTTCAAATCCAATCGGAAGTACATTTTCAACAAATAATACACTGCATATATTCTTAGTGGTTAATTGCTGTACTAGGTTTTATTTCTTAGGTGTAAGGTTGGCTTAGTATTTAAACACCTTCACTGTAACTGACCATGTTAGATTAAAAAAGAAAAGCCATTCCCCTATATTAATGCAGGAAAAGAATATGCAGAATTCAGTATTCATTGGTGAAAGAAATGCTTAGAAAATGAATAATAAAATTTTCTCTATTCAAACAACTGCAAAAATCTTATCTTTGTTATCATGCTTAATAGAAAGGGGATTTTACCCTGAGATTGCGGGCAATGTGAAGATATTTGCTGTCACTGTTGTAATTCAGCTCAGTACTAGAATTTCTCTAGCTAAGTCAATAAAGAAAAGGAAATTAAAGGCTTATAAAGCAAAAAGGAAGAAACTAAACTGTCTTCCCTCTTCCTGTTTGATAGAATAGAAAATTGAAAAGTTTAAAAAATAATTTCATTTATAAATTCTTTAGGAATGTATGATGTAAATTTAATATACAAAATCATTTATATCTCTGTATGCTAGCAATTAACATGTAGAAACTAAAATAAAAATACACCATTATTTAAAATTTGTGAAACACTAAAGAGAAAACAGAATTTTTGTGCAGTAATGCAAAACTGATGTAAGATCTAAGTATTGTTTTTGTAAATTAGGCTCAACAAAATAAAAATACCAACCCTCACATTCATATACAGATACAGCAAAATTTCTGTCAAAGTTCTAGAATTTAGTAAATATGTGAAATAATCTAAAATTTCAAAGAAAAACCAAGGAACTAGAATAACAAGACAATTTGGAGGAAGATTTAAGTGATAGGTATCACTGTAGCTGTTTTCAAGACTAGTAACAGAGGGCCTGGGATTTAATTTAGTGCCAAAGTGCCTGCCTGGCAAAGCGCATGGTCCTAAGATTCCTGGCATCCCCTCTCCCCCAGCAAAGAAAGACTTGTAGCATAATAATTAAAACTATTCTTGTGGGAATAGACCAATAGAAGAGGTGGAGAACTTAAAAAAAAATAACCCTACATACCTATAGCTAATTGAATTATTTTGATAAAGGTGCCAAAATAATGATAAGGGTGTCAACATAATTGTAGGGTGGATGCAACTGTCAGTGTACTAAGCCCCTCTGAATTGTACACTGTAAAATGATAAATTTTATATTATGTGACTTTTACCTCATAATTATTATTTTTGATACTTGGAATGGAACTCAGGACTTTGCGCTTGCCAGGCAGGCTCTGTGCCCTGAGCTATATCCCTGGCCCTACCTCAGTAATTTAACAAGTATAGAATGGTCAATCTTTTTAACAGGTAGTGCTAGAGAAATTGGATACCACAGGCAAAAATAAAAACTCAACTGTACAACATTATAAATACATGAACAACTAGCCTTTAAATTAAGATGCACACATAACATTTTAAAATTTTTTAGGAGGAAATAGGTAAAACTTTTGGGACCTAGTGATTGGTGGAAAGATTTCATACATGATTTCAAAAGTATGGGCCATAAAAAGTCATCAAATTAAAAAATATTTTGCTTTGTGAAAACCTGTTGGGTTGGAAAGATAGGTAACAGGTTGGGAGAAATTATTTGCAACACACATATGTGAAACATATAAAATTGTTGAAAAATTCATATAGTAGTATTAGACCAAGAACTCTTAGATACTTCGAAAAATAGGCAAGTGTTATTTCACTGAGCAGGATATTCAAACAGGAAAAGAGAATTAGTATTGCTAGCCATCAAAGACATGCAAATTGAGACCACAGTGAGATGTTTCACACCTCTGGAACAGCTAAAAGTGAAAATAGTGACAATATCAAATGCTGATGAAGACTGAAGACTTACAGACCTGAAACTCTTACATTGTTAATGGTAATGTAAAAAGGAGATAGCTATTCTGGAAAATAGTTTCTTGAAAAGAAAAGATAGTAAAAGTGAACATTGTTAAACGCAGTTACCATATGTCCTAGGAATTCCATTCATAGGTGTCTACCCCAAAAGAACTGAAATCATACAGGTACATAAAAATAATAACTGAAAAAAATGGAAGTAGCCAGATTCCTGTCAGTTGATGAATAGATTAGTAAAATGAGGTATATCCGTAGTGAAATACTTGGCAGTAGTGAATTAGCATACAAGGTACAACATAAATGAACCTTGAAACCACTGAGCTAAGTGAAAAAGCCATTCATACTGGAACAGATCATATATTGTATAATTCCATTTATAGTTGTCACTTCAAATCTGTGGAGAAATTATTCTAGCACTCTTTGAGACCAAAATCTGCAGATGTTACTATCTTCTCAATATACTTCAGACATCTCTTGATTACTTATAAATAGCTAACATAATGTAAACACTATGTAAACAGTTGTGATGCTGTGTTGTTTAGCAATTAATAATAAAAAAACAGGTTACATGCTTTGTGTGGACAATGTTTGATGTGTGTCCCAGACTAGTGGACACAAAAACCTTGTATTCCTGGGGTTGATTGTGTATGAAATGGTCAGGATAGCCAAATTTACATATAGAGACAGTAGATTAATGTAGGGAATGGGTGGGGAGGATGTGAAATGAGTCCTAATGGGAATGGGGTTTGTTTTTGGAGTGATAAGTTATTCTGAAATTGACTTTGGAAATGATCACACAACTCTGAAAAATCATTGAATTATTGTACATTTTATTTTATTTTATTTTTTTTTGTTTGTGGAACTGGGGATTGAACTCAGGCCCTTGCACTTGCCAGGGAAGCGCTTATTCCACTGAGCCATCTCCCCGGCCCCTTATTTTTGTTCTTTTTTAAAACAAGGGTCTTGTTAGCTAGTCAAACTTCCCTTGAACTCACCATGTAGCTTAAACTAACCTTGAACTTAGGGCCATCCTCCTCTCTAAGCCTCCCAAGTGCTGGGATTATGGGTATGTACCATCACAACTGGCGAATTATACATTTTAAATTGCTGATTCATAATGGTGTGTGAATTATATTTCTGTAAGATTCTTTTTTTTTTTTTTAACTAAACATACATTTATTTTATGATTCAGCAGTCTCCTGGGCTTTTCGTCCAGAAGGAATGAATACATTTACATCAAAAAATGTATATTACTGTATATAGCAATTTATTTGTACTATAGTAAAATAATGGAAACAATTTTCTGCAATAAATGAATGGCTCTGTAATATTCTCCAAACAACAAAACTTTAGAGATGGTATACAAATTAGTGGTTGTCAGGATGTGGGCTGGTGCTTAGGAGGGGTGTTAGGGTGATTAATGATGAGCACAAGTGTGATTTTTGTAATGATGGGAAAGTTTGGTAGCATTTATAGAAATGTCGGTGTGTAGTGAAAACTGTACACACAATTTATGTGTTGAACAAAGTGAAAACTCCATGTCAATTTTTTGGTTTAACAAAATTAACGAATTTATCATAAATTGTACTATTTGAGATATAACCATTGGGGGAAGTAAGAAATTTCTCCATACCATCTGTGTAACTTCGTGTGAATCTGCAGTTATTTCAATATAAAAAGAAGAAAAGGTGATCCTGGTATTTGTGGTAAAATTGAGACTCCATGACTAACACAAGTTTCAGATAAGAGCAATTAAAGGCTTTACAAATAAATGGAAGACTTTTAAGAACAGTTTTACACATAAAGTGTAAACTTTTTGTAGGTTTTTGACAATTCTTTTTGTTAGGCTTGGCTTTTAGCTTTTAGTAACAACAGTTATTTGTGTGCATTCTAAGTAGTATATAATAAAAAAGAAATAAAACTAATTAAAATTCAGCGTACCCACATTCATGTACTAGTATGTAGAAAAAAGAATTAGACTTTCTTATATTCTAAGGTTAATTGATTACTATTTTAATTATACTAGAAATCAAATGAATTGTATTTTTATGAGATAAAAATACTTTTAGTGTCAGTGTTTAGGATTGTAATTAGTACACTTAAAAAACCAAATATATTGACTATCATTATTTATAATCTTCATGGAAGACATTCAGTTTTTGTGTGAATGCCTCTTATCTCTGCTATCTCACTCCTTTGTGCTTGAATAAGTGCTCTTCAAAAGAAACTGAGTTTGTGTTAAATAATTTTGTAGCAAAGTATGAAAGTGTTATCATAAATGAGAGCCACTTAGAAGAAAAGGGTAAGAATTTTTGTTACATCTGGTGTAGGTGTTTGAGGAATTAAAAGGATCAACAGTAGAAATAAGTCTAGCTGGCCTTGGGATAATGACCTGCAGTACAGTCATTTAGGTTGCAATTTCAGCAGCCTGCTTGGAATGTGGATGTTTATACACATGATTATTTGAAGGGTCAGCATATTTTCCCACCAAGTTGATATACTTATTTAATAGAACCGTTCCTCCAGTAGCAGAATTTAAGTCAGTTTCCTTTTCTGAATCAAGATAACTTTGGGTCATGATATGTTCAGTTTGGTTTCACATAGTCCTAGAGGAAAAAACTATTCTGTTACAGTGAAGCCCAGCTCTGCTTGACAGCATTTACCTGAGCTGGCATCATGATAGCATGGTATTCAGAGAAGGGATCAGTACCAAGTAGCAAAAAATAGGTTGGTAATGTTTGAAACAGGTAAATCTGTAGCTGAAGAAGAAAGATGCAATGTGTAACAGTATTACTTAAAATAATGTTAACATAGTGTTGTATTGATAGGAGGAATGGAAATGGCATGAAATGAGTAGAAAATACCCAAAGTAGGTGTATCATATTTTTTTTTTTTGGTATCATATTGCTTAAAATTACTTGGAGATTTGTCACTAGCTTGAATTGAGATGTAAGTATAAAGTATCCACTGAATTTTGAAGAGGTAATCACAAAAATAAGGCAAAATATATATCATTAATGTTTCTTATGTTGACAATTTAATTATTATTTGAGAAATAGTGGGCTTTTTTTTTTTTTTTTCTTTTTGTGGAACCCTGGGTTGAACTCAGGCCATTGTGCTTACTAGGCAAGCACTTCTTCTACTGAGCCATTTCCCTGGCCCCTAGACATAGTAGGTTAAATAAATCATTAAAAGTAACATCAGGTTTTTGGTTTTAAAATATGGCCACTCGAAGGCTGGGAAGATAGCTCAGTGGCTTAAGTGCCTGCTCGACAAGTACAAGGCTCCGAGTTCCTTCCCCGGTATTAAAAAAAAAAAAAATTGCCACTCAAAAATTTAAAATTAGGCTGGATTAGGCTGGATGTCCTGTAATCCCAGCATTTGAGGGGCTGAGGCAGGAGGATTGCCTTGAATTTGAGGCCAGCCTGTACTATGTTGTGAGACCCTGTCTCACATTTCAAGTAAACAAAGAACTGAGAAATTTAAAATTACATGTATGGCTTATGCTGTTTCTCTTAAGGCTAGATAATATTACTGTAGAATCTACTATAGTTTAGAATATGTAATTATAATTAGTTACTCTGAATAGTAACCAGAGCCTGAGGCAAGTTGAACTAAGGGAGAATTATTATTTTTATATGTTCTTTGCCAGCAGGTTTTTGAAAATGTTAATAGCGTTTGCAAAAAGCTAACTTCTTTACAAAGGCAGTGGATTCCCCCTTACAACACTTTAGCTGATCTATATTTTAAGTGTTAACCATAGTAAGGAGGCTTGTAATTGAAAGGAATATTTATCCATTTTAGTTTTTTTTTTTTTTATCAGAAATAAAGTCTTTAGTTAGGATTGATATACAGCTACTTTCTCTTAATTCAATGGGAAGAAAGACTTATACTAATAGTGTTTGGACAGAATATCATGTCTGTGTCTTGTACTATGAATAACCACTAAGAAGACAACAATATGTAATGTATTAATTATTGAAACTGTCCTACTAATCAGTTTTGCAATTGTCTCATTGCTATTTCTCAATAAAATTATTTAAAAAAATAATAATAAAGTCTTTTTCCTGCTGTTGTTTAGCATATTGCAGAAGTGACTAGGACACTACCTTCTAGAAGTAATGCCCACAGAAAGCGGAAGTTGTTCAACTGCTCGTCAAGCAAAACAAAAACGCAAATCACATAGCCTTTCTATACGAAGAACTAACAGCTCAGAACAGGAGAGAACTGGCCTACCAAGAGAAATGTTAGAAGGACAAGTAAGTTATGATTGAGCACTGCCCCATTGTGAAGATCGTGATCATGTTTGTAATGTTGTGAAAATAGCCAAATGTGTACTCTTCTTTCTCTCTCTCTGTCATACACACACACACACACACACACACACACACACACACATATATATGCTTATGTAAATATTACATAACTATGAATTTTTTTTTTTTTATACTCGTTCCTTCACAGTTAGAACTCTTAATTGATCAGCCATAAGGCTGGAGGAAAATAAAACTTAAATCTGGGAAACTGGTTCTTATGAATGAGTATTGGATCTGGTTAGAACCATGTGGATAACTTTATCCTGGAGAAGGTCCTGGGAAGATGGCTCAGTGGAATAAGCGCTTCCCTGGCAAGCTCAAGGGCCTGCGTTCAATCCCTGGTTCGGCAAAAAAAAAAAAAAAAAAAAAAAAAAGATTATCCTGGAGACCTCCAGGATGTAACTTCCACAAGGGCAGTAGTGTGACATGGAACCCAGCACAGTTGCTGCCGTAAAGTATACATTTAGTTTGAATTCAGTTATTATGTGTTATCTGTGGGGGACTAGTTCAGGTTTTCCTGAGCTTATGAGAATCTGTGGATGGTGGAAAATCTATGGCACATGTGTTACTGTGTTTTTCTTGTAAGACAAGATATGTTGATGTATGAGGTGTTATTTCCTAAACTAAAACTTCAGTATTCAGGTTTAATTGCAGTGTTGGCACTTTGCCATAAATGGGTTTTGGGTTGCAGTTTGAACACTTGTCTGTACCATCAGTGGTACAGTATTTGCATGTAATATATCGTATACTTTAGATCATCTCTATTATTTATAGTATCTTATATAATGTAGATGCTCTGTAGTTAATTCTGTATTGTTTAGGAAATGATAAAAAAACTACATAATTTAAAAAAAATTTTTTTTATTATTTTATTTATGTGTGTGTGTGTGGCCAGCTCAGCCCACCAGTGGGCGGGGCTGCTGGCGTGTGGTGCTGGGGGATTGAACCGCGGTCCCTGTGCTTTGCTAAGCTTGTTCTAAGTAGGTGCTTTAGACCAGAGCCATCTCACCAGCCCTGTACATAATTTTTGACTCATAATTTTGATTCATAGTTGGTTGAATCCACAGTAGGGAGCCTCTGGATGTGGGGTGTCAGCAGTGGCCTTCTTGTTTTTTTTTGGTGGTGTTGAGAATCAAACCCAGGCCCTAATGTATGCTAAGCAAGTACTCTACCACTGAGCTACTCCCCTAGACCATTGGTTTTTCCTTTTTTTAAAAAATTTTTTATTTATTTATTTATTTATTTATTTATTTATTTATGGCAGAACCAGATATTGAACTCAGATCCTTGCGTTTGCCAGTCAAGCGCTTATCCTACTGAGCCATCTCCCCGGCCTGGTTTTTCCTTTTTTAAACAATGGTTACATTTTGATTTATTGCTGGCTTCTGTAACCAAGTATCATGAACTGGATGACTTAAACAACAGAAACCTATTTCTGACAATTGTGGAAGCTCGTATCTGAGATGGTATGGAAAGGGTTGGCTTTTCCTGAGGCCTCTTTGCTGGTTTGTTGATAACTGCTTTTTCCTTGTATCCTCACATGGTCTTTCCTCTCCACATTTACTAATTGCTTCTTCTAAAAGGACATCAGTTATAGTAGACTGGGGCACACTTTATAATTGCATTTTACTTGAATTTACCTTTCTAAACACGCCATCTCTTCATATAGTTACATTTTGAGGTACTTGGAGTAGGGGCTTCAGCATAAGAATTTTGGGAGGGGCTAGGGAGATGGCTCAGTGGAGTAAGTGCTTCCCTGGCAAGCACAGGGGTCTGAGTTCCATCCCCGGTTCCGCCAAAAAAAAAAAAAAAAAAAAGAATTTTGGGAAATATAGTTCAGCCCCTTCAGAGAAGAAGGCAAAAGCTATATGGTTGGACTTTTGCGCGCTCATGGAAATGCTGTTTGTACTGTGTGACAGGGGAGCAGTAAGCTATAGGTGACTATTGAGCACTTGAAATGTGACTCATGTAACTTAGTATTTGAAATTTTTTAAAAATTTATTTATTTTTTAAATTTTATTTATTTATGTGTGTGTGAGTGTGTGTGTGTGTGTGTGTGTGTGACTAGCTCAGCCCACCAGGGGGGCAGGACTGGCACAGCATGTGGTGCTGGGGGATTGAACCGCAGTCCCTGTGCTTTGCTAAGCTTGTTCCAAGTAGGTGTTTTAGACCACTGAGCCATCTCACCAGCCCCTTTAATTTTATTTTTTAAAGAATGTTAATTACATTGAAATTTAAACAATCATGACTTTATTGAACAGGGCAGGTAAATGTCCTGAGATAGGACCTTGTGCTTGCTGAGCAGTCACTTATATTGCTAAGTTACCTCCCTGACCCTCTAATATAGTTTTTGGAAAAAATTCAGTTCCTTAATTTTTTTAGCAGTGAAAATTCTGTCTTGCTGGTATTTATCTATATAAGGTAAATGTAAATGTGTTCTTTTGGCTTTGTTGAGTGCTTGTCCTCCATTGTGATATAGTGCAAGGAGGTAATTCCATCTCCTGGTAACCCTTTCAAGGTAATTATTCTTCAAGCTGAACAGCCTAGTACCCTACACTGTTCTTCCAGTCCCCTTCTTTGCTTTTCCTACATTCCCAAAATGGTCCTTCTGTACTGAATGAGTACGGTGATTTGGAATGGGACCAATCAGCATGTTCTGTGAATGTTTGGTGTAAAGTGCTCTGCCTTCTGCTGCAGTTGAGAAAGAGTGATAGATGTTTGTTGCCATCAGTTGGAGTGGTAGGTACAGTTGGAATGATATAGGAGTTCATAATTGTTGATTGCCACTATGTTTGAATTACAGGAGTAATGCCTTTCTAGACAGTATATGGAAATGCTTTTTGAGCTGTTAAGTGCTGTTAAAAAAGTGATGATTAGTCTGAAAGATATTACATTAGAGTTCACTTTATCAGGTTTGTAACTCTGAAGTAGTTTACAAAGTGAGGGTGGAATGTTTGTTGCTACAGAGGACTGCAGAGTCAATCTCACTCTTTTTTTTTTTTTTTGCGGAACTGGAAATTGAACTCAGGCCCTTGCAGTTGCCAGGGAAGCGCTTATTCCACTGAGCCATCTCCCCAGCCCCTCAATCTCACTCTTGTTCTAATTGTGTTTTGAAGTGTTGACTGTGGCTTGAAGAGTTACTTTGTGCATATATATATATATATATATATATTATATATGTATGTATTACTGTTTTAGGTATATGTCATTGTTGGTATGAGGAAATACAAATTTATTTAAAAGCTTTACAGAATTATAGTACCTTTTCTGTCTTACATTTCTCAAGAGGTACCAAATTTCAGCACTTCAAGTTCTGTGAAATTGAATGGCAAAAAAAAAAGGTTGAAAAGTAACTTTTAAAAAAAGTATTATTACATGGTTTAACTTGTCCTTTAGAACTTTTTCTTTTATTGTTAACTCCTTTTTTTTGGTGTACTCAGGATTGAGCTAAGTCTCCATATTATTTTTTAAAGTGAAGTTAGTGATTTGTTGTGTATAATGCATCTCAGCTTTATTTTTCATAATACTTTTATGTTAAGGCACATTTAATATTAAACTAAATGTAATATTTTAGTTGCTGAATAGTAAAGATCTTAAAACATGATGAGTATATTTGAGTAGAAAAGGTATAGGTGAGGGAGATCTGGTCTTGTGTGAGAGTGAAAAGGCTTCTCTAGGGTGACACTTCTAAGGAAAGAATAATTTATGGCAAAGAAGTGGGATATGCAAAGACAGCAAGGTGGTTTAGAGAGTTAAATATTATTTGTGCTTCTTAGTTCAGTTCATATTTTGTAGTTGTAGGAATTTCCTTTTTGATCATTTAAATTTTCATTTCTGTTTTTTTTTTTTTTTTTAATGTTGTCAGCATTTGGAGGAATACAGAAATAGCCAGTTCACCAGATTCAATTTTTAAACTTGAGGTTTCATATGTATGTGTTTTTAAGTAGTTTCCAGAATTCATATGAGAAATCTATGAGTACTGCAAAACTCAAATTGCTAAACTGTTACTATTTTCTTGAATCTGCCTTCTAAGAAATTTATGTGCCTGTGTTCCCCTACCCTTCTGTTTTTTTCCAATTTTTAATAATTGTGAAGCTTTGCCACCATTAGAAAAAGTTTACCTGACAAGTTTACCCACAACTCCTCAAATAATAACTTGTAATATATATAAACTTAAAAAGTCACTTAGAAAATTACACTGATAACATTTGCTAAAACATTTTAGAAATATTTGTTGATTTTTTTGGAAAATTACTCTTGAATACTGAGGGGTGGGAGGTACTTACAAAATATTATATAGGCTATTCCCTCAAGATTAGAGTAGGATATAGACCATTATCAAGCAGTCTTCTGTTTATTAACAGTATCTAGGAAAAGTACCATGCTTTGTGAATTTATTTGGTGCCTACCATAGTAGCTCACTTATTTGACTGCCTTAAAAATAATGCTGAGCTGTCACTTTTCTCCGCTGCTTCCCTTGACTTTGTAGGCAGAGTATAGATGTGAGAGAAGATGTGCAGGGAGGTAACCCAACCGGGAACTTAAAAGTTAGTATTTCACTTAGTTAATCTGCATTTTGCTTTTCTAGGTGAGATTTTTCTTTTTTCCCCTTTTCATAGCAGTCTGTTAGGTGTTAGGTAGCGGTACAGACAGTGTCTGTTTGTGGCTTAAGGCACAGTGGAGGTAGTCATGGTAAAGCACATCTTCTATTAGCTTTTGGTATGTTGCAGTATATAAGAGCATATGATGGTGCATAAGAGTTCTTTATACTTTAATTTCACTTATTGGAATTGCCTTGTTTCTCTGTACATTGGAAAATTTTGAAAAAGTAGGCCTATGCCTTCCTTGTAAAAGGAATAAAATACTGTTTTGAAGAAGTACTTGTTCCTAAATTTTGTATTACCTTAGGTAGTCATTTATACAATTTGATTATAGTTTTCTCTGTAGAAATTTGAAGCTTTTTTGATTTTGGTGTTGGGGATTGAACTTGGCCTTGTTCCTGCAAAGCACATTTCTCTTAACAGTGAGTTGTGCCTCTTTAAACTTAAAATTCTTCAAGTATTTCATATATAAGAAACAACATACAGTTGTGTAAGTGTTCAGGGTGAAAGATAATTTATGTTGAAAAAAGTATATTGATACTTTAGAGCCTCTCATTCATTTTTTCATTTTAAACAAATCATTTTTCTTCTACAGGATTCTAAACTACCTTCCTCAGTTCGTAGTACACTTTTGGAACTGTTTGGTCAAATAGAAAGAGAATTCGAGAACCTTTATATTGAAAACTTAGAATGTGAGTACTCCTGTAAATACACTTTTTAAATTTTTCACCTATCTGTAGAAATCCATGAGAGTAAAGTGTGTCCATAGATATTCATCACCATATTAACTTTCTATTCAGCTATAACAAACTTAGTGGCTTAAAGTAATGTATTGCTGTCCTATAGTTCTATATGCTTGGCTTGTTCTCACCAGACTAAAGTCAAGCTATTAACAGAACTGTGTTTTTTATGGAGGCCTGCGATGGACATTTTCTGTTTATTTGTGTTATGACAGAATTTAGTTCCTTGCTTTTAGGCCAGGTTCCCTTGCTGAACTCCTTGGTGTGTGGTCCCCTTTTGTCTTGGTGATGGATCCTCTTGTGTCTCCTACCACTTCTGTTTCCCTCCACCCATAAGGGTATATATGATTGGACTGAGCCCTGTATAGTCCAGGTTAATTCCCTCATTGCACAGTATCTTGTGAGGTAACATTTATATGTTATGTGGCATCTTTGAGGGGGTTGTTATTGTGTCCACTGTACTTACCCATCCTAATTATGATTTTATAAAAAAAATACATTTTATTTTTCCTATCCCAGTTATACTGTATGTTGAGAAAACTTTGATATTTTTCTTTGAAATAAAATTATTTGAAAATTTCTTTTTTAATGTATTTAATAGTACAGGGTCTACAGAGTCTCACTACACAGATTGGACTTGTAGTGATCCTCCTGTTTTCAGCGTCCCAAGCTCTGGGATTACAGGCATGCGCTACCATACTCAGTCTCTGGCTCTCTCAGCATGCCCTGGGGATCGAACCCTGGTCACTGTGCTTGCCTAATCAGGCGCTTTTGTCCACAGAGCTATCTGGCTGGCCCTTTATGTCTTGTTGAGACAGGGTCTCACTGTGCAGTTCAGGCTGGCCTTGAGCTCACTTGTAGCCCATGTTGGTCTCGAATTTGTAGTGATCCTCTTGCCTCTGCTTCCTAAGTGCTGGGATTACAAGCACGTAGCACCATGCTGGCTTTCCACTGTGTTCTTTAAAGAAGAACACTTTCTGCATTTTTTTTGCCGTTAGTTCTTTTGGTGATTTCTATAAACAAAATAAATCTACTTTCAGTTTTCATTAATGCAGGCTCTATTCATTAGGCTGTATTCATTCTTTAACATGAAATGTTAGGAAACAAATGTATCTTTTACTCCTTTTGTTGTTCCATTACTTGCCAGTTTTTATTTTTATAGGGTTTATGTGTATAAGATTTATATTTTATGAATTACAATCAAGCCTTTCCTGCTTTCCAAAAATTAAATACCAGCAAGTAGCATTTTTTTAAACCATGTAATCCGTGTGGTTATAAAGAGAATAATTGTATGTTATTTAAACTTTACTTTGTCTTGATAACACTCATGTATGACATTTATGTCTGCAGGTTTTAGAAGCGCCGAATGTACTTAAACATAAAAACATATGAAACATATTTTCTGTTTTTGAAAAAAACTTTATTTTCAGTGCGTAGAGAAATTGATACTCTTAATGAACGCTTAGCTGCTGAAGGACAAGCGATTGATGGGGCAGAACTGAGTAAGGGTCAACTCAAGACAAAAGGTAAGGTGAATGCGTTTATTGAAGTGTTGTCCTATAGATTATTTTTCAAAGAAATTTGGAATTTGGTGAAGGACACTGACTCCATTGTTTTTTGCTGTGAGCACAACTTAACATAATTTAAGCATGGGTCAAGGGGAATAAAGTGCCCAGGAGCATAGGTCCTTTTTTCTGCCCTGCTGTTTTCTCCATTTCACTGTGAGCAAACACTTCTGGGTTTCACTTTCTTTTTGGGTAAGACAAAGATCTGCTTTTCCATGCAGTAGTTCTTCAGTTGTTTGATTGTCAATTCTCTGTCTCTACAGCTAGTCACAGTACCAGTCAGCTTTCTCAGAAACTAAAGACCACTTACAAGGCTTCCACCAGCAAGGTATGCAGGGCACTGGCTCTTGAACCAGTCATGTGGTGTTTAAGATGTGCAGATGTGTACTTTAACTTGCATATTTTCCAGTTGGAAGTGTGTAATAATGAAAGATAAATGTCTAATTTCTGAGGAAATTGAATTTTGAAAAGAATATTGTATAAATACAGTCCACAGAAACTTAGACACTAAATTGTTATAGTAGTCAATCAGTGAGAGCAGTATAATCCATGTAAGTAGATTATCATTTTTAGTGTAAAAATACACCTTTTGGATTTGGAAAAGGATGATAAGTATGAGGAAATAGTAATACGTTCTGGGCTAAAGTTGTATTTTAGTTCATTATCTTTTAAAAAATTTTCTTAGTATGATAAAAAAGTAAAGCTCTAATTGCGGGGAGTAGAGACATTCGTGGAATTGTGCTTTTTTCTTTAAGTATCTTGTGCTGATCCTTTTAAAGTGGCAAGGACTTAAGTCATTATCGATGAGAAAACAATATTTTAGGTAATTTTGTGTGTATCTCTACCTTGGAGTTTTTCAAGTACGTACAAGATAAATTACCTAACTAGTGAATATTTATTCCTTTGTCTAAACCTGAGAGAAAGTTGAAATTTATAATGAGTCTACTATGAATGCATGAATATTAACTTTATTTTTCTGATTTGTTCTCCTGTACTAAAGTTATTTTACATCACAGCTTCAACCAGATAAACTGCAGTAGGGCAAATTCAGTCTTTTTTTTTTTAATTTTTTTAGAGAAGGGTCTACAGGGTGTTTAGGGTCTCACTACTAGATTGGATTTGTAGTGATCTGCCTGTTTAAAAATTCAGTCTTATTAGTTCTTCCTATTGGATAGTCTTTAGTAATTGCTATTCAAAAGAAAATAGGAATGTTGCTGAAATTTACTACTGCTTGTTTTGATAACAGGTAGAATGTAAGTTCCTCATTTGTTTGATTTTGATTTTTTGGTTATAATATCTTGCTCACAGTTTTGTAATTTTTAGTAAGTTTAAATTTTCTCTTTAGAATGAAGTATGAAATTAAGTTCCTCGTGTAATTTCTGTTATTTTTAAATAAATTGCTTATTCTGATGCTTACAGTTGTATGTATACAATGTGTGGTCTTAGAATTCTGAAACTTTCTAAGTATTTCTAAAGTAGAAGAATATGTATATAAGAAGATACTATATTCTTACCATATAATACAGGTAAAGATGTGAATAGTAACCTTATGCTTTAAAAAAAAGTATTAGCAAATGTATCAGTCATTTTAGGACTAGCAACTCATCTGCATTTATAAAAGAATTATAAGCATTTTGTGCACAGTGGGTGCTCATCTTAATAAAACATGATACATCTGAAGATTGACAAAAAGATTTGGTAACATGATATTCTGATTTGTTCTGTGGCATGGATTCTTTGTATTAAAATCAAGTATATAGAGAATAAGAAAAATGTTATAGTATAGATTCATTACTTTCCTTCCTTCTGACTGAGAGCCGCCAAAGGCAAGTAGCGTGCTTGGTGAGCTAGTAGGTCACAGACGTTGGGTAAACATAGGCTTTTCCCCTTCCTGAATGCCTCATGATGTGCTTCTGATGTTTTTGTGGGAGGTAGCTAAGGTAAGGCAGCCTAACCTGCAAACTACTTTTGAGAAACTTGTGAAAATGTTTGCAATTATTTTTATAAAACACTTCATTGTTTAAAAAAAGCCATTTCTGATTTTTTAAAAAAATGCTTTAGATTGTATCTCATTTAAAATGAGTTAGGAGGACAGATGTAAACATCTTTTAGTTATGTTGTTGTGCTGCTATTCTGTCTGAATGTGCCTTCTAAGTGATTCAGTCTTTTGTTGGGCCTTTTTGTCATCATGATTAATGTTTTTAAGAATATGGAGTTAATACATGATTCTCAAGTGTAATGAACATTTTGTGAGCAGCAAATAAAATTATATGTTAACAGTATTTATAAGCTTCATATTTTCATCATCCAAAATAACATCAGGACTATAGTTGCATTCTCTTAGTAATGACCCTTCTGTTTTTACCCTATTAGTGGGGTAGGTGAAAGGTAAAGATGTGCACAGTAAATCTGTGACTCTGGTAGTTTCTTATAAAAGTAATATTTATATTAGAAATGATAACTTGGAAAATGAAATTTACTATTAACTTATGATGGGGTAAATTTTAAAGTAGTTTTAATTTTACTCTTTCCTAAAATGTTTAAAATTATTTGACATCAGAGTGGCACTTTTTGTAAGCAAAAGCACTTTCCCATTTTGTGGAGCAATAATTTTGCTGGGTTGAATAGGCTAAATAACTTTCGGAAAGAAAAGATAATAGTTTGAGGTTGAACAATTTCTTTTATATTTTCTATTAAATTGAAACTGCATCAAATAGAATCTGTTTCTATTATTGACAAAACTGTTAGCTTCCACCGCCATTTATTTTTTAGTCTTTCACTGTTTTATCAGGGACATAATTTGAATGCTTACACCCACATTAATGTAACTGGATTGTGGTTTAATGCATTTATGTAAGGATGAATTTAGGTACTTTTTTCAGAGCTTTGCTAATTCAATATTTAAAATAAGCTGTACAGTGCCTCTGATTTTTGTTTTTTGCTAGGTTTAATGGTTTTATTCTTCCAAATAATCTACATTATTCTGATTTACTTAAAAGCTAACATTTTAAAAAGTCAAGAGTAATGTAAAAACCAAATTCTGAAGAAATCTTTGAGCTTAATAGTTTCTTACTCACTTTGTATTATTGCTTGTAAGAGAAAATGAGAATTGTCGATTGTGTGTGTCATTATATGAGATAGAACCTTACTATGTGTATACCTCATTGTCTGTATTGTTTTTATGTTTGTCTCCCATTGGACTGTGAGCTTTTGAAAGGCCAGGAGCCCATGCGTCATTTAGCTCTGTCTCCTCCATCTAACTCTGGCTGGCTTCTAGCAAGTGCCCAATAAACAGTCTTGTACAAACCTACTCATCCGTTACAAGTGTCGTCTTTTGATCCTTTCCCAGCGTGGGCCTTTTTTTTTCTTGTTAATACTTTATCAGTGTAAAATATAAAAAAAGAGAAAAAAGTACAAGTTCTCCATTGAGCACAAGTTCTCCATTGGGTTCTGGGCCATTCTAGTAATTAGGGTTAATGCTTTGGGGTATCCTCATTTTTCATGTTGGTGGGATGGCTAGTTATTTTTATTTATTTTTTTTGCTAAAGAATTTGGAAATTTTGTCTGATGATTTGGATTTGTGGAGTGTGGACTTGAAATGCCTGCCTATGCCCTTCCCCTATACTAAGACATTACTTACTTGTCAAACTATAGACTGGCTGGAGTCTTCTGAATCTTCTGGAAGGACTTCTTTCTCTATGACATCAAGCAGAATGAGCCTAGTCTTACCACATAGTGTGATGCAGTTCTGTTTGTGCTGGTGTTATGTTCCTTTAGTGTTTATAATTTGTTAAGTAGTTTTTCATGACTTTTGTTTTTTACCTGTTTTAGAACAATTCATTTAAGTAAATGTTCAAAAGTACTCCTTCCTTTGTTGGTTTTAGATTGTGTCTAGCTTTAAGACCACCACATCGCGGGCTGTCTGTCAGCTTGTGAAGGAGTACATTGGCCACAGAGATGGCATCTGGGATGTCAGTGTTACAAGGACACAGCCTGTGGTGCTTGGGACTGCATCTGCTGGTGAGTTGAACACTGTTCTGGGTGACTTATTAAAATGTGACTGCTGATAATTTACCAATGTGCCCAACTAATTGTCAGTAAGCCAGGTTGTTCTTAGAATTAAAAGTGTGATGGAGGAGCCATTAAGGCTAAAGCATTTGACTTGATGTGGGAGTACTCACTTCTACCCAGGCCTGTGGCCTTGTGAGTGGCAGTGTCACAGCTGCAGTGTCCAATTTCTGAGGAGGGAATACTTCAGTTTAACTTAATTGTGACAGATCATCATGCCTACTTAGGTGGCAGCAAAGAGAGAGACTGATTCATGTACAGGCTGAAAGTAGGTACATTGAGGTGAGGGGGATAAAGAATACCAGATTCTGGAAGGGAAAAGGAAGGAGAAACTCACTTGACTAAAATGCAGTAGCAATTTTAGGTTTAGAAAGGGAAGCTGGACTGCTCCTGGATTGGGCATTCCTTATATCCCAGGTCTGGCATACACAGCATCTTAGGAGAGGATCACTTGGGAGAGGAGAGGAAGTGAGAGAGGGAAGGAAGTGAAGGGAGGGAGGGAATCGGCATTTCAGTGGCAGCCTGGCCAGTGGAGTAGGCTCTTGGTCAGTCCCCTGTCTCCAGGCAGAGGAACATAGGGAGGGAGATACTTGCAAATCAGGGCAGAAAAACTGACAGCCAGGGAGAGTGTATGAGAGGACATGAGTGGATCCTTGGGAATTTGAAATAATTGTGCCACCCCAATTAGGGACCTTACTCTGAAAGCTAAGAAAACTGTAGCCTCGGGAAAACCTTGTACACTGTGCAAGAGCAGTGTCTAGGAGCAGTGGGACCCTTGAGAGAAGATGCAGTCAGATCAACCCAGAAATAATTACTTACCTATTTCATCCTCATATACCTGGAGTGTTGGGCCAGGGAGATGGCTCAGTGGAATAAGCGCTTCCCTGGCAAGCGCAAGGGCCTGAGTTCAATCTCCAGTTCTGCAAAAAAAAAAAAAAAAAAAATCAATCACCAACTCCAGAAGCCAAGCCTCCCCCCCGCCCCCCACGGGGTGATGGGGAGATACCTATATACCTGGAGACCTGGAGTGTTGTAATTATAGGGTATCCTGTGTGTTGTTCATGTTTGCCAGTAGACACTCACCAGGGAACACTCAGCACCGCCTGTTGGGGACTGCTGAAAGCAAGGAGTCCAGAACTGTGTCAAGTTTGTAAGATAGTGATGTTTTGGGGAGGATGACTGAGAAGGAACTGTACATGGAGAGACAGTGTGGCCTTCATTAGATGGAAGGCTTGTGGAGGGAAACTCATAGGAAAGGAATGGACATAATGGCGGAAGCTAATGGAGGATTGGGTTCTGGGCCAGTTATTCTACACTGTATCTCCCCAAATTAACTGAGGTGGTTGGTTCTTATGTGAGGTACAAAGCATATAGTTAACCGTGGCCTGAGCACTGCCAGGAGCCAGGAGGTAGGCCCAGGGAGCCATCAGGATCCACAAGCCTCCTTGTTCACAGGGAGGCAATTAAACAGACCAAAGAGAGAGGGAAGGACCAGTCTGGAGAACTGTAGTTGAGTTTAGGCTGCAATGAAAATGTATCCTGTCTCATTAATAATTAGCCAGTGCTTCATTTTTGTCTTTTTATTTTTATTTTTTAAAGACACATTTATTGAGCATCATGATCAGACTGTTACATTTAGCAGTCAACAGCATGGGTGCAGAAAAAGGTCTACATTAAAACCCTTTGTTGGAATGCTTTACACTTTCCACAGAACAGAAACTAAAATAACCTGTTATACAATTAGTCACAAATATAGTCCTTGAGTTTTTGGCCCATACGCATGAGTATTATCTAAAACGTGTCTTCTTTGTAGCAGCTGGGCCCTGCCACCACTGTGCTTGGCTGAGTTCCCAAATCTGTTGTAACCGGTAGCTTCCCTGTCACTTCTCTGGCTGTCCTTTCCTGCTAAGCTTTGTTTCCTGGAAGTGTTTAAAACCTTCTGCCACTGCCATAGCTACTGCTGCTGCTGGAGCCATGATAGCCACTTTGATTTCAAGGTTTGGTAAAATATTGGCCTCCACCACCATAGGGCCCAGAGCTTCTGCCTCCAAAAGTTTCCTTCCTTCATAGGTCCAGAATTTGAAGACTGAACCAGTGCTTTAAGTAGTGCCTTGTATGGAGATGTCAGGGTAACCTTCACCAAAATTGTGCATACATAATCTAAATCTAAACTACTAACAAAATAATGGCTCAAAGTATGTCACAGTTTCTTTCAGTCTGTAGTTACATGTCCCTCCTTCTGTATTCATTCTCTGGCTCCCACAAATATTTTTTGAAACTGCTTCAACATTACCCCTTTACTCACATAATTCCAATGGAATCTGAACCTCTGTTTTTTACCAATTGATAGTTCTCTTCTGGTTTTCTTTTCCTTTTCTTTCTTTTCCTCTCCCTCCATATCCAGCCTGTTAGTAGCAGGATAGTACAGTGTGTGTATATGGGACATTAATAAAAAGATGAAATTGTTAGACAAATTTTTTTTTTTTTTTAATAGGCTTTTTATTTATTGTGTGGCCAGCTCAGCTCACCAGGGGGCGGGCGGGCCGGCATGTGGTGCTGGGGGATTGAACCGAGGTCTCTATGCCTTGCTTGAGCTTAGCTTGTTCTAAGTAGGTGCTCTAGACCACCGAGCCATCCCACCAGCCCTGTTAGACAAATTTTTTGTTTTTATTTTTATTTTTTATTTAGTATAGGTTGTCACTACACAGATCGGACTTGTAGTGATTCTCCTGTTTTCAGCCTCCCAAGAGCTGGGATTACAGATGCACACCACCGCACCCAGTCTCAATCATTGTCACAGCGTGCCCTGGAGGCATGGCTTGCAGGGGATTCAACCCTGGTCCCTGCATCTGCCTAAGCAGGTGCTTTAATCTGCTGAGCTATCTGGCCAGCCCCTAGACATGTGTTAATATATATGGTTGGAATGTTGATGTTATAACCCGGAGGGACTCTCTCTTTGTAAAACAGTGACTGGGTTTAATAAGCCGAGTAGGTATAAGAGGTAGTTAAATATCAAAATGCAATCAAAACCAAGATCATATCACTAGAAAGCAGACACTATCAACAGAGTCTTTCTTCCACTCTATTTAATCCTCAACCCTTATCTGGACAAAAAATACATACATACAAATACACACGCACACACACACACACACACACACACACACACACACACACACACATTTATAAGAAAACAAGAAAACCAAATACCTTAAAAAAAAAACCCAAACTCCCCCAGAGCAGATGTAAGGGGCATATACAGGAAGGAAATTAAAAATAAAATGGCTAAATTATATGAAATTGATAAGAGAAGAAGCAAACTTAATGAGCTCAAAGATACGAGTAAGAAGATTAGGAATTTCATAAGCAAAATGACCAGTGAATTTCTACGATGCAAATACGTGAAAATTTGTAGAGCTGACCAAAATAATTCAAAACATGAATGACCAGTTTATTAAAACGCGAAAAGGTACCAAACAGAAATCCAGTAAATAGTTCTATTGAAAGTATGGGCAATGACCAGTGTGAAGATAGAGTGTTGAACCCAGAAGACAGGTTAGTGAAGACAGTGACCATATACTGTGATACCTCAAAAAAACACATGAGGGTATGGGAGGTGGATCCAGCTGCTGCTAGGTGATACCAAGAAGACTAGCCTAGGAGTTAGAAAAAAAATTAAAAGATAACATGCATCATATAAAAAAATATGTCACAGTAATTGTAGCATAAAACTTTCCAAGTTTTATGGGGAAGGATTTTAATATACAGGTAAGTGAGGCGTATGGATCCCCAGTTGGTATGATCAGAAAAAAGTCCTCCATGACACATCATAGTCAGAATCGCAGGAGCTTAACACCAGGATAGAATCTTAAAAGCTGTTAGAGAAAACCAACAAATCACTTAAAAAGGTAAATCTACTACATGGCTTCAGATAAGCTACAACCTCTCCAGTCTTTGTGGAAATGTGTTTCATACAGCAGCTAAATTTCAGATTAGTAGAATCAAAGTTACAAGAAATATTAGTGATAACATGACTTCTCATTTTTAAATAGCTGTCTTACTCCTTTTATTAAAAGGGCTATGAATTTCATAATGGTTAAATTAATGAGTTTTCTATTTCGGACTTGCAGATCACACAGCTTTGCTGTGGAGCATAGAGACAGGAAAGTGCCTTGTCAAATATTCGGGCCATGTGGGTTCAGGTAAGCATTTACTTAAATGAGTATTGTAGTCAGAAGCTGTTCACTTCATTGATGTGTTTTAAAATTTTCCATGACTAAGACCAGCTATGTCAATAGAAAATTATATACTTGTTGAGAGAGTGACCATTTCAGTTGTAAGTGTATAGTGTGTTTTTTTTTGAGACTATGATGAACCTTATGCCTTCAGTCTGTATGGGTTTAACAAAGGGGAAAAATTCACTCTTTAACAATGTACAGATAATGTTAGTGTTCACTTTATTTAATACTGTATATGAAACAAATGTAAATTTTATAACTGCAATCATGTATTACTATAAAATATGTATTTTAGAAATTTACTGTAATGGCAGTTTGGTTTTATTGAGGTTAAATAAAGGATAATCTATATTATTGTGCTTTTTTGTCTGTAATTTATGCTCTTTATAGTAACTCTTTTCTGCTTTTTTGTTTATGCCCATGTGCCAGTGTCCTGACCAGATTTGATTTCTCACTTTTGTTCAGTACACCTTGTCAGGTCCTTTCTGCCTGGAATGCTCTCATGTCCAGGCTCTGTCAGAGGCTGCCTGCCCACTCTCACCTTCTCTTCAATTGCCCCTGCACCCTTAAGCTCTGCAGACAGACTCAGTGTTAGCACTGCCTTGAACTCTTTCAGAGTTACACCCTTGGGCAAGTCCTTCATCTCAGCCCCTTTCTGCTCATCTTTGAGGTCCTGTCCAAGGCCATGGTTCTTGGTGAACTGCAGACCCTCTTCTGTTTTGTGGGATCCTCTGTCTTTTGGGTATTTTTGTTGTGTTTTCTCTTATTTAGGCTTTTTCTTACTGGGTATAAAATAGCTCATCCATTTCCCATTTTAAACATCCATATTACTTATTTACATATATTCATACTTACATATCTTCATACATCTTACTTACATATCTTTTCTTCATCTTCTGTCCCACAGACTGACTGTGGGACTATTGTCTTGCCTATAGCTACCTAACACAATGCCTGAAATAAATATATGTATGCAAAATAAATACTCAAAAATGTAATAGAACTTTGTTAAAAGAGTATTTTCTGTCTCTGTCATCTAAGATTTCCTAAATTTACTTTTAGCATTAAATATTGCTTAAATTTATTACTTAAGGGCTGGTGAGATGGCTCAGTGGTCTAAAGCACCTACTTAGAACAAGCTTAGCAAAGCACAAGGGACCGCTGTTCAATCCCCCAGCACCACATGCCAGCCAGCCCCGCCCCCTGGTGGGGTGAGCTGGCCACACACACACACACACACACACACACACACACAAATAAATAAATAAATTAATTAATTTAAAAAAAAACTTTAGTATGTGGATGACTTGTTATTCTTCAGATCAAAAGAAGATTGCAGGATGTATAGTTGTGAACTAATTTAGAGTGGAGGTGGTATAATAATTGTCTTTGATTATTAAAAAAATTATAAACCTGTGTGTTTTGATATTGGGTAAGAAAGTAGGAAGAGGAAACATTTATGAGATTCATGATATTTTCTATCTATTCATCTAATGTAATTGGTACAGGGC
>NW_004524709.1:5933592-5967231 GCF_000260255.1 Octodon degus | reverse complement strand
AAAATTAAAAAAAAAAAATAAATGTATTACTTAAGAGGTGTCCACAATTAGCTTTTCTTAGTTACCTATACTGTAATATTTATAATGAAAGAACATCTTATATATTTATTCATTTTAGTTTCTTATAAATATACAGTTTTAATGGTATAGCTAACATGTTGATATTAATATAACTTACTAAAGTTTGGTAAAATTTCTGCTGTGTTCCATGTAAGGGATGTGCATATTCTTTACAAGATATGGAAATGAGGGTTGAGCCTCTCCAGAGTGACTTCAGATCAACTCTTGTCAAACTGGCTGACAGCGATTTTAATCCATTGTAAGAGGTAGAATTTACTTGAGGAAAATCCTAGGTGGGTCGGTGAGTTCAGGATCTGAGTAGTATTTGAGCAGCCTGTTGGGCTCCAACCTCAGTGTGCTGGTTTATGTGCTCATGCTTGCTGTCCTGTTGACCACCTATTGAGATATTCCATGTATATTCAAAGAAAGAAAAAGTGGGAAGGTGAGGTGCTGGGACTCTTTCTTCTGCTTTAGCTCCTTTATTAGAGAAGTGAGAGCTTTCAGCTAGTTGCGATAGCACAGACATGTAATATCAGCCCTTGGAAGGCTGAGGCAGGAGGATTCCTGGTGCCTAGGTTACATAGTTCAAGGCCAGTCTAAACTGTAGAGTGAGACCCTGCCTCAAAAATAAAAAAAAATTTCTTACATGACTTTCACTAAACCTTCACAGCACCTACACCTTTTTGTCTCATTGAAGCATCTGCATAAGGAGATTGAAAGGAAATTACAACCAGTTTTACTCAATCCCAATTTGTTCCCTGAGGCTGTGGAAGTTTGGTCATAGACTCTCCTCTTCTTGTGGGATAGACTGGAGGTCTGTAAGGTGGGAAGGTGAGCAGGGTGGGATGGTCAGTTGGGGAGACAGTAAGTGGTGCCTGTGCACTGCACTTGCCTTTGCTGGTTGTCACAATTATGTTTTCTTTTTTCACCCTCATTTGTTTTTAGCTCTAAATCACTTCCCTATTAAATAGATTAATATTGCTTTTGTGTGAGTCCTATAAGAGTAATTTTATAATTTGTACTTTTTTATTGTATCTTTGTTCTAACTTAGTTGCTGATAGTTGAATTGAACCAGAGGATCTGCTATTGAACTCTCACAGTTCCTTTAGTTTTTGAGCTTACTTTGCAGTGTGTGCTGTAACTAATATTTATAACATGTTTTTATTGCTTTAAACTTGTTTATAATATTTTTATTTTGCAGTAAATTCTATAAAATTTCATCCCTCAGAGCAGTTGGCTCTCACTGGTATGTTGTTGTTTTTTCTTTATTGAACAAATTATTAATAATCCTAAACAACTATCTACTTTTTATTGATAGCATCAGAATTATCCATGTCTTTTATGAAATTTGGGTATTTTATGAATTAAATGAAAAATGAATAAAGAAAAATACACTGAGTAATGTTTTTTAAAATTAATATTGGATCACCAACTAGAATGAGTGAATTATTATGGTATTAAAATGAATTTATATTCTTAAAGCCTCTTAAGAATTTATTTCCTATGACATGATTCTTTGAAGCCCGCTTACTGTTTCCTAATTTTACATGCATCTAAAATAAAGAAAAGAGAAAAATAATACTGAGAGTGATTTTTTTTTTAAAGTTAGCATTTTCATTTCCCTCTAGATGATTTACCTACATTGTAGTAACTTAGACTTGGCATATTCTCTGTTGTGGTTTTATTTATTTGTGTGTGTGTGTGTGTGTGGCCAGCTCAGCCCACCAGGGGGCGGGGCTGGCTGGCATGTGGTGCTGGGGGATTGAACCATGGTCCCTGTGCTTTGCTAAGCTTGTTCTAAGTAGGTGCTTTAGACCACTGAGCCATCTCACCAGCCCCTCTGTTGTGGTTTTAAAACCATCTTTATTTGTTGCTTTTGGAAGGTAGCCTTAATGTAGTGAGGACATTCCCTATAAAAGTGTTAGATACCTACAGAGCCTGTGATATTTTGGGGTTACTGGTGATAACCTTGTAGGCTATGTAGGGGCTTGATAGATGAGAAGTCAGCACGTTCTCTATGAAGGACCACATAATAACTATTTTCATCTTTATGGTCATGGGGGAGTCTTTGTCACCACTACTCATTTCTACTGGTACAGTGTAAGAGGAACAGAGACAGTGTACAGGTGAAGGGATACAGCTGATCATTTACAAAAAATGGATGGATGGCTGGATTTGGCTCATCAGATTTTCTGAACCCAGGTAGAACATAAAAGTGGAGATGACTAAGTGCTTCATGCATGTGGAATTGTTTAGGCCATGAGCTAAAGCAAGAGTGCTTTTAATATGTGAGATATAGTGAATTACTCAGTTTGATGAGAGAATTTTTATATGTGAGAAGAATGTGGTGGGTTAACTTAAGAATCATTTTTGGCTGGTGAGATAGCTCAATAGACTAAACGCTTGCTCAGGCAAGTGCAGGGAATGGGTTCGGTCCTTGACACCACATGCCATGCTGGCCCCACCCACGGGTACACTGAGGCAACTGAGTCTAGGCGTGGTGGTGTGCACCTGTAATCCCAGGAGGATCATTATGAGTCCAAGCTGCGTAGTGTACCAAATATATAAATTAAAAAAAAAAATCGTTTTCACAGACCTAAACCATACTCGCTATTTTATGTCTTAATAAATATTTGAGGAGTAAAGTTGGCATGGAATTTAAGTCTTATATTGTTTGAAGGAAGGACAGAACCTAGGAAACCAGTGGCATTTGGATCTGTGTATACATAAACCAAAGGCCTAGAAAGGAAGAGTGAAACCAATAAACATTTCAAGAAAGAACTGATAGAAACTTTGAAACAGATAAAGTTATAAGGTTAGATATAGAGAAAGAGTTAAATTGCTATTTCTATGTATTGTGGACTTGAAGAGAAATTAGCAAGTCAGGGTAATAAATTGATTTCTGCCATTAAAAACAGACTTCCACTTAGTAGCTTAGTACCTTCTTTAGGGGAGCCCTGCAGCAGTGAGAAAAAGACAGAAGCTACATTGTTTCTGTGAGGGTGAGACTTGATTGTTTTGGTATGTCTAAGGGCCTCTTCAGTAAGTACCCAGTAGTGATTTCCTTTGTCTTTTCTTTCCTAAATCAAAGTATTTCTTCATAAGCTTTGGCTGGTGCAGAGAGGAATAGGGAAGTAGCTCAAGTAGCAGTGAAAATCTGTGCCTGGAAAATTATAAAGCCTGTTGATGAGTAAATGAAAATGAATATTACTTTCCTGCAATATCTCCTAATCTGTTATAGTGCCAAGTTATAGTATGATAGAATTTCTCTCAGATAGGTAAAAACTAAAATGTATTTGTAATTTTTTTCTGAATCTCTATACTTTTCTACCTCAAAATGAAAGGGTAAAAATCTCTTAGAAATCATAATCCTAATTTTGCACATTTACTTTGTTCTTAATAGCGGTATATGGTCTCTGAAATGGCTAAGTAATGTTCATTTTACTAAATGATCACTGTTAGAAAAAAATCTGATATTGCTTAGTTGAGCATAACAAAGAGAACATTTTATGCATGGTTTGTACGTTGGGTAATTTTCCCCCAATTTCTCTCTTCAGCCTCTGGTGATCAGACTGCTCATATTTGGAGATATGTGGTACAGCTGCCGACACCCCAGCCTGTTGCCGACACTAGTGTAAGCACATTTACTTACCCTGAAAACTCAACATAGGCCTTTTAATGTAGGATTCTGAGCATTTGCCAATTTTAGAACAAGTTTATAGTATCTGCTATGCACCAAATGTGGCCCCTTCTTTTGTCCCCAAATTCATTCAGTGTGGCTGTAATTGAAGATGGGGCCTCCAGGAAGTAATTAAGGTTAATTGAGGTCATAAACATTTAGCTTAATTTGAGGAAATTAATGTCCTTGTAAGAAGGGACATCAGACAGTATGAGTGTGCATCACGCTCTCACTGTTACTTTTTGTCTCTGTCCCTGGTCACATAAGGACAGAGTGAGAGAGAAGCTATCTATAAGTCAGAAAGAGAGTTTTCACCAGAAATCAAATTGGTAGGCATCTTGATCTTAGACTTCTGACTTCCAAACCATTAAATTAATTTCTGTTCTTTGTAAGTTATACAGTCTGTGGTTATGAGTTACGGCAGCTGGAGTTAGGATGGATTCTGGTACCAGAGGTGTAATGCTGACATAATAAATACCTAAAAATGTTTATTTAAGTGGCTTTGGGAGAGGTTTGAGGCATTTTGAGGTACTTGATAAAATAAGTATAGATTGCCATGAGGGGATTATTGTCAGAAATATGGATGTTAAGGATGATTCTAGTGATGGCTGAGGAAGAAAAGACGAGAGCTAGAAAGGAAGCTTCTTATTTTTTAGAGAGGCACACCATCATGAACAAGAATGTTGGTGCAAATATGTATATCAAAGGCTATTCTGGTGTGGTTTCAGAAGGAAATAAGCGGTTAATGGAAACTGGAGAAACGGTCATCCTTGTTACGAAGTGCCAAAGAATTTGGTTGAACTGTGTCCTGGTGTGTTGTGGAAGGTAGTGTTTCTAATTTTAGGATAAAATTAGACTGAGAAATATTTCTGATGCAAGTGTTAAAACTGTGGCTTGGTTACTTTTGACTGGCTAGAGGAAAATATAAGAGAAATTGAAGATTAGGAGGATTCTCTGTATCACAGAAAGTAGAAAGCTTGTTCTAAAGATAACAGTTAAGGGTGTGGCTGAATATCCACTTGATAAAGAGGTTAGTTAGTGTAAATATGAGCTTCAAATCACCCCGCAGTAGTTAGGATAGAAAAGGTGTGGTCTAGTGGAGACACTGCCAGGTCATAGTAAAGGAACCAGAGAATATGGAGTAAATACTTGAGATTCTATAGGTACTAGAAAATAACTCTGTGGTTCTGAATACATGTCATCCTTCAAGATGAGGGAACAACCTGAAGGTGATTTGGATATTGACAGGTCTACTACTACCCCTGCAGGCCTGGGAAAAAGGTTGGTTTTCTTCAGAGAATGGTGCCTGGGCCGGAGATAGGTCAGTGGTGTAGGCACATACCTGGGACCTGGTTCACGCGCAGGAACCCGGTTCAATTCCTGGTACTACATGCCATGCTGGCCCATGCTGGGCCCACCACTGAGAGCAGATGTGGTCATGCACACCTGTAATTCCAGCTCTGAGGAGGCTAAAAAACAGGAGGATTACTAAGAGTCTGAGCTGTGTAGTGAGACCCTATACCAAATACATTAAAAACAAAACAAAAAGAACAAAGAATGGTGCCTATTTGGTGTCTGGGGGCTAGGATACCACAGCCCAGTTCCTGTAGGGGTGGGGCTGCCCAGCTGAGCCATGTGGTAATGATGCCATCTTGGGAGTTTGCAGGGCAGACCATTGAGCTAAAGAGTCTTGAGATTTTTGAGTCTTAAGATTTAATGGAATTCACCTGTTAGAATTTAAGACTTACTTGGGTCCTGTTTTTCCTTCCTATGTCTCCTTTTTAGAATGGGATCTTTTATCCATCCCACAGTTGTATTTTGGAAAAAATAAAATTCAATTTTTGTGGTTTGTTGCTGGAAAATAATTTTGCCTTAGGATGAATTGTAACTATGGGTGGGGATAGCTTACCCATAAACAAGTTAGATGATATTTTGATAAGACTCTTCTTTAGACTTTAGTATTAGGCCTGGAGTGAGTTAAGATTTGACAGATTTTTGGGCCAAAATGAATGCATTTTGCCATGTAAAGGTCATGCAATTTGGAGGACTAGGGGCAGAATGATATGGATTAAATGTATGTCTCTCAAGAATTCTTCTCTTGAAGCCTTAATCCAAAATGTGGCTGTATTTGGAGGTAGGGTCTTTAAAGAAGTACTTAAAGGTTAAGTGAGATCATAAGTTTGGGATACTCATCTGGTACGATTAATGTTCTTAGAAGAGATACTAGGGAGCTCACTTTTTCTTTTTGTTCCATCATGTGAGGTCAGAGACAAAAGGTGACTGCCAACTGTGATAAGAGCCCTCACTGAAAACTCAGCTGGTTGGTAACTATATTGTAGATTTCTTTCCAAAGTCGTTTTAGAAAATAAATCTGTGTTGAAGCCACTTAGTGTGTAGTATTTTGTTATGGAAGCTTAAGCTATGACAAGATCTTAAAATAAATATCTTTATTTATATAGACATATATTGCTTTAACCTTCATAACATTCATCTCTTTAAATTTCATGTTTTGTTAGTTGTCATGGCTTGCACCTATAATCCCAGTCCTTGGTAGAATGAGGCAGGAGGATTTCTGCAAGATCAAGGCCAGCCCGGGCTACACAGTGAGACCCTGTCTCAAAAAACCAAAAAATTTTTTAGATTATATTTCTTAATGTTTTATGTATATAATATTAGACACGTTTCTTTCAGTTTTACTGCGTAAGTTTATGGCTTGTAAAGCATTTTTGTTTTTATGTGAGTAGAATTTTGACATAGTTAACAAAAAATGTTTTGTATTGAGATTACTTAATTGATATGCAAGAAATCTAAATTACTGTTTGCCTTGTGCTGTTTGATATATATTTTAGGCTGAATCCCTAGATATATTATCAAGTAAAGACTTTAATTCTTTGAGTGATGGATACTCGTTTAGTGTGAACTTTAGAGATATTGTCATCACAGTTGGTCATCCTTTTTCTGGGTTGTGTAAGCCAATGCAAATGGTGACAGCAAATAGTTGTATGTAGTCAAATACAAACCTGAAGTTTCAGTTGATTGTGAGGATGATAGTATTTTTCTAGTGCTGCTATTTCAGTCTTTGATTATTAGTTTTCTACCTTACAGTCATTCTAAACATTATTCTGTTTGGAGACATGTTAAGCATTTAATTCTAGGGATGTTAAATGAGTTTTATTTAATTGAGAGATCTTACCTATTCATTTTAAATAAGCATATAATAGTTCTCATTTATGCATACTTTTGCCTTTTTTATGAGGTTTTGCTTACCTCAACTGTGGTCTGAAAATGTTAAATGGAAAGTTCCATAAATACATAATTTGTAAGTTCTAAAAAATTTTTTTAAAAATTATTTTATGTATTTGGTACAAGGTGTCACTATGCAGCTCAGACTCGTCACTACGTACATCCTTCTGTTCTCAGCCTCCCCAGCACTGGAATTACAGATGTGTGCCACCATGCCTGGTCTCTGTGGCCAGCTTAGTGTGCCTAGGGTGAGGCTGGCATGACATGTGGTGCTGGGGATCGAGCCTGGGTCCTTGTACTTGCCTAAACAGATGATTAGTCCTCTGAGCTATCTTGCTCGCCCTTTAAGTAAATTTTTAATAAAATACTGTTACAATTCTGTTTTGTTATTATTGTCAGTTACTATGCCTAATGTACAAATAGGTATTTATAAATTTATCAAAGGTATATTTGTATTGTATAGGAAAATACAGTATGTTATTGGGTAGGGTTCAGTACTATTTGGTTTCACATAGCTGCAGAACTTGGAATGTATCTCCAATGAGTAAAGAAGGACTATTGTGTATTTTAACAGTTATTTTCTTTTGTAAAACTACCAAACTGTTCATTATATGGCATAATTGACTGGTGCATCCATGTAAGAAGTAAGCAAAATGAACACAGAAAGCAGAGAGATGAGGCTGAAGATTAAATGTTCAGAAAATTTAAAAAATGATTTAATATATAGATTGTTTTCCAAATAATTTTAAAAGCACCAATTTTGTTAGAGGGAAGATTTTTGAGTGGTACTTAAATTGAAAAACAGTTTACTTTGAATCTTATATTAATTTTGTTTTCTTCTTTATTACTTTGCTTGTGTTTGATATAAACATGTCTTGCTGGATAGTTGCTACCTTTGATTTGGGACTATTGGGGGAAGGGAGCTGTGTCTGAATAAGCTAGGCCTGTATTACTCACTGTAGCTTGCTCAGTAACTTGAACTGCTTTGAAAGCGCTGCTGAGGATGGATTCCGCTTTGACTTCCCTAGTAGATAGGTAGTTATTGGCGAGTGTGTAGTTACCTTGGTTGAAATCAACTTGTTTTCTTAAACTTTGTGGAGGTCAATCTTGACTCAGATTTGCTTAGCAGTTCAATTCTTAGATTTTACAATAAAATCTAATCTGTTAAAGTCTGTATTTATCTTGAATCAGTACAGCTTTCCCATGGATATTTTCTTTACATTTATATCAATTTTACTTGATTCACAATGTTGATAAATATTTGGGTGATATATTGTAAACAGATTTAGATTATCAATGAAATAACTGTCACACACTAGTTATGTGACACTAAGTCATTAACTAGGAGAGTTGATTTTTTTTCCATTGGAAAGTATAAATGGAAAGGTGTTAACTGAGAGGTTTCTAAAGGCCCTTGCTACATTAGGACACTGATTCAGTGATTTCTTGATTTTAAGGACTTGGGTACTTTTATTAGTATAAATCAACAATTCCTGAGCATACTCTTAAAATTTTGCTCATAGTAAAATGATTAAAGTTAAGTAAATTATTTCTGAGTAAAAATATGTATAAGTGATTCCAGCCTTTTTTTATCTCTTTGCTTTTTGCCAAATGAAGGTTAAAAGTGCTTAAAATGGAACATATCTAAACATTTTAAAGCATCTTTTAGTACATTGCATAGTTTGGAAAAATTACTTCTATGAAGTATTAACTGATGTTCTTTCACTTTTTAAAATATGGATCCTGTCAACAAGGAGCTCCAGGGTACCTTTCTGAGCTCCTGCACTGTCTGTCTGGCCACCATGTACGATCCCTCCAGGAGACTGTCATGTACCAGACACTGACTGTTAGCCCAGCTGAACACATGGTCTTACCCTCGACCCTCTTCAGGTGTTTCCTGTCTAAGGAAGTAGCTCCATTGTATTCCTAGTTGTGTATTTCCTTTTATAAGAAAATATTTAGTGAATAGCTGTCTGAGCTCACTGCTCTAGGTCAGGGGTCCAACAGTTAACAAAACTGTGAGAAAGTCTGGCCTTCTCTTTGACACACTCCTCTTTCGTCCTCTCCAACCCCCACGTCTAACCAATGTGTGGAATGTTATGATTCTAATTTTGTTTTCTTTCTTTTTCTGAGATAGCTTGGAGGTCTTAAATTCATGGGCTGGCCTTAAACTTCTGATCCTCCTGCCTCATTCCCTACGCTGACCCCAAGTTGAGCTCAATTATTTGTGCTTCTCCGTAGTTGCCCCTTCTTCTTTCTTGAGCTGCTTCCTCATCTACCCTAAACTCCTCATCCTTCATGTTACTCAGATCTGACTTCCTAAAAGGGTTACATCATGCTTGTTTACTCTTCAGTCATCTTGTACCTTTTCTTTATAGATGGTAGCGTAATCTGAAATGGATAGTCTATGCATAATTCATTTGTGTTGAACTTGCTTACTAGATTTTGGATGTCCCTGGAGAAATCCCAATTCTGGTTAAATCTACTTTTCTTCTCTTTCCTGCATTCAGCTCTTAGGTTGTGGCTTCCCATGTCAGTCAGGCCCTGTGCTGTGACACTCCTATTGCAGTTTCCATTCTTTTCTCCTTCCCAGCTTCTGCTTCTTAGTTCTTTGAGAATATGGAAGCAGTTGAAAAGAACTCTGTATATCTTTCCCAGCTGTGCTCCTAAACTCAATAGGGTATGACCTTGCCTCCATTATTGAAGTCCTGTTCCTCTTCTCCAGTGGATGCAGCCATGCAGTAATTCCTTCTGTTCTCTGTCATTAGAGTGTTCCTTTCTTAGGTGCTTTCCACATCTGTCTCATGATGCACCCAGAACAGCACTTGGTTGGTTTTTCAACCCTAACCTCAGAAGTGTTACCTGCCTTCCTCTCTCACTACCCTATTCTCGAGCCGTCTTTGTGTCCCTGTTGCTCTGCTGGGCCTTGTCATGGTCTCTATCCCTTTATGCTACTCATCCAGCAAACATCTATTTTTTTCCCTTTTAAAAAAATTCAAACATTTATTTTGACACAGGGTTTCACTAATTTTCTCAGGTGGGACTTCAACTTGTGGTCCTTACACTTCAGCCTTTCTCAGTTGTGGGGTTGCAGACATGTGCCATTGTGCCTGGCGGATACAACAGTAGTTTGAAGCTGCTTTTTGGGCATCATCATTGCATTTATTAACCATGCCTTTCCCTCCAACACATGCCTTGTTTCTCTTGTATGTTTATCTTGTCTGTGAACTCTGGCATTTTTTTTTTTTTTCTTTCCATGTTCCATGTAATACCAGCTGATCAGCAAGTTGTGAAGCTTTATTCAGAGGGTGTTTTAATCAGCTTTTCTTTTTATTTCCATCACCACCACCCTATTCCAGCTCACTTTTTTCTTACCTGTCCTATATAATCTTTCACTTTCTCTCTGTTGTTTTCTGGGGATGCCATGACCAAAAGTACAGCTGGAGAGCTTCAAAAACAAATCCATGTTATTGCAATCCAGGAGGCTGAGACTTCAAGATGGAAGATGTCAGCAGGATTGCTTTCCTCAGAGGCCTCTCCATGGCTTACAGATTATCACCTTTTCACCATGGCTTCACATGCTGTTGCTTTTTTTGTGTTCTAATCTCTTCTAAGACAGCAGTTATCAACTGGGTGCATTGGCACACTCCTGTAATCCCAGTACTGATGAGGCTGAGGTAGGATTGAGTCCTGCCTGGGCAATGTAGTGAGACCTTGTTTCAGAAACTGAATAGGGCTGGGGATATAATTCAGTGCTAAGGCTCTTGGTTCAAGCCCCACTATTGGAAAAAAGGCAGGGGTTGGGGAACCACACAACAGTTATATTGGATTATTGGATTAGGTTCTATTTTAATGGCTTCTTTATCTTAATTACCTCCTTCAAAGCCCTTTTTCCAAGTACACTCTAAGGTCCTCATGGCTAGAGCTTCCATACATAAAATTTAGGAGACATAACTTAGTTTTTTCACACAGTATACATGAGGTTGTATTATAACTGTGCTTGAAATTGTCTGATTTTCCATCACACACAGGATACAACCTGAAGTTCTTTCCATGGTCTACCATACCAGGCTTTGCACAACTCCACCTGTGTCTGCCCTCCCCTTGCATTGTGCCCCTTGCATTATTCCACGAACAGCTTTGATTTGTATATCACAGAGCTCTTTACACTTGTTCCCTCTGCCTGGAATGTTGTTTCCTTCAAAATTTGTATGCTTCAATTCTTTATTTTCTTCACAAATTTGACTAAAATTTTAACTTGTCAGTCTTTCCTCAGTAACTGTACGTAAAATAGCAGCTCTTGGACCACCCTTTTAAAAAAATTATTTATTTTTATGTGTCAGGTATAGGGTCTTACTACACAGCTCAGACTCATAGTGATCCTCCAGTCCTCGGCCTTCCCAATGCTGGGATTACAGTTGTGCAGCCACTGTGCCCCGTCTCGGAGGCGGCTCTGTATGCCCAGGAGTAGCAGGGCCAGTGTGGCATAAAGTGCTGGGGATCAAACCGCAGACACTTGCCTAAGCAGGCAATTAGTCCGCTGAGCTGTCTTGCAAGTGCTTTGACCACCCTTTGCATTGTTTTTTTGCATAGCGTTTATTGCCACCTGTGTAAACATACTGACATATTTCCTTACCAGTGTGTAGACATATAACATTCCCCTTTTGTTTGTGCTCATGTGATATATATCCTCATACTAGTATGGACACGTGATACACATGTTTGTCCACACACATTTATATGTGTGGTAGTCTTTTTCTTATTAGAATAAAAGTTCTTCAAGGGTAGAGATTTTGTATGTCTTGTTTTTTTGCAGCATTCTAGTCACCTGGAATGATCATAGTCTTACATATGACAGATGTCGTCTGTCCTCACAATAAATAGCACCCAGTGTCTTTATGAGCATCTGATTGTTATTTGTTGAGTAAACATATTTTCTTGAAGAGCTGGTTATTATGCTTTTATTTTATTTGTAGCTTTTGATTAAAGACTTCATTGATGGCATAAGAAAGTAAGATAAATTCTCATGGCAATAAAATCCCAGTTATTTTAACTTAGAATTATTTTATCAAGGTCAGTGAAGACTCGGGACATAGGAGAACCTGTACTGTAAGAACATGTAACTCAGTTGTGCTCCAAATTTTCTGATCAAGAAGATTATGGAGCCACAGAGAAATGTGTTCGAGGATCTAAAGTGAGCCTGGGGAGAGTCACATGGAGAGAAAAAACATTTTCTCAAGCTTTCACAGAGAGCAAATTGGTCAAGCAATGGCCATGACTCATCCTCATGTCAGACACTGATAAAAGGATGTACAAAAGGCGGTACAGGGCTACAGGATAAATCCTGAGAGTACTTGGTTGACCTTATCAGATACAAAAGTTACATTTCTTGGTATATAGGTCTTGCTATATCTTGGTCTTAACCATCCAGCAGAAAAGTATAAAAACGAGGTATATAAAGTAAATCCATATTAATATGATGAGCTGTAAAAGGCTCAAGTCAATAACTTCTGAGGATAACCCACTAATATTATAGACTGCTAGACAGTGTTAGATTGTTTAGTTGAATTCAAACACCTATAGTATTTAGATGCCAATAGAATATTCACCTCTGACAGGACAAAAAAAAAAAAGATACAAAGGAAAGATCATTTTGTATTTATATATACAAAATACTTAGGATAAATTTACAGCTACTTTCACTTAACTCAATGAGAAGAAAGAGGTGTACTAACAGTGTTTGGACAGAATATCTTGTCTGCTTCTTGTACTATGGATAACCACTAAGAAGATAACAATGTACAGTGTATTGAGTATCAAAACTGTCCTATTAATCAGCTGTGAAACTGTCTCATTCATATTTATTTCTCAATAAAAAAATAAATATATACAAAAAAAGAATTTTAGAATTATTCAAAGCCTGTATTTTTAAAGACTGCTGAGAATTGAAATGCATTTTTCTTATTATGATAATTATTGACTTTTAATTGTTTCTTAGTTTTATATTGGATTTTTATTAATGTAGTAAAAACTTAAAATACTGAAAATCATTTCACTTATCATTGTATTGGTTAGTGGAAATGAATTGTAGTTCATAGTGGTCTTAACTTTTTTTTTTCTGATATTTGGCCTTCAATTATAAGCAGTCATAAAAATTGATCACTTGTTTTGTATTAGACACTGTGCTTGTACTGGTTATAATGATAAGTGAATCTATGGTAAGTCCTAGAAAGAGGAGAATAGTCTCACTGTGTAACCATGTCAGAAGAAAATTCAAGATTCCCAGGAAGTCTTTCTTTTCTGTATTTATTCTTAGCAGCAAATATCTGGAGAAGAGGAAATAGAATGCTCTGATAAAGATGAGCCTGATATTGATGGGGATGTGTCCAGTGACTGCCCTACCATTCGGGTTCCACTGACATCTCTCAAAAGCCACCAGGGAGTGGTAATAGCTGCTGACTGGCTGGTTGGAGGGAAGCAGGCAGTGACAGCCTCGTGGGACAGAACGGCAAACCTGTATGATGTTGAGACATCTGAACTTGTTCATTCTCTCACAGGTATCTTGTTGTGAACATTGAACTTCCTAGTTGGGTGCTTTCAGTTTATATTCATGTATTTAAGTCTCATCTTAAACATTACTTATCACAGCATTGTTTTTAGTCTCCTTGGCTCTTTTGTTGTAATTTTTGGAGATTTTCTGATTATTGGAACTTATAGTAGCTAAATATATTTTAGCTGAGGCCTCAAGGTCTGCAGTGAATGAAGGCACTTCTCAGGCTGGACTTTCCTTCTGAACTTGGTATTTGAGAGAATCCATTTCCTTGTGACCATGTGACTGAGACTCCCTGGTTTCTTGTTGTTAGATGGGGACTCCTCTGAGCATCTGGAGGCCCTGGTTCCCAGAGGCCTCTCTGAAGACCTCTCATGTGGCAATTTGTTGTCTTCTAGACTAGCAGGGTGCACCTTCATTGCTGTAAATTCTCCAGCTTTTTGAGGGCCTGGACCTCTTGAAAAGCCCTATCTGTTTAGGCCAGGTCACCTAACATAGCCTTTCTTTTAATTAGCTCAAAGCCATTTAAGAACTTTACTACATCTATAAAATTCTTTTTGCCCTATAATATATCATAATTGCTGTCTTACCAAATTTATAATTTCTTCCCAAATGCAAGGGAAGGGCATGTATAGGGCTTGTATTTTACTGAGGGCTCAAGAATTATGTTATTACAGTTCTGAAAGTGAAGAATTGAGATGTAAGTAGTTGTGGTTGGCCTGTTAAAGTGATTGGTCTGATCATATAACTGTTAGGATCAGCAAATGGGCTGTACATACATCTAGGTCCCTGCTGCTTTTCAAAGGGTTGCTGAAGGGGCTTCTAGTTCTGAGGGAAAATTGGTTCCACTGTGAATCCAGATGTTATTAAGAGATTCCTTTCAACATATCAATACTTGATGAAAAATACCTGTTCCTTATTATGCCTAAGATGTTTGAAATGCAGTGAGATAGTGAGGTTAAGATTGATAGCCCAAATCGTTTGATAATAACAATAAGCTTTTCTTCTGGATGGTTAACAACCTAAGTTTGCAGACCAAATTAGAGAAAAAGGAAGGATACAAGGAAAGCCAACATTTTGGCCCTAACCTTCTAAGGTCAATTAAGACTCAGGACATATGAGAACTTGTACTGTAACGTCATGTACCTCGGTAGTGTCCCAAATTTTCTGATCAAGAAGATTATGGGGCCAAAGAGGAAAGTGATCGATGACGTAGAGTGTGCCTAAGGAGAGTCACATGGGGAGAAGACACTCTCAGGCTTTCACAGAGAGCACATTGGCCAAGCAATGGCCGTGACTCATCCACATGGCTGCACTGATGAAGGTTCTACAATCTGAGGTACAGGATCTCAGGACAAATCCTGAGGGCATTTCACTGACCTTCTCGGACCAAAAAGCTACAACTCTTGTTGCATAGGTCCTGCTTTACCTTGGTCTTAACCATCCAGTAGAAAAGTATGAAGTCGAAATATAAGAAATAAAGCCATGCTGTTAAGTTGAGCTGTGGGGGACTCAGGTCAATAATTTCTGACATTGCCAGTTAAATATAAGACCCAATGCTATTATAGGCTACTGGACTCTTTTAGAATATTTTGCTGAGTTTACACACCTATAATATTCAATAACGGAACTTAGAAAAAACGGGGTATACCGATGAATGTCCATTTTGTATCTGTGTATTCAAAGAGGTTGGGATAGATATATAGTTGCATTCTCTTAATGAATAGAATGATTTGTTCTAATGGTGTTTGTAAATAGGATCACAAGTCCGCATCTTGTACAGCAATTAACCACTAAGAAGAATATATGCAGTGTATTATTTGTTGAAACTGTCCTTCCGATTTGATTTGAAACTGTCTCATTGCTATCTGTTTGGCAATAAAACTTTGAAAAAAATAAATTAAAAAAAAATTGAAATTAATCTAATAAAAAAAATACATTGTTTTATAAAATCAAAAAAAAAAAAAAAAAAAAGAGATTCCTTTAGGTTCACCTTTCCTTTGGCTGTTAGCAGTGGAGAACATAAAGGTGTATGTTTTTTATTCTCATGTTTTTTAAAAAGTTTCACTGTATTTGCAGGTGGATGATCTTGCATTTTTGTCATCTTCTGGTTGCAGGGCATGATCAAGAGTTAACGCACTGTTGTACACACCCCACCCAGCGGCTTGTGGTGACCTCCTCTCGTGACACAACTTTCCGTCTCTGGGATTTCAGGGACCCTTCTATCCACTCTGTAAATGTTTTTCAAGGACACACAGAGTGAGTTGCCGTCATTCAGATATCTTAACTATTCATGAAAACGTTTTGTGAATTTTTATTAAAATTTAATTCTAATGAAAGTTTTTTAGTATTTATACTTTACTCTTTTTGAGAAAGACAGTTCTTTTCCTTAATATCTACATTTGGACATTTCTGCCAGTTTGAACCACCAGTGTTACATACCACATGACTCCCATTGGGCAGTTCCTACCATAGGTGTTATAAACAGCAATCTTATCAATAGAAGATCTAATCACTTCTGTTGATCTCTTTACTAATATACTTAATGAACAGTCTGTAAATGGACTGAATCCAGTTACGGTAGTTGCTTGAATTTGAATTATTACTGCCCACATGTAAATATTCATACTGTTCATGCCAATTAAAATTACTACAATCAACAAATTTATTTCATTAAATTAAAGAGATTTATTTAATTTGTGAATTTCTTTAAAATAGTTTATGCATCAGGGTGGCTGATTTGTGCAGTGTGTTAAATGTTGTAACTTGTTTGGATTTTTTTTGTGGCCACAGGGGCACTCCTTTTTTCAGGTGGTCATGTATGTATCATTAGTGGTTCAAGCTGGTAGGACAAACAAATTCAAATCAGAGTCACCCAGCAGCAAGACAAATTATAGCTCCATTGTGAGTGTGTTAAGAGATGACTGATATTCTCTAAAGAAATTGAATGAGGATAGAAAGGAGCAGAGGGAGCACAGAAGACAAAGGAAAAATTAGAAAGTAGTCCTAGGCTGGTAGCATGGGTGGTGGGAAGGATGGTCACATCATCTTTAAGGGGCTCTGACTGAAGGCGTTTGCAGCCACTCACAAGTTATCTTAATGCATTTTAAAATCTCTTTTTCATTATTACACATATTTGCAGGGCATATTCTGGGAGAAGGTGGCCACAAACATGCATAAATACTTGCATGCATAGGTCCTCAATCTAGTATGCATCTTTCTCCTTGGATTTATTTCAGGCAACTTAAGCATGGCATGTCTTAATAATTCTTTCTCAAACTTGCTTTTCTACTAGTCTGATCTTCTCAATACATGAGAAGCCCATTTGTCTATTTCTTTATGACACAGACCTTGGGATATTTCTTGATTCTTTTTTTTACACACCCTTTCTGTACTCCTCCATATTGTCCCTTATCTGTCCAGGCATACCTTACCAATATAGTGTGTTCTGTCTACTGTAGCTGTTTACCACTGCTCCCTCCAGACTCTCACTGTCTCTTACACGGATGACTTGTGTGTCCTGCTTAGTATCATGATGTTTAGATGGATACCTTTCTGGAGTGCTCTTAAATGCATGAATGTTGTTCTTGTGGTTACTTGCAAAATCTGTTTTGCAGGTTTAATATTTAATACTAAGTTTTGGGCTTAATGTTGAAAATGTTAATAAAGTGTTTGAAGGAAAATAAGACAAACTTTGTTTTTCAAGAAGGGTGAGATTGGGAAACAAGTAGTTCTTTGAATCGGAGGCTCTGCAGGAATGTTAGTGATCACAATTATGAGTGTGTTGAGATCTTCATGTGTATAACTATGTCTGTTCCAGGAGGCTGTCTTATATTAATCATTTAGTCATAGTATCAGATCTTTTTTACCATGTTGGTCAGTGATGACCATCGCACCAGTCAGCCTTTACTTTCTCTGTGACTGAGTAGAGCAGAAGCTGCAGCTTTCTCTTAACACAGTACAGGCCCCTGGAGCTCTGTTATGTGTCCCTTAATCCTGTATGTGTAATGTATTGGTGGCAATGAGGCCGTGGCTGGGAGACATACTGCTTCCTAGGCACATCGGCCTGGATGTGACACTCCCTGGCAACCACTACATGTGGAAGGGACCTGAGTGTGAAGTTCCCATTAGGCAGCACTGTGGGCTGTGGGTAGAGTGAGGCCATTCCTGCTGTACCTGTTTGTCCCTGGAGCATATACAAAGGCTCAGAGAGCATAAGGCCTGAAGATTGCAGCCCAGTCTTACTCTTGAACCTGCAGACTTTTTTCTAACCATTTTATTTTGAACAGTTTCAAGTCTAAATGAAAGTTGAAAGATTAGTGTAGAGAGTATCCTATTTACCCTTCTAGATTTGCTTGTTTTTATTCCACATTTGTGTTTTGTCGTTTTATGTTTGGGCATATACCTGTGTGTCTATTTATATAGAATATATATCTATTTTCTTTGAATACTTTCAAAAGAAAGGCCTTTTTGGTTGAGCTGGCTGAGTCTGTATCTTTTAAGAATGAAGATATTTTCTTAATATCTTATATGATCAACCTAAGAAAATCAGCTAACACTTTAAACATCATTTACTATTTGGCTCATACTTAGATGGATCCAGTTGGCCTAAAATATCCAGTCTATATTTTTAAATACAGGATTTCATCAGAATTCACTAACAAGTGAATTCTTTGGCTTTCTTGAAGGACAGTTTTCTACCTTTGTTGTTATTTTTCTGACATTGAAATTTTTTGTGATGCACATTCAGTATTTTTTTCCTAACTTTCTTTTTTGCCAAAAGTGTCTCTTAGTGCTCAAGTGCTTTTGTGTTTGGTCAGAATATGCATGATGCTGGAGTGGCCTGCTTTTGGGTCTGCTCAGCTCGGAACCTGTGTCTAAGGCGGTGTTTACCAGGTCTTCCTATTGAAAAGTGTGTATTTTCCAGCTTGAAGTTATAAAGTGACAGTTGGGGATTTCTGTGTGTCTGAAATCCCCAACTGTCACTTACGGTTTCCTCCATAACCCTTCATCTAATTGGTCTAGCTGACATCATTGATGATGCTCACCTCGTTACACTGAGTGATGCAGAAGGATATTGCTCCTAATTCTGTTACTGTTTTTACATTAAAGTTGCCACTTATGACCATATACTTGTGCTCATTGTTTCCACTTTGATAGCCATAATCCTTTATCTTTTTTTGAGGGGCTTAGTACATTGGCCTATGGGCCTTTGTATCTTCTGTGTGATCCTCTGATTTCTGAGCCTTGCTCTGTTACCAATATAGTGAGGTGCTGTGGATTGAAAAGTGCCAGTGGCTTCTCACTGAATTGAATGCTATCCTGTACTGGACCAAGGAAACACCATCAGAGATTTGAGAGTTAGTTTATAAGAGTTTTGTGTGTAGAGAATAAGGCATATTTGTATTTCCTATGGGGTTAGAATAGACATGGTCACACGGAGACAAGCCAGTGAACCCCCGCTATGCTTGTTGCCTGCAAGGACATAATGGAGAAGCCCATGGAAATCTAGGGAAGGCTGGCACATTGTATACAGAGAAGGGTTAAATGAGCAGGGTTTATGAGTCCTTGGTGTGCTATCCCTCTTCTAACCTGGCTAGTATCATCCCTGTTCAGGAAGAGAAACTGAGGCAAAGGGAAGCCAGATGATTTGATGGGAGTTGCTTAGTTTTCAGCAGAGTTTGTAGCAGAGTAATTCCAAAGCAGTGGTGGAGAAACTATGGCATATACACCACAGCAGGCTGTTATCATTCAAAGCTCTAAAAGATTCACTGTCACTGTTTCAGAGCAGTCTTCTAGTGTCTTCAAATTACCTTGTGTTGTTTAAAGGCTCTCTTAGACACATTCTTTCAGTGTTGATTGCCTCATTTGAAAGCTTTTTATTTTTGCAGGAAGAAATAGCAATATATTACTGAGAGTTGATGGAAGTGTGTGATTTAACTTTCAAGGTTGTCTCCACAATGGGTTGTCATTTGTATTCTTCTGGTTGTGATGTTTGGAATATGTAATTAATGGTGTATTTTTGCAGCTGATCAATATGACATGGATTTTTTTAGAAAGATACTTAGGATTATTACTGGTTATAAAGAAGTTCTTATATTTAATGTAGACATGAATATGATATCAATTTTTTTTTAAGTAGAGTCAGATATTGTTAGGGGTCAATATGGTGTGTCATTCATTTGAGCCCTTTCTCCCCTCTACCTCTTCTAAATTAATGCTTAGATTTGTTTTAACTAAGAGGATGAATGAAAGTTTTAATAAAAATACCATAGATGTACAAGTCTTACTCTTATTAATTTTTTTACTAGCACATGTTTTAGTATGTAGTGTTTATGTTCATTTTAGGGAGTAGGTACATTTATTATTTATTTTATTTTTGCGGAACCGGGGATTGAACTCAGGTCCTTGCGCTTGCCAGGGAAGCGCTTATTCCACTGAGCCATCTCCCAGGCCCCAGTAGTTACATTTATTTAACCTATCTTCATTCTTCTTCTCTCCCCTCCTTCCTTCTGTCTCTAGATTCTCCCCTCCCATTTGCAAAAGATCTATCTTCCTGTTCCCTGTTATCTTTTATGTTTTAAAAAATTATTTAAAAAATTATATTTTGGTTTGCTCATATCAGCAAAATACTCAGATTATTTACATTTTTTCTGTAATTGTGCTAGTATGAACACAGAAACATAGTTTCTGTGTGGGTCCAGAAACAAGTTTTAGAAAGATTTTTTTTTTGATATTTATTTTCTTACAGTATCAGATAAGGGGAAATTTAATATTTTAGGCCTTAGCAGGACTTGCTAAGTTTCAGGAAGCTGGATTTTCTCTTTGCAAGTTCTGGGAGGACGAAGGCTGCTCTGGCTGGTGTGCTCTCCAGCCTTCCTCATGTAGGCTTAGGGCTTGGTCAGTAGATGGAGCTGTAGACATCTTTATTGTATACAAAGTATTTCTTCCTAATATTTGATCAACAGTAAGCTTAGAAATATTTCTTACTTATAAAAGCTAAGAAGTGAGACATTTCATAAGATTTTATGCCTTCGTCTTGGGTTCTGTAGGTTTGAGCACATATGACAAATACACCTTGCAGAACTATTGTCTGTAAATTTATAGGGTAGTGGTGTCAAACCTGTGGCATGCATTCTGCAGCAGGCTGCTGTTTGTATCTTTGAATGCTCTGACAGGTGTAAGAGATCCATACCAGGGCATGCTTCTACGAAGAGCAAACATGAGCACCTTCATCTTCCTGATTAAGAGGAGGGAATAGCTGATGTCCAGCTATGTTCTGTTTAATAATCTACGTACGGTGTTCTGAATGTAAGTTATGAAAACAAAACTATGGGTCTCCTTCCTTTGCCCTACAGCCTTAGCATTCTGATGGCTCCTCTGTTTCAAGGACTCTTGGCAGTGATCACGGAGTCCTTCTTAGCATCTATGAGCCCTCAAGTGTTCCTGTTTCATTACCATCCGAGCTTGAGGGAAGTAGCTACCCTGTCTGCATGTCTAGCATGTAGCACAGTGTCTGCACCTTAATAAATAAGTGGAAATAATCTTAGACCTTACAAGTTCATTGCAAGGTTTACAGTATTTTTTATTTATTTATTTATTTTTAGTCTAGCAAGTTACTTTACTGATTTTCCATGGAAATTTTCTTTAGTCCTATAATTGGGTTCTTTTCCTAAGGATTAAAAAAAAAAAAACAAAAAAACTCAGACTTACAGTTAAGAAATTTGCTGTTCTTATTAGTGTAGTTTTGAAAACATGTGTCAGATGTGTTTTTTAGTGAATCTGATTTTTTTTTTTTTTTTTTTTTTTTTGCAGAACTGGGGATTGAACTCAGGCCCTTGTGCTTGGCAGGCAAGCACTTATTCTACTGAGCTATCTCCCTCGCCCATTAGTGAATCTTTTTTAACAAGGATTATTTTTAAAATATGAGCACAGAAGACTGTCATGTAATTCATGTAGTGATGTGAACATTTTATTTTAGGACATATTCTCATTTATAGTAACAGCATAAATGCTTTAATGAAGCATATTAGTAATGTCTTTTATAATGTGAATAATTGACTTAACTAGTTAATTTGAATTTCTCTATATTGAGTTTTCTTAAGGCAAAATATAATTGTATAAACTTCAAGATTATTAGTTCAATTTTATAATCTAATTTCTCTAAGAGCTGGGAGAGAATTTTATTTTATTTTATTTTTTCTGCTTCTTATTTTTTCTTATTGATGCCTGTGTATTTTACAGGGCTTCTGTGCAATTTGAAAAACTAGTTTGAGGTACAACTGTAGGATAAAGAAATCATGACCAAGTGGGTCTCGAAATTTGTGCTGTCATTATCTTTGCTGGATAGAGATAGAGCTCCTTGATGTAAGCTCTGTTTAAGGCTTTTATCATAAATTTTTAGAAAGGACTAATAGGGCTTTTTTCTTTTTTGATGTTTTTCAGTTATTTTCACATTGCATTATGACATTTCCTCATTAAAATAGAAATGCCACTGCAATAATAGTTACTTGATATAACTGGCTGTTATTTGACTGCTAGTAATCCAGCGTACCACTTTATATGGAAAGTAATACATACTATATATGTATATAATGTTACTGTGTAGTTCAGGCTAGCTTGGACTCAATAGGTACCCCGGGCTCGTCATGAACTCTCGATGATGTCCTGTCTTGACCTCCTGAGTGCTGGGATTGCAGGCATGTGCCACAATGCCTGGCTGTATATTCTTAGAAGTCATAGAAGTGTTCAGTTAGAACATTTTGGAATGAAACAGGAATTTCAGCTCTTGGCAATTTATTTTTTATACATATCTATCCTAATCATTGCCCTAGAACTGAAATCCAGTGCTTTTTACCTGTATTTAGATAAATCTTTACATATTCCTGTGTGTCTTTACCTCACAGGTAATTTAGTAAACCCACCAACCAGCCCTTTCCCCTGTCTTGCATCTTGTATTCTTCTGGTGAGTTGGGTTAACATAGGTCTTCCAACATGGCTCTCACTGTGTGGACTGTGAATTACATGTCTGCAAATGGCTCTTACTGGTATAGATCTGTTTTGGTTTAAATTCATTAACTTTTTTTGAAAGGAACATAAGAAGTACCCATTTAGATTATTCTTTAACAGAAGGTTCCTCAGCTTCCAGCCTGTCAGATTCCTTTTGTTGCGATGGCCTTCTCTAGGAGCTTGTAAGAGTTCTTTTGTTTTGTTTCAGTTGCTATAAAAAGAGACTGACAGTTGAGGCAGTCACTGGTCATTAAGCTTCCTCCATGGGTGGCTGATGACTAGTTAATACTCGACTATTTATTTGTAAGTGTGAATAAACTTTGACATTAACAGAAATTTGAAATTAGCTCAACATGGGTAAAATATTTGAGAATGTGCCATTTTTTCCTTGTGCTTTGGTTTCTTTCCATGATTGTAACTTTATCCTCAGATTGTGACTCTTACATGCTTTCTTGTAAAAACAACAAAACACATCTAACAAAATAAAAATTAAAAATTAGCATAAAGAATTTGATTACTTTGAAGTTATTGTTTTGGATTTTGTGTCATGATCTTTTCAGTTTTCTTTATGCTTCAAAATGAAAAAAAGTTTGGAAATGACCTTTTTATATAGGAGGTGGTCGATTTTAATTATAATTGAATTTTGTACTTTGTCAAAGTCAGCATGTGGAAATTACTTGTGCATAGGCTGTAGCTAGGCGGCAGTATCAAGGGAGTATTCTAGCAAGTGGCTATAGGGGGTGGAGATTTTAGGAACTACACGTGTATAAATATTTAGCATTGATGATTGCTTTTTAAGCAGGAAGGAAGAGGAGAGACAGGTATCTGTTGAGTAGAGCCAGGAGCACCTCCCCAAATAGAAATATGGCATTTTGAGAAATAAAATGACCTATAGATGATAGTGGTTTCAAAACCACATTTTATGCCTCTGAGCTCAACTCCATTCCCAGTTTCATATACCTGAAAGTATGGTAGTTCTACCATCTTTTTAGATGGACTACAAATATTTTTATTTTAAGGAAATTATAGATACAAAATTTCTAGCAGTGATTGGTTGATACTTAAAATTAACGTAAGGATAACGAAAGACTTAGCAGGCTAATGGTATAAACTCCAAATGTACTGTCCCATTTTAGGTTTTTTTTTTTTACCCCCAGCTTAATGATTAGTTGAGACAGATTGCATGGGTTCATTGAGAAGTACAACAGGTAGTATTTGACAGAAATGGCATGTAACTTCAGTGGTTGCATGTAAGTTTGTTGTGGCTGTTTCTTTTGTATTAAGTAGTGAGTGTTTTGTTTGTAACCACAGAAACAAGCAAGGAGGTGCTAGTAGGAACAGCGTGCTTACCTGTGTGCACAGTGTTTTTTCCTGGAATGGAGACCCATTCTGTGAGTGTCATTGAGTCCACTGGCAGCTCTTCTTGGGTCGGCAGCTGGAGAGGTGTTATTCTCCTTCCAGGCTTACTGTCCTAAAACCTAGACAGTAACTTACTGAGCCAGTCCCTTGTTGATACATTTAAAAATTGTTTTCCATTCAGACTTCAGTTGTTGGAAGAGATTTAATATTTTTACACTTTTCCTTTTTAAAACTATTGATTTAAGGATTGTCATTCAAGAACTAAGAAATGCTAGGTATGGTGGTGCACACCTTTAATCCCAACACTTGAGAAGCAGAGAGGTAGAAGGATCATCGTAAGTTTGAAGCCAGCCTGGGGGTACATAGTGAGCTCAAGCCCAGCCTAAACTACATAGGGAGATCCTGTCTCAACAAACAAACAAAACTAATGAAAATAAGGATTCTGAAGAAATTCGTGCCATTTAAATTGCTTTACCTGGCAGCTTTATTGTGAGTTACCAGATTCCATCACTTTCATTGAGATGACCTAAAAACTAGTCTAGAAAGCTTTTTTTTTGGTAGAATTGGGGGCTGAACTCAGGCCCTTGCACTTGCCGGGGAATTGCTTATTCCACTGAGCCATTTCCCCGGCTCCTAGAAAACTTTCTGAGATACTTAAGTACTCAGATACTCTCTGAGAGGGACAAGATGCATTTTCCTATCAGATTTCAAGGGCAGGTAAAAGCCTGTGTTGTGTAGAGTCAGTGGGTTGGGGAAGAGAGCTACTTCCAGGTCTGGTTTATTTTAGAAAAGATGATGTTAGCAGTAGCATGTTGTTTTTGCTACCAGCACAAGTAGTGCTGGACAGGCAGTCCCATCCACACTTATCTGAAGTGAGGTTTTCACCTGCTCATATCTGCAGCTGTCTTCACTTCTTGTCACACTCAGCTGCTGCTGGAATTCTCTGCTTTGCAACCAAGCTGCAGGGTTCTGACACTCGGTAATAGAGCAGAGTAACACTTCATTTAACTGCCATCTTTGGGGAGCAAGATGTTCCACATAAGTGATTTCTCTAGTAATCCCTCAAGAACTAAAACTTTTTAGACTTTAACTTGTAAGTTGCGTGTGTGTGTGTGTGTGTGTGTGTGTGTGTGTGTGTAAAGGAAATATGAATACTTTCAAGATAATTGTCTTTTTTATATTGCTTTTCTACAGTAAGAGGCTCCCAAAGGTTATGTACTTTTTTTTTTTTAATTCAAGCAGTGTGATATTGGTGAAGAGCCAAACACATAGGTTGGTAGAACAAAACAGAGAACTCAGAATTCAGTCTGTATTAACATTCCACCTAATTTTTTTTTGTCCACCTAATTTTTTTTTTTAAATTATTTATTTATTTATTTTAACATTTATTTATTGTGTGTGTGGCCAGCTCAGCCCACCAGGGGGCGGGACTGGCTGGCATGTGGTGCTGGGGTTCGAACTGCGGTCCCTATGCTTTGTCAAGCTTGTTCCAAGTAGGTGCTTTAGACCACTGAGCCATCTCTCCAGCCCCCCACCTAATTTTTAAATAAAGTAAATAATTGTATTAAATTCATCTAACATAATGTAATGATTTTAAAGACATAGCTCATTACATTTATGTTGTATAACAGAGCTCTAGAACTTTTTCTAATTTTTGCCAAAGCTACAAAAGCAGTTTGATGGAGAAAATGTTAGATTTTTGTTTTTTAGTGAATTGAATTGGAGACATCTGTAGGCAAAAGAGTAAATTTGGCATAAATCTCCTACCTTATATAAACTGTAACTCAGGATGGAGTGGACTTAAATATAAAATAATTTTTTTTTGTAGGAAAAAATAGAAAAAAATTTTCTTGACACTTAGTCATAGGTGAGGATCTCATAGACTTGGCCCCAAAAACAAGATTTATGAAAAAAAATTAATAAATTATAAAGATTGAAAACTTTGCTCTAGGAAAGACTGTGTGAAGCTTAAAACAACTCTTTGGGTAGGAGAAAGTATTTTTAAACCACATTGCCCATGAGGGACTACATAAAACCTTCAATAGTTAGCAGTATAAAAACTATACAATTCGATTGTAAAATGGCAAAAGACAACGTTCTACCTATAGAGACCCCTACAGATAGCAAATGAGCCCATCAAAAGATGACCAACATCATAAGCTGTAGGAAAATTCAAGCATTATCATAAAAGATTATTATACTTTATTAGAGTGGCAAAAGAAGCACTGACAGTACCAAGTACTGATTCTGATGCAGGGAAACTGGGTCACTCATACATCGCAGCTGGGATATAAACCTGCCAGCTCCTCTGGAAAAGCTTATGGCAGTGTCTTAAAGAACTAAACATACATTTATCATATGATTTAGCAGTTACTCTTTTAGACAAGTATCTCAGAGAAACTAAAATTATTTTTACCCCCAAACCTGAACACAAATGCTCATAGCAGCTTTATTCGTAATAGCTGAAAACTAGAGACAACACAGATGTCCTCAAGTAGTTAAATGGTTAAAAATAAAACCTGTAGTTTGTGTTTATGATGGTGTACTATGCAACAATAAACAGGAAAGAACTACTGGTACATTTATCAGCTTGAGTGGATTGCAAGGCAATTATGCTGACTGAAAAAGACAATCTCAGTGTTGAATATTGTATTATTCCTTTTTTTTCCCCCCTGTATTTAGGACAGGGCTTACAGGGTCTCACTATGTAGATTGGACTCATACTTATTCTTCTGTTTTCAGCCTCCCAAGCGCTGGGATTACAGGCATGCGCCACCACGCCCAGTCTCAATCTGCATCTCAGCATGCCACAGGGGCAGGACCAGCATGGCATGCTGAGGATGGAACCCCAGCAGCTGCGCTCTGCTGAAGCAGGCACTTTAGTCTGCTGGGATATCTGGCCAGCCCTGTATTACTCCATTTATATAACATTGGTGAAATGTCCAAATTATAGAACTGAAAACCAGATTAGTGATTGTCAGCAATTAGGGAGAGAGAAGGGGAAGGAGAAGGTTGTGACTGCACAACGGTAACAGGAAAGATTGTTTTGATGGGTTTGGTTGGACCTGAGTTGTGGCTGTGATGGTCATATATATCTGCACATCTAATACAGTTACATGGAATTAAATACACAGTCATGAGTTAAATGAATGCATGTAAAACTGGATAATTTGAATAATCATTGGTTATAATAATGTCAGTGTTTTGGTTGTGATATTGCACTATATAATGTAGCCAGTGTGGGGTAAACTAGGTGAAGCAGGGAGTCCTCTCTGTTTCTTTCCTTTTTTTTTTTTTGGCTAAGTAAACCTTTTCCTCCTTTTTGTACTTTTTTATTTATATTTATGTTTTTTATTTTTGAAGAATACAAAATAGAGATATAAAGAAAAAACAGCATTAGAAATGATACAAGATTTCACTAAACAAAGAAATAGAAATTCAACATTGGCTGCTGTATTACATGTTGCTATCTTCAAATTAGTTGTTCATATTACCAGATATAAATGTGTAAGATTCATTTAAAAAAAAAACAATAACAGAAGATATGAAATTCAAGAAAAAAATTAGAGTAAGAAAAAATTTAAACATCAACTGCTGCTTTCAAAAGACCAGCAGAAATCGACAATACAATCATCCAAACCAGTTTGCATATATATATATGCATATATATATATATATATATATATATATATATATATATATATATATATATTCCTCATCCCAGTTTATCCTTTCCATTGAAAAATTTCTTTGCTTTTCCCTCTAAGAACTGCTTTCGTTGCATCCCACAAATTCTGATGTTTTGCTTGAATTTTTGTTGAATGGTAGATAATGTTTAATTTCTTGTTTAATTTCACCTGTAACTCATGGTTGCTGAGAACGGTGTTAATTTCCACGTGTTTATGGGATTTTTGTGGTTTGTTTTTTCTTTTCTTATTTCATTGCACTATGGTCAGTTAATAGGCATGGGATAATTTCTTTTTCTTGCATATACTTAAGTATGACCTATGGGCTAGTACGTGTTCTATTTTAGAAAACGTCCCATGTGCAGCTGAAAAGACTATGTATTCAGATATGGTTTGGTGGAACACTATTTGTCCACTAAATCCATTTGTTCAAAGGTCTGGTTCAGTTCTGCTACCTCTTTGCTAATTTTTTGTCTGCTTGACCTATCCTTTATGGATAAGGGGGTATTAAAGTCCTCTAGTAAGATTGTGGTATTGGATATTAGATTTTTCATGTCCATTAAGATTTGTCTTATATAGTTGGGTGTGCCCTTGTTTGGTGAGTATATATTTATGACTGTTACTTCTTCCTCTTGTATTTTTCCCCTAACCAGTATGTAGTGGCCTTTATTTCATTTGATCATTCTTTATTTGAAGTTCAGATTGTCTGTGAACAGGATTGCTACCCCGTCTCTTTTCTGAGGTGCTGAGACATGTAGTATTTTTATTTTTTTGTGGCGGAACTGGGGATTGAACTTGGGCCCTTGTGCTTGCCAGGGAAGTGCTTATTCCACTGAGCCATCTCCCCGGCCCTCTCCTGTGTTTAAATGTTTGCCCTTTTTGGTGGGTTCTTTCCATTCTCATTTGTGGAGTTGTGGTCATTTTGGTCCTTCTCTAGAATATCTTTTAGTAGTGTATAGAGTTGGCTTTGTTGTCATGGAATTCTTTAGTTGTTCTTTGTCATGGAAGTATTTCACTTCCCCATGAAACTTGAAAGAGAGTTCTGCAGGGTATATCAGTCTGGGTTGGAATTTGTTTTCTCATAAGACTTGAAGAACTTTGCTCTATGCTTTTTTTTTTTTTTTATTGTGATACCAGGGATTGAACTCAGGACCTTGTGCTTGCCAAACAAGCGCTTATTCTACTGAGCTATCTTCCTGGCCCCCCATGCTCTTCTTGACTTGATGGTTTGTGAAGAGAAATCTGCCATTATTCTGATGGGTTTTCCTTTAAATATGATGTTTCTTTTCTCCAGCGGCTTTTAGTATGCTGTACCTGTGCTGAATTTCTGGGATCCAGATTATTATATGTCTGGGTGGTTTTTTTTTTTTTTTGCGGAACTGGGGATTGAACTCAGGCCCTTGCACTTGCCAGGGAAGCACTTATTCCACTGAGCCATCTCCCTGGCCCTTTTTCTTTTTTTTTCTGGGTGTGGCTTTAATTGGGTTGATGTTACTTGGAGTTCTATACACTTTAGTTATCTGTATGTCAGATTGTTTCCCTATATTTGGGAAGTTTTCTGCTATTACTTCTGCCCATATTCTTTTGATTTCATTTGTATTGACTCCTTCTTTCTCATTGATGTGTGTTAGTCTTATGTTGTTCGTCTTTGCATCATCTTGCAGATGTTGAATTATTTTTTCCTGCATCCTAGTTGTTTTTAAGAGATCTTTTCTTACCTTTTCACTAGTTGCAGTGGTGTCTTCAAGGTCTGAAAGTCTATCTTCACTTTCATTCAAATGGTTTTGCCAGCTTGTGATTGAGATTTTAATTTCCTGCATAGCTCTTTGAATCTGCTTCATGCATTTTTGTTTCCTGTATTGCTCATTCAAGGATTCCATCATTTTTCTATTCTCTTTTTTTTTTTATTGTCTTCTTTAGAAACACTTAGTAATTCTTTCATTATAGTTACCATTTCCTCCTTTACTTTGGAGATTATTTCTGATCTTATTTCCTCTACACCTTTGTGCAATTGTTTCTTTACTTCAGACGCTATTATTTCAGAGATTTCAAGAGTGTGATTTCCAGTTTCTTTTATGCTATTGTCTCCTGCTTTTGTTCTGGGTGGGTTTGGGGCCTGAGAATGCATTTTGCTTCTTCTCTTTGTTATTTTGTATAGCATTGTCTTCTGACCTTTGGTAGAGAGCTTTGGTGCAGTAATTACCTTAGCACCCACTGATATTATTACCCAAAGGATGTGGTTAAAGCAGTTACAGTTTTGTACTTACAGTACTACAGTTAGCAACACTAATAATGGGTAGTGAGATTTAGCAATTGACAAACTTTTGTAACTAATGGGTTTGTATTTTAGACTGTAAGGGCAAGCATTATGATTGTATAGCTAAGCAGATATTGTTTTGTCTAATCACCTCCCCTTGATGTATGTGGAGTCTTCCAGGTGGACTTTCACCCCCGTTACCCTGTTGCCCCTCTCTCCAGAGAGAGAGAGAGAGAGAGAGAGAGAGAGAGAGAGAGAGAGAGAGAATAAATACTCTCAAAGATCTGGGTCTGGCAGTGTGTCTTAGCTTACTGGGTTCAGATCTACCAAGTTTGAACTTGTCCAGCTGAGCCTGGCTTGGGTCTGGCTGCTGTGCTTGGCTTCTTACTGCTGCAGACTGTGGAGGTGAACCCACTGTGCTCCACTGGCAAGCTGATCCGCTCCTGGATTAGCTGGCTGGATCTCGCCCCTAGCCTCTCTGCCGAGAGTTCTGCTGAAGGGTTCCACTCCAGGCCTGACCGCTGGCTGGAGGGAGGTTCCGGCAGGCTGTGGGTCCCGTGAGCCGGCTGCTGCCTGGAGGTGGGAGGTTCTGGTGGTTGCTGGGCCTGGCTACTGGCTCTTTGGCTGGAGGAGGGAGGTTCTGGCGGGTGCTGGCCTGGCTGCTGGCTGGAGGTGGGAAGTTCCAGTGGATTCTGGGCCTATCCACTGGCTGCTGGCTGAAGGTCTATATTTTGTTTTGTGTTTTGGCCTTTTTTAAAAAAAACAAAACAAAAAAAAAAATGAGATTTTGCTATGTAGTTCTCATTATCCTTAAACTCACTGTATAGCTCAGACTGGCCTCAAATCCATGGCAGTTCTTCTGCCTCATCATCTTCCTGGTTGCTGGGATTATAGGTGTGTGCCACCATGCCTGACCTCTTTTTCATTTTTAACTCCCCTGGAAGTTGCTTGTTGCTTTTTGGCATTTTTGTGCTAATGTCTACCTCAGTTTTTCTTATTTGTTGCTCCTAGTACCGTTAAGGGGTTATAACAACAAAAGTTAAACCTCAATGAAAAAAATCTAAGGATCATTCCTATAAACAAACAACATGGTTGTGAATGTTAGGACTTCAATATTCTGGAAGACCATGTTGCAGAAAAAGCCAGGAGTATATATCTATGAAACATAACTGCATAAGCCTCCATTCATGCACAGTTACAAGAAATGGTATGTATCCTTGACTGATGTTGGTCTTCTAGGAAGATTAGCCAGTACATGAAACAGAAAAAAATCAAGAGAATGCAGATCTGAGTGCTGTTACTCAGTCCAGCCAGCACAGACATAAAAGTCCTACGTTATTTAGTCCAGAGAATACAGCATAGCTGAGAGCTGGTACTTAGTCTAAAGAGCACAAAGCTGAGTACTGTTATTTAGTCCAGACACCACATCTTTCTTTGGTGTAAAGGCAAAAGTCATACTCTCCTGTTTGCTTAGTTAATAACTCAAGAGGATTCTCATTCTGTCCAGAGACAGCACTTAGAACCTTTTTAGGCATCAAAAATAGGAAGTACAGTTTCTTAAAGGTAGCTTAATTTGGTTAACAGCAAAAAGATTTTTTAAAAATGTTGTTTGTTGTGTTAAGAATTGCTGTGCAATTGCCAGTGAAATGCAAGACCCAATACTATTATGGACTACTGAATTCTTTTAGAATATTTTGCTGAGTTTACACACCTATAATATTTAAATGATGGAACTTAACCAAAAAAGGGGATATAGATGAATGTCCATTTTGTATCTGTGTATTCAAAGTGGTTAGGATAGATATATAGTTACATTCTCTTAATGAATAGAGGGATTTGTTCTAATGGTGTTTGTAAATAGGATATCAAGTCTGCATCTTGTACAGCAGTTAACCACTAGGAAGAATGTATGCAATGTGTTAGTATTGAAACTGTCCTACCAGTTTGGTTTGAAACTGTCTCATTGCTATTTGTTTCTCAATAAAATTATGGAGGAAAAAAAAAAAAACAAAAAAAAAAACCCCAAAACCAGTAACTGCAACCTTTTCATAAGTGACCCAGCAAGTACAAGTGAATTTCCTAATAACTGTACAAAAAATGCATAATAAGGGTCTATACTCAAAATCAGTGCTTAATAACTGCTCCTTGAATAAATAAATGTCTTAGTGAAACTGTAAAAAAAAAAAAAAAAAGAATTGCTGTGCAGAGGATTCTAAAATATTAAGGTACTCTATTTGCCCCAGGTATATCATACAAGAAGGAGTTGATTTAAAATGATCAAGGACTGGCGAGATAGCTAAACAGACTAAGTGCCTGCTTAGGCAAGCACAGGGACCAGGTTCTAGCCCCTGCACCACATGCTGCACCAGCCCCGCCCTTGGGCATGCTGAGCCAGCCACCGAGTCCTCCAGTCATGGTGGCACACACCTGTATTCCTAGTGTTGGGGAGGCTGAAAACAGGAGGATCACTATGAGTGCAAGCTGTGTTGTGAGATCATGTAACAAAAACATTAAAAAAAAAAAGAATAAAATGATTATGCCTGTTATATGTTTCTTGAGGAAAAAGATTTATTTTTGGTGAATGTGTTATGCTTGTGAGTTGGCATTTTAAAAAAATGAGTCAAACCATTTCTCCCATTTCTCCCAATGCATAGTGGGTAGGCACAGTCGGTGAGGTAAGAGGAACTCTGAGCATCCCAGGGAGGAACGTGAATCCACACAGCCATCAGGGTGAGGTTGAGGGGCCAGGCCTTGAGTGGTCTTACACAGCTTTTCTGGTGGTGTGACTCCCAGAAGGCTCTTCAGAGGGTTATGGAGAGGAGAGCGGGTCCAGGGGATTGATTTTCAGATGCAGAAGTATGGGACTGATGACTTGCAGGTGCATGGTGGTGGCAGAAAAGAGGAGGAGACAAGTCATCATGGCCGTGTACGTTGGGCAGGAGCAGCAGGGTGGGGTTGTATTTGTGCCAGGTATTGGGCATGGAAATGTCCTCATGTGAAAGGTCAGAACAGTGTCACTAGCCCCAGAGACTGAGGGCAGGCCTATGGTGTGGAGCCCATTACATTACTGTAGTCATCTGCAGGAGCAGGTGTGGGGTGTACAGAGTGGTGAAATCTAAGGTTTCCCTTAGTGAATGTAAAGAAAAGGTCCAAGGGCATTGGGGTGTGATGGTGATACTCATTGCTAGATACAAAGTTGACTTTGGAATCTGAATGTTTGTGGGGCTCTCAGAGCTTTTGGTAAGAAAACAGTGGTGCCATGACTGCCTTGGTCTTCATCTTAGTGTTGATTGATATCCTTGTATAACACAGAGAATGGCAGAGGACAGACTTGCAGTCTTTGGAGAGCTGATCGACCTCAGTGAGTCATGTATTGTAATATCTCAACCTTACCTTAAAGGAATGCATATACATTAGCCACACCTTGATGAACGCACACAGTAAAAACATTTTCCCATTAGTATTTCACAGTCAGCCCCCTACCCCATTTCTGTAGCACCACAAATCCAGTAGTATGTGGTGGAGGGATGCAGGTGTGTTTTCCAACCTGAGAAACAGTTGTAGTTTTTTTTTTTTAAATATACAGCAGCCTTTATTTATTTATTTATTTATTTATTTAAAGGTACAAACCTCTGGTTTTTTGTTTTTTTTTTAAAGTCAACAGAAAATGGAAATATACTTTTTAAAGTTTCTAATACTAGGGGAAGATATCATACAATGTCTTTTAAATAAATTGTAAGTCAAAGATACAGTATAAATCTTAGAACAGAAATTAAGATAAAGCAATATTCAGAAA
>NW_004524709.1:5927010-5932142 GCF_000260255.1 Octodon degus | reverse complement strand
CTATGAAGTTCAGATTCCTCCAGGTGGGTGTTGTTTGGATCTGGCTGCTGTGCTCCACTTCTTTCTGCTGCAGGCTTTAGAGTTGAACCCTTTGTGTCTCTCTGGCAAGATGTTCTGCTCTTGAATCAGCTGGGTGGGTCTTGCTTCTAGCCTCTTTGCAGGGAGTTCTGCTGAAGGGTTCTGTGCTGGGCTCTGACCACAGCTGTAGTTTTTGTGAGCGTTCTGATAGTCTGTAGGGTCTGAGGCACATTGAGGCCATTGACGCCATCAGCTAGCCTCTCAGGATTGTAGAGGGTGAAGGGCTTTTGATCATGCCCTGTTGTGTGTCCCTAAAATGTCCAGATGGCCAGACATATAAAATGGATCATTAATACACAGGCTAGAAAGGAAGCAATGGACTATCTCTTGAGTGGCTCTCCTTAAGGGAATGCCATGTCAAGGAGGATTGTGATGATAATGTATTCTGAAGTTTTAAAAGTGACATTTGACTTTTGGTTTGTTCTCATCCAAGTATGAAACTTGTGGACACCTTCATGCTGCCAGTCTCTTATTTCCTTTTTAGCATCCTTAGTAGCGAGTTCAGGCATAGTTTGCTTTAACACTTTCATGACAGAGTTGTGCTGCTGGGTGTGGTTTGACCCACCAGTGATACATGCATGACTGTCCCATCGGGCATCTTTTTATTAATTTTATTAGTCAAAAGATCAATAAAAGTGGTTAGATCCACTTGTATCACCAGTGGAATAAACATTAGTGTTTGCTAATCTAATATTTGAAGATAAAAATTTTATATTTGAATAAAGCTCTGGCTTTAGTTTTTCTAATTATTCTAATGAATAAGATATGTAGGGGCCAGGGAGATGCCTCAGTAGAATAAGCGCTTCCCTAGCAAGCACAAGGGCCTGAGTCCAATCCCTGGTTCTGCCAAAAAAAAAAAAAAAAAAAAAATAACTACAAGATTTGTATTATATGTGTTACCTTCATAGCTAATGTAATTTTGTGATATTTTAAAAATTAAACTATAAAATTATTTTTATATATCTAGTTATACAATGAATGCTATTGGGACATTAGCAATTGTTATTTTTAAGCATGTGATAGACAACATTTTAGGTCCAGAAAGAGACTGGAAAATTAGATTATTAAAACCTGAGGGAGGCCATTCTTCATGAACTTTTTTTTTTTTTTTTTTCATTTTATATATTTGGTACAGGACCTCACTATGCACCTTAGACTCATAGTGATCCTCCTGTTTTCAGCCTCCCCAGTGCTGGGACTATAGGTGTGTGCCACCACACTGGGACTTGTTCGCTGGCTCAGCATGCCCCCGGGGCAAGGCAAGGCATGTGAGACTAGGGATGGAATCCTGGTCCCTGTGCTTGCCAAAGGAGGCACTTAGTTCATTGAGTTGTATTGCCAGCCCCTTCATGAAATTTGAATGTGGTACATTTCTGTCAGATTTCTTTAAAATTATTGATGCAGTGACATATATTCTATATTTAGTTGATAGTTGTATATCATGTTTTAAATAAAAGAATGGCCAGACTTTTAGAAAGCAAGAGTCTTGAAGCTTTTTTTTTGGGGGGGGGTATTCAATATATGGTTTATTGATATATCACAACATGTGGCAATAGACCATATTTTGAAATTACCATGATCATTTCATGTATGCAACATTGCAATAATAGCTCTCTTTAAAAACCCAGCAATTGTTACTCTAGTGCATCCAGTTGAAGGTTGGTATTAAAAGAAGGGAACTATGTTGTATCGAACTGAATGTCATCTTTCAATAGCTTCTGAAGAAGGCTCTTACTGATACAGTGAATTTAGCCCTGTAACTAAATGTTTTGATGTCCTCTGAAGTCACTTTCAGAGCACTTGTCTCTGGACCAGTTATCTGTGTGATTACTACTGAAGCTTATTTATAGTTTCAGTGATGACAGAAGTATAGTTTTAGCCATTCGAATGATGCTGTATACTCAAATCTGCTTATAGTTTATGTAAAAAGGGTGAACATTGCTATCTTGGCACTAGAATGGAGGCTTCACAGGCAGCAATTTTATGTTTTTGCATATTCTTACAGCATGGCTTGGTACACAGTAGGTCCTTAGTAAGTACTTGCTGAATGAACATTTCTGATTAAGTCTATGTGGACTTAATGCTATTTAGATTGAACCTCTGGGTCATTGCTGACAGGTGAGGATCAGAGTATAGAGGAACCAAGTAAGGTATTGAGGCAGTGTACCTGTTATATATAAAAAATTTTATTTTTCCGGGGAACAGTTGATTTGTAAATCCTGAAAGAGAAACATGTGTTACACAATTTTTTTGTGTATGTATGATACAACTTTGACTTTCCTTTGGTTGCTTTTTTTTTTTTCGTCATAGAATATAGTTTTTTGATAGCCATCAAAGAATAATAAAATATATTTCATTTAGATATAACATGTTTCTCAGGCATCAAATTGTTGAAATATAGGCTTGAAATATAGTGGCTTCTTTAAATTTTGCAAAGCAGATAGGATAGAAAGGCAAAAAGAGTATCTACTTTCTGTGGTCCTAGAATACCTACTTATTTAGCCTGTCTGGTTACAAAGGTAAAGACTTGTGTTATCTATTCAAAATTCAGCTTTGTACAAATAGTTTGGAGGGCCAGCCAATTAGCTCAGCAGATTAAAGCGCCTGCAAGAAGGTGCAGGGGCCTGGGGTTTGATTCCCAGGCCTGTGGTGCCGGCCCTACACCCAGGGCATGCTGAGACAGCAATTGAGACTGGGCATGGTGGTGCATGCTTGTAATCCCAGCTCTTGGGAGGCTGTAAACAGGCAGATCACTACGAGTCTGATCTAGTATTGAGACCCTGAACACCCTGTAGACCCCTCCCTAAAATACAACCCCCCCAAAAAAAAAAAAACCCAGATAGGCTGGAAAATGACAGCCAAGAAGATATATATGACAGTCTGAGTGTTTTGAATATAAAGAGTGCAGTTATATCATGTTCTGCTTTGCTCTGTGCAGTGTCCTGGGCAGGTTCATCAGTGGGTTCTGGTTTGGTTCCTGGGAACTCACTTTGGTTACTAACTCCAGACAGTGCTCCATTTGCAAGTTCAGATCAAGTGGACAATCTAAGCATTGTACGTGAACTTTAATGTTAATGCTGGAATTTAACTGAACAGTTGGCTGGCCAAAGTAATAAAGTCCCAATGATACTTTCAAAGATACTCTTTTAAAAACTGGATTCTCTGTACTGTGAGCAAGTTAAGTGAATGATCTAAGGGATGGGATGCCCATTTTTACTTAGGAAATGCTTGTTTTCTGTAAACATACTGATCTGTTCTTCAGATACAAAAATCTTATTTTGTAGAAATCTATTTTTAAAAAATAAAAAATGGAAACTCAGACAGTTTTTGATGTGCCAGAAAAGCACACTGCATTAGCATTTCATGGTCTAGCATTTTCCACATCATATATTTTTTTTCTTAGCCGTGAAATTTCGGCAGATTGTTATGCAAAACAGTTTTGTGTCTCTGTGTGACTGGGAAGACAGCTGTTAGTCCTAATGAGGAGTGCTAGCATTACAGTATTTCCGTTGATTGAGACCCACGGAGGGAGCAGAATGTTCCAGATCAGGCAGTGGTGTGTGGTGAGAAGGTACCATACTGTCAGCTGGAAGTACATGCTCGGCTGCTCTTCACGACAAGATAAATGAGTTTTGCTGGAGTTTGGCAGAGTCTGAAGCTTTTCCAGTGAGCGGTTGTAGCTCACCAGCTCCCTGTGGGACCCGTGTCTAAGGGTGCCTTTAAAACTACTGCCTCTTTGCCAGTTTTTTTCTTTTGATGTTCTACAATACCTGTCATGATTGTGATTTATTAAAAACCTAATGTCTTTTAGCGTTTCATTAACATAGGGTTAGAGAATCCTTTGTTGAATCCCCCCCCATTAATTTAGCAGAATGCTAGCTGGAATTTAACTTGGCCAGAACCTCCAAGAAGTCATAGGCATTTTCTTTTCAAAGATCTACCAGTTGAGGCTTTTTAAGTCTTACTGCCAACTTGTGGGCAAGGAACAAAAATACCTGATTTATGGAGGTCTCTGATTTAGTGCTGGTGTGATAACTGACCAATATTGTAAAGAGCTATTAAAAAGTGTTATAGACCTAGCCTTGTATTATTTTTTTTTTTGGGGGGGGCGACCTGGATGGGTCATTTGATCGATTTTGATAGATGTATCGTCTCCGCCCCTTTCCTTCTTTAGCACATGTTGCTGTGTGCAGGCTTGTATCTTCTTTTATGCCCTTTTAGGTGTTGTGCAGTGCTTTCCAAATAGGGAGGATTTGCCTTCCTGGAGACACTATTGGTTGTTACATGAGGGGAGGACCATGCAGTGGTTTCTGATTTTGTGTTTTGGGAATAGCTATCATAATGGATGTATAATGGTACCTCATTGTGTGTTTTATGTTTCCCTGATGATTAGTGATAATTAGTACCTTTTCATATGCTTTTTGTCGGTATATATATCTTCAGAAAAATGTCTCTTGAAGTCCTTTGTCATGTTTAAATTACTGTTGTCAGAATGCTTTTTCTCTAACTCTTGTTGTCTGATTAAATCGAGACTTGCAGGATTTTGTTTTTAATTCTCCATCATTAAATCCATAGAAATCTTGACAGACTTTGTCTAGTCCATATTTTTCTGGTAACTTTTCTTTGCTTCATTGCCTAGAGATAGCAAACTAGAATGGTAATAGACTGAATTTTCCTACTCTGCTGAGAAACCACACATCCATGTTTGACATACCTACTGGGGAGAATTTAAGAAATAGGAGCAGGGTGCAGAGCTGTGGAAGACCACTGTCAGCTTTTAAGCTGCCAGTCGCCTTTCCATCGCTCCCCTTTGTCACCTCTGGAAGCAGGACTATGCAGTATGCAGCACAGGAAGGAAGTGTTAGAGCACCTGTACCCTTACTTTTGAGGTGTCTGACCCTACACCCTTTACTTGTAGCACTGTGACCTCAGCTGTGTTCACCGTGGGAGACAATGTTGTTTCAGGCAGTGATGACCGCACAGTGAAAGTCTGGGATTTAAAAAACATGAGATCCCCAATTGCAACCATTCGCACAGACTCTGCCATTAACAGG
>NW_004524709.1:5911560-5920445 GCF_000260255.1 Octodon degus | reverse complement strand
TTAACTACTGTGTCATCTTCTAACGTGATTTTATCTTACTGCTGCTGTGGCCCTAAGTATTGTTATTTTCAAGGGATTAGGAGTAGTGCATGCATGCGAGTGCGTGCGTGTGTGCAAGTGTGTGTATATGTGCATGTGGCTAAAATTAAGTCATGTTACCAGCCACATGTGATCTCATATGAAATAGTGTTTTGAAATAGGAACACTATTATATGCTCTCATGTCCAGAATTTCATTTAATAATGGAAGGAAAATGTGTGGTTATTTAAAAATATATGTTGATACAAAATTTCATAAGAGGATTTGTTGTTGGACAAAACAGGAGTTTTCTCAAATACTGCACACCAGTTTCTGTGGAGTCAAGTGTTCTGTACCTATTTTTGATCTGAAGACTATGTAAATCATTTGTTAGTTAAATTTGTGAAAAATTTGTTTGGAGGAAAAAGTATGCATTTATAAGTGTCCTGTGGAATCAGTTATTTTTATTGTATTAATGTAATCGTTTTTGAGTGTTCAATGTCTTCATTGCAATATGGAATTCATTAAAACATCCATGTCCATAATTACTATTATAAAAGTTTTGTGTTATTGAGTATGTTATTTTTTTTACTTTTTTCATGTTTGCTCTGTGAAACATTATGAATAGTTATTTAAAATCACAATTGGCTAGGAACTGATCAAATTATAATATTACCCACTTGAGATATTTGAGTTTTAAATTTAAACCCCAGTTGCATTATTTCCTATCTCTTATGCGAAAGTTAAATGATACATAATTATGCATGTTTTTCCCCATCATTACTAGAAAACCTCAGATGATTAACAATTTGACCTCATAGACGATTTTGGTGAAGTTTCTCAGAGTATCTTTTACTGTTAGCATCGCAAGCTTGTTTGAAAGTTGAAAACATTACAGGAAGTTTAACACCATTTTCTGTGGGAGAAAGCAAATCAAGATTGATCGTGGCAACTTGTACATTGTTATATTCGAAACCGTGAATGGTAATGGTTGTTGCCGAAACCTCAGAAGGTACTGAAGTGTAGTACTGGTTACTTCCTTGCTTGTTGGTGACTCCTTTGTCCAACTTACCAGGGTCATTGCCTAAATAGCATAGTTATTGGAAGTAATATTCAGACCCCATCCCCAGAAGTAGAAATTTTTCCCCTGTGTGACTTTCTTACCTTATTCCCCAGATAGCATGCAATTTTCTAAATTTCATAATTATATCTTTATTAAATTTAAAAGTTGATGTTAGTATAAAGATGACTCATTACTACCATGTTATCAAAATGCTATCCAAACATCTTTGCCCTAGCATCCATACACTTGTTTTTCCCTAATCATTTTAGAATTTTGAAAAAATATTCTAAAAATTGAGAACTCTAATCAAAGTATAGTTCATACTATGGTGAAAGGATGTTAAATATCTTGTAAGAACTCCAAAGTATAGTTTTTTGGTGACCCACTTATAATTTATGGACTGGGTTACAGTCTATTACGAGGTTACCTTAGGTAATTTGATCAAGGAGGCTTCTCTAAGGAAGCGATAAATTGAAGCCCAGCGTTGATGAATGGGTCCAACAAATTGTAGGAACAATTCCTGTTGAGAGGAATTGTTCATTGCTGCATGTGAAGTCATGAGAGAAAGTTTTGACATGTAGTAGGTACTGAATCAGTGTGGCTGGAGCCAGGTGTGAAAGAGTGAGTAGCCCAGGATGAGGGGGTGTGTGTGTGTGTAACAGGCACAGTCTCATTCAGAAGCCATGATGTGGATGCTATTCTGTGTGCACTGGCTTTCTCATGGGGTGGACTGTAGATGGTGGAAATCATGCAAAGAGGCCATGAAGTCAGTCACGTGCCAGGCTGGCTGTCAGATGTTGGTGGCAATAAGATGAAAAGGTGCATTTGAAGTCTATTTCCAGTGAGTGGTTCTCACTGGAAGGTTTCTTTATAATTCAGAATACAACTGTAAAAAATGCTGGTACAGTGTTGACCATAGGCATTCTTTAGAGTAGTCAGGATGTTTTAAGCACTGGAAAACTGTATAACCCCAATAAAAGGTAAACTGTTTTAGGAAGTTTGAGTCATACATGATATTGTCACCTTTGCTAAATTTAGCTATTACCTATAATGATAGTTTTTTGTTTTTTTTTTATTTTGGTCACCACCACTTAAACAATCTTTCAATCTGTATGCACTATGTCAGTTCCTCACCCATGTGGATACTGTGGGAATTGTTACTTTCTATTAAGTGATGTCATACAGGTAAAATTGATTGGTTGAACAGAGAGTACATGTAACCCAAAGTGGCCTTGAAAATTTTAGAGCAAGAACTGAGAAAGCCGGATTATTAGCTTTTTAGTTACTGGGACATAATTACTAGAAGGCTGACAGTTTCAGAGGTTTCAGTCCATGGTTGGCAGAGTCCAGTGCTGAAACAACATGGTGGAAGGGCATGACTGAGGAAGGCTGCTCACCTCCTGGCATCCAGAAAGTCGAGACCCGGGGAAGAGCCAGAGAGGAAGTCTTATACTCGTCCAGGTGACATCTTCAGTGAAGAACTTCCTCCAACCAGGCTTCAGCTTCTAAGTATATTCAGCTATGAACTCATTAATACATTAATCCATTAGTGATGTTAGTGCCCCCAAAATGTAATTACTTCCAAAAGCTCCCTCTGTGAACCTTTTGGGGCCTTTTGGGGGTAGGTTTATGATCTAACGTAAACTAGCCAGTCTTCCTCCAGTAAGTTGCAGAGCCCAGAAACTACTAGTGACTTTCAGCTTGAGCACAAATAGCATGAAATGCTTCAGGGTGCTAATAGAAAATTATTAGAATTGTATACTTAAAAACACTACCTTCAAGAATGAGACTTTGGAAATAAAAATAGTTTTCACCTGTATACCATTCTATTAGAACTTCTTAAGAAAATACTTAAGGAAAACATTATGAAAAAATGGTTTTGGGCTGGTGAGATGGCTCAGTGGTCTAAAGCACCTACTTAGAGCAAACTAAGCCAAGCAAAGCACAGGGACCATGGTTCAATCCCCCAGCACCACATACCAGCCAGCCCCGCCCCCTGGTGGGCTGAGCTGGCCACACACACAATAAATAAATAAAATTAAAAAAAAATGGTTTTAAATTTGAAAAGAATACCAGCAATCATTTATAAAAAATTAATACATGATGGGAGTAAATTTATTTGGCTGGAATATTGAAATAGTGGTAACTTGCTGAAGTTCATAGTGACAACTTGACTGAAGTTGTTAAGTATGTGTTCTAAAATTATAAGGATAACTACTTTAAAGAAAACACTGGAAAGATTAAAAGTGGTTACAGTAAGGGCATGTGGAAATGTGATTAAAAAGAAGTCTCTAACTTTAAAAAGGCTTGAAATCATGGAAAAGCCAGCATTTTAAAGATATCAGTTCTTTCCATTTTGACAAGTAGATTTGATGAAATTTCAATTCAAATTAGTTTTTCTTTCAGAATTTGACAATTTGATTCCTAAATCTCTTTGAAAACAAAAGCTAGCATTAGCAAGATGTTTCACAAGAGAAGAGGAAAAGGAGATGCTAAGAGAAAAAATTTACTATCAGCTTAGGTAGTAATAAAAGTATGGTATTGAGAAAGAGAAAAACTGATGCAGTAGAATGGAAAGATCAAAAGAAACCTGTACTTGTATGAAAACTTGGAATTCTCAGCTCATATAATCACGGATGAGTGGGAAGATATTGAGCATGATGGTTAATTTTACATGTCAGTTTAGCTAAGGGATGCCCAGGTAGTAAAACATTGTTTGAGGTTGTATCTCTGCCTGTGTTTCCCTAAGAGATTAACACTGGTGTGTGTGTGTGTGTGTGTGTGTGTGTGTGTGTGTGTGTGTGTGAGAGAGAGAGAGAGAGAGAGAGAGAGAGAGAGAGAGAGAGAGAGATGCTGGGGATTGAATCCAGGGCCTCAGGCAAACCTGTAAGAGATGAACACTAATGGGTAGGCTGGAGTAAAGAAGCAAAATCTACCCTAACCAGTAGATAGCCATCATCCAATGCACTGAAAGCCCAGGTAATACAAAAAGATGTAGCCTGGTGTGGTGGCACACACCTATAATCCCAGCACTCAGAAGGCTGAAGCAGGAGGATTACTGCAAATTTGAGGCTTTGCTGGGCTGCATTCTGAATTAAAAGCCAGCCTGAACTACATAGTGAGATCCTATCTCAAAAACAAGACAAAATTCTACACATTTATAGGAAATTTGGAAATTGGTCAGCAGGTAAAAAGTCATATAAAAGGAAAATACGAATAGCCAATAAAACAAGATGCATATAAAACTTAAGGTCAAAATGAAATTTCTACTTCCTAATCATTAGATTGGGAGGAAATTTTGTCAAGAAAATAAATGATATTTTATATATTGTTGGTTGTGTAAAAATAATAGTAACTTTAGAAAAAATCGTGTAAGTCAGAATATGCACGCCTTCATATTCCATGATTTACTCAGTGTACACATTGATGAGACAGGTAAATGAATATATATCTAAATAGTGACATACTTCATAGCAGTAAAAAGGAACTATAAACAGCTACATGCAGGCGTTCAACTTAGGAATGTGTAATTTAATGAAAAAATAAGCCACTGAAGGATACACTCAAAATGAAACACCATTTTTATAAGCCACAAGATAAAACCACCCCCTCTCTCTACTATCCATCATCATCACTGCCACCATCACTACCACCATCATTATCATCATCATATTTGGGGATATTGGAATGAAAATAGAGAATCCAGCCTAATGTTCTCTGGCCAAGGGTAGAGGCTGAGGTAGGGAGGCAGAGGGTGGGCTTGGGGAAAAGCTCAAAACTGGAAATATTCCATTTCTAATTTGCATAGTAGGAACACAAGTTTTACTTTTTTATTTTTCTTATTTCATAATTTAAATTTCTTTATAGTATTGCTTTAATGCATATGTTATATAATTAAAAGTAAAATTATAGTACGTGCTATTTCCAAGATGGGCCAAATGAATGCTGATAACAGGGAATTTATAATAATATTTTTAACAGTATCAATTTCAAACTTACTGTATAACTACTTTATTGACTTTAGATATCAGCTGTTTTTTTCATTTAACAATATGTAGCTTTATTACTCTAAAATGTTGGATTTTCAGTTGTTATGAACATTCCATAGTAGAAAACACAAAGCCAATTTTGTTCCAAAGAAAATGTTCTTGAAAAAATGGTCACTAAGGAAATTGTAAAAAGGCAGCATGCTATACTGTGTCAAAATTGGGCTGTTTTCAAATACATTATAGAAATTCTAGCTTTCAAATAGGAAATGTAATAAGGATTTCATTTACCAGGTGTGATCATAAAACAATAAAAGTAGCTTTCTTATGTTGCTCATAAACTGAGATGGAAGATAATTTCAAGCCCAGGAGACAATCCAAAAATTGTGTTGAGCAGTGGCCACATGTTAGAATAAGAATTTTAATTCTCAAAGCCTGTATTTTGAGAAAACAGCATTTATTTGAATAGGTGGATAAGTTCTGAAATACCTAAATATCATTTTCTACAATGCATATGCATTACAAGTGTCTTCTATTTTCTGAACTTACTTTTAATAAATACTAGAAAATGTTCTGTTAGCTTATTTTTTTCTTCTCCACGCCAACATTAATTGTATATATTCCCTAACTAGTTTGCGTTAGATGGAGCAAATTTCAATTTTTCTTTGCAAAAGCAAAGAACTTTATTGTAATGTAATTGTCATACAATACAGTGAACACATTTAAAGTGTGAAACTTGATGAGTTTTGACGTATTTACCCATGAATTCATTATCATATTCAAAATAATGCTCATATAAATCCCTCTAAAAAGTAGGACCCCCCCCACTCAATTAATCTGGTTGGGCCTATTTATTTTATTGATACTCTTGAATGACACAATGATTGTACCTTTCAAAAGTCATTGGCTCATTGACTTTGTATTTTTCATATTTTGAGTTTTGATGAGTTACTATTTCTTCTTTCTTACTAATTTGGGTTTAATGTTTTTGCTTTTCCTCTCGTGGTCCTAAAATAGATCATAAGGCCTTTGATCTGAGATCCTTTTTTCTGTGTGAGGGATTTCATGGTATAAAATTTTCCAAGTACTACTTGTAGCATCGTACAAATTTTGGTATCCCTTAACCAAATTTTTCATCCACTTCACAATGGTAAATACTTTTGGTATTTCTCTTTCACTTTTTAGAATTGTGTTATTTAATTTCCAAATATGTAGAATTTTCCAAACATCCTTTATTGTTAGTTTCTAACTTACTCAGAGTAAATAGAGGTTGTATGTTGTATTTCTGGAATCTTTTTAAATTTATGAAGTCTTCCTTGGCAACACAGAATATAGTCTCTCGTTAAATGTTCTTTGTGCAGTGAAAGAATGTGTATTCTGCTGTTGTTCTGAGGTATTATGTAAATATTAATGAGTTGGTTGATATTGGAGTTCAAGTTTTTGGTGTTTTTCCATGTCTTGTTTAGATGCTCTGTTGGTTATTGAGAAAAGAAATTATAATTGTGAATGTTTATTTCTCCTTAGAGTTTTATCTGTTTTAACTTCTTGTATTTTGATGCTTTAGGTACATAAATATTTAGGATTATTACATCCTCTTGATTAATTGATCTTGTATCATTATGACATGAGCTTCTTTTCCTTAGGAATATTCTTCTGAAATGCACTTTATTTGACATTAATAGGGTGACTCTGGCTTGCTTTTGTTTAGTATTTGCATGACATTTTTCATCCTCATAATTTTATCCTGTTTCTCTGTGGGTAAGTGCATTTGTTATAGTCAGGATATGGTCAGATTAACTTACACATAATAGTGTACACCCTCTATCATGTAACATTCCTATATTCATAATATGTGGTGATTTTTTGCCTTATAAGTGCAGTGTTGAAATCATTTACATTTAATAGGACTTAGTCACATTTAAACTGTTGCCTTACTCTTTGCTTTATATTTGTTCCATCTTTTTGTCATTTGTCTTTTCTGTATTTCTACCTTTTCTTGGATAACTGAGTATTTTTATGAAAGTGGTTATTTTATTGGATAATCCTTTTATTATTTTTGTTTGATTTAGAATTTATGGTATGTAAGTTGAACATATCAGACTACCTTCTACTTTTACATATGTTATAAATTTTGTATTACATTTTTGTTGTTTAACCTCTTAAAGGAATTTCATAAGATAAATCATATTTACACCCATAGCAACCATTGGATTCTTATTCTTTGATGTAGCTCCATATTTCCATCAAGTGTCATTCTCTTCTTCCTGAAAAACTTCAACACTTTTTGTAGTGTAATTTTCTTTGGATTTTGAATTTTGGATTTTGTGTGTTTGAAAAAATGTTTCATCTTTCTTTTCTTTTTTTAAAAAAAATATTTATTTGGTACAGGATCTTGCTATGCAGCTCAGACTCTAGTGATCCTCCTGTCTCAGTCTCCCCAGCACTGGGATTACAGGCATGCACCACCATGACTTGTTTCAGTGGCCGGCATGGCGTGTGATACCAAGGATTGAGCCTGTGTCTTTACACTTGCCCGGCAGGTGCTTAGACCGCTGAGCTATCTCCCCAGCCTAGGAGCATTATTTTTAAAAATAGTTTTTCTGTTCCTTGTCCTATTCTTTATTGGTGACTTCTACTAATTGCCTATTCATTCATTTATTGCAGTTTAGTTTTCACTGTAAATTGGGTTTTTTAGTCATTTTTTCTCCTTGTGTTTGATTTGCATAGTTTTTATTGCTTCAAGTTTACTACTTTTTTCTGAAATGCTTTTATATTTTTAAGCTGACATATAAAATGTACATATTTATTGAGTACCATGTGCTGTTTCAGTATACATACAATGTTGTGTAGTGTTTAAATCAGGATAAGTATACCTTTCGCCTCAAACATTTGTCATTTCTTTGTTATTAAAAACACCCCAAATCATTTCTTCCAGCTTTTTTTTTTTTTTTTTTAAATATTGACCACTTCACAAATTTGTATGTCTCCTTCAGCAGGGGCCATGCTAATCTTCTCTGTATCATTCCAATTTTAGTGTATGTGTTGCCGAAGCGAGTACTTTCCTGGCTTTTTTTTTTTTTTTTTTGTGTGTATTTGGTTGTTACAGGGTCTTGCTGTGCAGCTTGGACTCATAGTGATCCTTCTGTTTTGCAGTCTCCCCAGCGCTGGGATTACAGGCATGCACCTCTATGCCTGGGGTTGGGGCTGGTATGGCATGTGATGCTGGGGATGGAACCGCAGTCCCTGAGTTGGCCTAAGCTTACCTAAGCTTGTTTAAGCTTGCCTAAGCAGGCGCTTTAGTCCACTGAACTATCAGGGTGGCCCTCATCTTTTTTTTTTTTTTTTTTTCCGGAACCGGGGATTGAACTCAGGGCCTTGCGCTTGCCAGGGAAGCGCTTATTCCACTGAGCCATCTCCCCGGCCCCCCCCTTTTTTTTAATTTGGATTTTTTTTTTTTGACAAATTCAGCCTTTATTTTTTTTAATGGAAACATAAAATTACATAAAATAGTAACAGTTTATGTACTGTATATTGTTATCCTTAAAGTAGTTACACAGTGCAAGACAAACCAAAAAATATTCTTACAAAAAAGAGGAAGGTAATATAACACTTTCTTTTCAGTGATCTTGGATAAACTAGTAGTATAAATGAAACAAATTTGCATATATTATATTAAAATATGCTTGAAATAATGACATACAATTTGTTTTTTTTTTCCTACAGTTTTATTGATAAACATATAGCAATGAGACAGTTTCAAATCAAATCGGAAGTACAGTTTCAACAAATAATACACTGCATATATTCTTCTTAGTGGT
>NW_004524709.1:5903697-5911460 GCF_000260255.1 Octodon degus | reverse complement strand
AAAAATCATAGCTCTTCCCCATGACAACCGACAAGTGCGATTGTTTGATATGTCAGGAGTGCGACTAGCACGGCTTCCTCGGAGCAGTCGACAGGTAATACATACACACAAAACATGTAGAGAAGAACTTGGCATTTCATACCTTAAATTATTTCTGTCTAGCACAAATCACTTGTGTGATTTTTAGTTTTCTAGTAACTACATTTAAAAAGAGAAATGAGAGAAATCAATTTTAACATATATTTTATTTAAACATGTAATTGGTGTAAAAATGTTAGAAATATTTTACATTCATGCCTCCTTACAAGTTTTTAGGTACTAAATTTTCTTTGGAAATACTTGATTTATTCTTCGAGTTTGTAAAATTTAAAGTTGAAAAAATAGAGTCAACTTGTTCAACTTGTTCCAGACTAGAATTTCAATACCCTGAGTATCAGTATTTGAGTGTAAAATTTGATATGATCAAATGTTCATTTCCCCAGCTTCTTTAGGCATGATTTGAGCTTAGCACATGTGTTAGCTGCTGACATTTATAGATTTTTTTCAGGTAAGCTTATGCAGGGTGGGGCTGTATAAAATAACACATAACTGCTGTATTCAGGCAGGAGCAGTGTTCATCATAGTGGGAGTGGGAGCTCTTGAAGGTGGGATCCTTGCCTTTACTTCCGACCAAAAAAACACCTTTATAAATTGTAGATGAAGAAATTATGAGAAGAAATTATGCTTTAAAAGTTACTTTTATATAAATGAAGGGATTGTTCTCTGTTAACTTTAGATGTGCTGTAGGGGAGTTAGCTGGATGTTTTCCTGTGTGGTTGAGACTTTTGGATATATCAGCCTATCCAAGTCAGAGTCTTCTGTGAAGACACTAGTAGCCTGCATATAGGTGATTCCCTAGGCCATTCTGTGTTTTTGAAGTTGGAGCCAGGGTCTTTAGCATAGATGTTAGTTAGTAGCTTATTTCTATCAGCAGGTAATGGGAATACTTTGTCAAAGCAGCATTTCTTTTGGTGTTTGTATTTGAGTCCCACAGCCAATCATTTTCATTCTGTTTTTATTTGATATCTTTTGAATATTTTTGTGATATCTTTGTGGTGAGTAAGCCAGTTGATTCTGTTAATCCATTCCATTCATCTGTTAATGAGTGACACTTTAGTCCACTTCCCTGTTTGTGCAAGCACATATGCCTCTGGACATTGCCAGACATCTAGCACAACATTCACCAGGATTGGTTGCTGCCTTGTGTCTACTCTTATGATATCCATCGTTGTTAATAATAGTATTGTTTAATGGCATAAAGCCTCAGAGTACAGTTTATGAGCTATAAGCTGGATGTGCACTTCAAAACTATAGACTAAGAGCAGTTATGAAGATAGATTATGAAGTGGAATTTGCCACCAGAATAGCAACACCTTTCCTGTATGTGCCGGGCAGTTTCTGAAAAGCATCTATATTCTTATGTAGAGGTGTGTCAGCTATTTCTTTTTATAGCTCTGAAGTGTAGTGTTTGAAGTTAATTATTGTTTTTATCAGTTCCTCATAAAATTGGAGTAAATATTTAAAAACCTTTGCAACTTCTAGCAAATTCATGAATTGCATAGTGAAGACTTTTTTTAAAAAAATGTTTTGTTAACTGCCAGTTATCGCATCACCTAAGCAGCGTCTTAACGCAGTAGTGTGTTCTCTTTTAAATGGGCTCTGTGTGTGTTTTAAGATTGCTTTGTACAAAGTTTACATTTGAAACAAATTTATGAGGGTATGGCTTCATTACTTTGAAAATATTTTCCTTCAAGAAAGTTAGGAGTTCTTAAAAAACAAAAAAGAGAAGATTTCTGAATAATTTAGTTCTTTAAATCCATATAGACAATTTAATTTTAAATTACCTGTAAACATTCAGTTTTACTGGAATTGTAGAATTCTTTGTGCTTGTTCTTATTCCCTCCTAAAGTGATATATAAAATAGATTTGTTTCTAAGATTAACAAATATCATTCAACTTTATTTTGAACTTATAACATTTCTTCAGGTAAGTACATGTGGTTCCTTTGTCTCAGAACCACAATTAGGAATCACTGACTTACTTTGTAACTACCTATTTTAAAAAGAGAAAAAAAATTGGAACATTTAAGAAGTACAATAGAAAGGACTAATAATTTACAGTTGTTTGACTTTGAGAGTAGTAGGATTTTTTTTTTTTTTTTTTGGCTGCCTCCGAATGCCTTCAGGGCAGGTTTGGCTGGCTTGAATTGTGGGGATGGTACCACAACAACCTGAGCCTGACTGCTTTGTTGAAGCAGCCACTTAAAGAACTGAGCTAAGGGGCAGGCCCCTGACTTTGAGAGTAGTGTAAGCAGCATTTCCCAACAGTATGTTCCAGAGTAGGAGGGTACTGAAGTGCAGTTGATTGTGTATTAGCCTTGTAGGTGAGTAAACAGTATCGTCTTGTACTGCGTGTGTCCAGAGTGTATGTTGTTACTGTCTGCAGAGATCAAGAAGTATCTTTACAGTGTGTTTGCTTGTGCATCCTTTTCTGGGTGAGTAATGATGCTGTAAGCATGTGAGGTATAAAAGTCTCCAACTTCCCCTGGCAAGTGCCAGCTTGTCAAACCATGGGGTGTAGCTGAAAGCTTTCTGTGGCTCCTGGCTTTATGGTCCTTTTTCCCTGTTGTCAAGTACACAGACACCTCACATTTGTTTTCATTTTTATTTTTTTTTTCAGTGCTGGAGATTGAACTGATGCTAGGCAAGGGTTCTACTACTGAGCTTGGATCCCCAACTCCCCTTTTCTTGAGTTGGTTTTGCTAAATTGCCCCAGCCAGCCTTGAGCTTGGAAGTCCTCCTACCTCACTCTCCTAAATAATTGGGATTATAGGCATGTGCTACCATACGTAGCTTTCAGTTATCTTTAATTTTTTTTTTTTGTGCAAAGATTTGACTTGTTCTTTCTCCCAAGAAGTAATAGAAGATATTTTTCTGTGTGGTCTTTTTTAATTACTTTATTTTTGTGCCCTATCACAGTTCTCTCCCCATATATATAAACAACATTACTTATATGTGACTTTTGTGCCATTCTTTGAATGTTGTTTTTTTTTTTTTGCTTAATGAACCTGTCAGTGTTAGTTAATAGTAATTTTTGTGTTTTATTGTGTGATATGACTACATATTAGCCATTTTATTAACTTTAAAAAATACAGGTAATTCCTAAGGTATCATGTATAGACATTCTAAGTACTGGGCATTATCTTAAGTTCTTGTATCTATAAATCAAAACACTAATATGTCACACTGCAAGCTTTGTCAAATACTTCACGGTAATGTCCCCAGCATTATGATACCTAATTAGAATTCCTGAAGATGCCAGGAATATTTCTGAAAGGCCTTTTGCTTGGTGTGACATGTGTATTTTCCAGCTCCTTTATTACTAGCCAATTAGTTGTGTAACAGTATTTGAGGTCTTTGAGTAAATTTCATTTAAATTATAATATTTTCTCTTCTCATTTATTTGTTTAAAATTTTCAAATTAATGAGTTATTTTTGTATTTTACTCTATATTTTCCTAAAGAAAGATTCACAGAGTGTGAGTCACCATTCATTTGTACTGTGTCCTGATAGCACACATCATGTGGCTTGACTGGGACATCACTAAAATCCTATTGCTATGCTCAGTATTTTTGGTTTACTTGGAATTCCAATGTGTGTGTGTTTCCCCCTTTTATTTTACTAGTTTTGAGTGGTATTGTTAATTTCGCTGAAGTTTTGTAAATCTTAATTCCAGAATAATGCCCTCATTTCGGTTTGTTTGATCATTGACAGGGCCACAGAAGAATGGTGTGCTGCTCAGCGTGGAGCGAAGATCACCCCGTATGCAACCTGTTTACGTGTGGGTTTGATAGGCAAGCCATTGGGTGGAACATCAACATTCCTGCATTGTTACAAGAAAAATAAGGTCGCCATTGTTCCTTGATTTTGTGGTTTGCCATGGACCTTTGATTCATGCAGGCTTTTCTGCATATTAATCAGCCATTTCTGTGAGAGTTTGACCCTGGGAAGGGTGCTTTATACATGTTATTTTCACATTGTGCCCAGCTTGCATGAAATGTACAGAAAAATGTGTGATCATAGTTTTTATTTTTGTCTCATGTATATATATTGGCATCCTCCGGTCAGTAGAAGTGAAGCTCACCTTCCATGTAGCACATACAATGCTTGAAAGTTGTTGACATTTGAGAGAACAGTAGGGCATTACATTTGTGTGAATTAATTGTGAACCTACGTACGTATTGTGAAGCCTAAAGTCTGTTGCATTTTCTGGAATAATTATACATATCTACCTTATACTGGGAGGATTGCAGAGCTGCATTGCTTTGGCTAGTGAGGGTCAGGAATCATCAGAGATTTCACATTACTTCTGTATGGCATTTTAGCATGTGCTGTTGTATAATTCAGTTTTAGCTTTTAATTTTTATTGCAGTTCTATAAGAATAACCTGGTTTTGCAACATTCAGAGTTTCTTTTGAAAAAAAAATTTCTGCTCTTTTTATAGAAAATCATTTCAATCTCCTGAGGTCTCATACTACCAAATTCTACAATATAATGATCCTAATCACCGATTTTAGATATAAAGCAAAATTTAAAGCACTTTAGTTTATAGCTGTGGTTATAAACAGTCTTTAGAAATTTCAAATGATATCCACTGAATGTGACTTGACCTTTATAAGAAGGCCCTGCTACCTGAGAACAAAATCTTATTTATTTTTTACATCTTTGATTTGCATATTTCTAAATGGGTTCACTTCCTTGGTGGTATTTGAGAGCCAACAATGCAAATAAATGAGTACTACCTCAAAAATAAATATTTGGAAAACTTCGGAGTCTCACTGTTACCTAGATAAAGCACTTTTTGATTATAGCTGGAATACTGAATTCAACTTAGAAGGCAAGAAAGACAATCAACCAAATGTACCTTGAAGGCAAAAGGTTCTTCAATTAGGCTAATAGAATGATGACCAACACATCTAGTTCACAGTTAACAAGATACTTTTGTCTTGAGTAGCTGGGGTGCCTCTCAGTGCCAATTCTGCTATTGTGTAAGTGAGCCTGTTATTCTTGTCTTCTTAGAAATTACTGTTCATCTGATATTTGTAAGTTAATGTTTCTTGTTGAGTTACAGTTTTGATAGACATCTCACTTACTGCCCTCATATTTGTATTGTAATCCTTTCCATGTGGCCATTAGGAGACTGATCACGTGGAGAGGCACAGGAAGGAAGGTGATATTTCAAACTGTCATGGTGACACACTCCTCACGCCTCTTATTTCTTTGTGCCTATCCTTATTTGGTGGTGACAGAGAGGGCAACACAGCTGATAACTGGTTGGTAGCCACCAGATAAGGTGTAGTACTATAGATAGGTACATAGGACATTTGGGTGTTCTTTGGTGGAACAAGGACAAGAGTGAGAAATGCCTCATGATTGGCATATTTTGTGTAGGTCCTACAGGAGTTGATGTTAGCAACTTCACATCTGAATCATTCAGAATGATTCTGAAATGACTGGTGTAGCAAGGACGGAGAGTCCCAGGAATAGCCAGTAATGATGTAGTATAGAGTTGAGGTTGCTAACTAAGGGACAAACCATGAATATTTTGGAGTAATTTTATTTTTTAAGGTCAAAAATTTATTGTTTATAAGCTCCAGCATTTTCTGATCACTAGATATGACCACAGTGTTTTTTGAGTACTGAAGTCAGGCTGGTTGATTAGAATTTCGTCTCAGCTCCTGCTGTCCTGAGGGTATTTTGCTTGTACTGTATCAAGGCCTGTGATATGTCCTGAATTTACCTTAAAATGAGGAATGGGGGCCACATCCCCTTTCAGTCCATTGCATATGCAAAGGCAGGAATGTAGATGACTTCCAATGTTGAGCTACACAGGCTGTGTTCTTGAGTTCCTCGTATTTTAATTTGGAGAGATAGATATCTTAGGATGATAAGAACGTTGAAAAATATATACACATAGCTAAATCAAATGCAGGAACCAGATTTCTGCCAGGTGAAAATATTTTGAATCTTTTCAAAATACATATTTAGGGTGGCCATTTAGTTCTTTGCAAACTAGTGACCTTCACTGCCAATAGCTGCTCGCCTTCTCTTGCTAATTGGAGGGACCAGCCTCTGACACCAGAATTGAGGCTCCACACTCATTTCTGTTGAGTGTGGAAGACCCTAACGGTGCTTAAGCAGAGTTCTCAGGAGCAGGATGTGACTTACTGTTAACTACTGTGTCATCTTCTAACGTGATTTTATCTTACTGCTGCTGTGGCCCTAAGTATTGTTATTTTCAAGGGATTAGGAGTAGTGCATGCATGCGAGTGCGTGCGTGTGTGCAAGTGTGTGTATATGTGCATGTGGCTAAAATTAAGTCATGTTATCAGCCACATGTGATCTCATATGAAATAGTGTTTTGAAATAGGAACACTATTATATGCTCTCATGTCCAGAATTTCATTTAATAATGGAAGGAAAATGTGTGGTTATTTAAAAATATATGTTGATACAAAATTTCATAAGAGGATTTGTTGTTGGACAAAACAGGAGTTTTCTCAAATACTGCACACCAGTTTCTGTGGAGTCAAGTGTTCTGTACCTATTTTTGATCTGAAGACTATGTAAATCATTTGTTAGTTAAATTTGTGAAAAATTTGTTTGGAGGAAAAAGTATGCATTTATAAGTGTCCTGTGGAATCAGTTATTTTTATTGTATTAATGTAATCGTTTTTGAGTGTTCAATGTCTTCATTGCAATATGGAATTCATTAAAACATCCATGTCCATAATTACTATTATAAAAGTTTTGTGTTATTGAGTATGTTATTTTTTTTACTTTTTTCATGTTTGCTCTGTGAAACATTATGAATAGTTATTTAAAATCACAATTGGCTAGGAACTGATCAAATTATAATATTACCCACTTGAGATATTTGAGTTTTAAATTTAAACCCCAGTTGCATTATTTCCTATCTCTTATGCGAAAGTTAAATGATACATAATTATGCATGTTTTTCCCCATCATTACTAGAAAACCTCAGATGATTAACAATTTGACCTCATAGACGATTTTGGTGAAGTTTCTCAGAGTATCTTTTACTGTTAGCATCGCAAGCTTGTTTGAAAGTTGAAAACATTACAGGAAGTTTAACACCATTTTCTGTGGGAGAAAGCAAATCAAGATTGATCGTGGCAACTTGTACATTGTTATATTCGAAACCGTGAATGGTAATGGTTGTTGCCGAAACCTCAGAAGGTACTGAAGTGTAGTACTGGTTACTTCCTTGCTTGTTGGTGACTCCTTTGTCCAACTTACCAGGGTCATTGCCTAAATAGCATAGTTATTGGAAGTAATATTCAGACCCCATCCCCAGAAGTAGAAATTTTTCCCCTGTGTGACTTTCTTACCTTATTCCCCAGATAGCATGCAATTTTCTAAATTTCATAATTATATCTTTATTAAATTTAAAAGTTGATGTTAGTATAAAGATGACTCATTACTACCATGTTATCAAAATGCTATCCAAACATCTTTGCCCTAGCATCCATACACTTGTTTTTCCCTAATCATTTTAGAATTTTGAAAAAATATTCTAAAAATTGAGAACTCTAATCAAAGTATAGTTCATACTATGGTGAAAGGATGTTAAATATCTTGTAAGAACTCCAAAGTATAGTTTTTTGGTGACCCACTTATAATTTATGGACTGGGTTACAGTCT
>NW_004524709.1:5890541-5892393 GCF_000260255.1 Octodon degus | reverse complement strand
TGGGACTGGTCCCGCCGGCGCAGGGTAGCAGGAAACTCTCCGCACCGACATATACAATTTGGATGTATTTGAACTTCTCCCTACTTCCTACATGTATACGTAACCATCTTTCCATCTTGGGGGTTCTCTTGAAAGCTGCAGAGGGGCAGGGGAGATAGCTCAGTAGAATAAGTGCTTGCCTGGCAAGTGCAAGGGCTGGAATTCAGTCCCTGTTTCCGCAAAAAAAAAAAAAAGCTGCAGAAACTCCAAGACAGCAAAGAAAAACAATTGTCATCTCTTATTTTCCCTGTCAACTTATTCTTCATACTAAGTGATAGGAAATTATACTATTTTAATAATTTTAAAAATAAATGAACTCAAAGTTTACAAAAATTTTTGATTTGGCAGATTTTAAAACAAATCAAGAAATATGTTTCCAGAGTATCTAATCATGCAATGACAATATTTTTAAATAGGTGATACATTATGGCTTTTATTTTGGGTGGTTGTTATTGTTGCTGTTGTATTTAAGTGAGAGCACTGTATTAGAAAAAGGATAGCCACAGTAGCAGAAAGAACAGAACTACATTTCATGAACCTTTGTCTTTATGAAACATTGCATAGTTGTATTGCACTGTTATTTTCTCAGGAATTGAATGTGTATTTTTAAGATGTGAAATTGAAGTTAAGACAAATTTAAAATACCAGACTCTGGAGTGCTGGAAGTCTGCATATTTCTGGAATGTACTCAAGGATTGTAAATCATCTTAGTAGAGACTTGGTTGTTCCTGTGCCATGTTTTCCTCTACTAGTCACCTGGAAAATAGAGAAAGGGCTGGATGCTTTCTGCTTCCAGGACCTATGTACTTTTCAGGATGGTTGCTATACTCTGTTCACAAAGCTCTAATCTCTACGTCTCCTACCAGTCACAATTCTCCTTCTGTTTTGTGAACTCCCCCTTGTGGCTACCATCTGTCTTAGTCCACATATTGTCTCTGGCAATGGAATTATTTACAGGATGTTCCCAACATCTGCTTTTCAAATTTTCTCCTTACAGATGAGTTTATGGAAGGTGTTATTCTCATACTTGTTAACACGTTTGTAGGGACAGAGTATGTGGTTGGTACAAAATTGAACAAACTGGAGATGTGTGAGTGTTGTCATGTTTCTGCTGTTTAATGTTTGCATTGTTACTGTGATTGTCAATCCATTATTTTTCTTTGCAGAATTTTTTAAAGGCATTTGTCAATCACATGTGCATATCAATGTATTTAAATTTTAAAAAGTTATTTATTTTTTTATGTGGTACAGGATATTGCATGTGGTACCGGGAACAGAACCTGGGTCCTTGTGCTTGTCAGGCAGGTGCTTAGACTGCTGAGCTGTCTCCCCAGCTCATCAATGTATCTTTTTTTTTCAATAATTTTATTGAGAAACAAATAGCAATGAGACAGTTTCAAATCTGATTAGTAGGACAGTTTCAATAATTAATACATTCCATATTGTTGTCTTAGTGGTTATTCATTGTACAAGATGCAGACATGATATCCTGTTTACAAACACTATTAGAACAAATCTTGTTCATTGAATTAAGAGAATGTAGCTTGTTATCCTATTTTGAATATACAGATACAAAATGGTCATTCATTTATATGCCATTTTTTTGTTTAGTTTTGTTAGAGAAGGGCATTCCACTGTCATTTAAATATTGTAGGTGCGTGAATTCATCAAAATATTCCAATATTGTCCAGTAGTCCATAATAGCAATGAGTTTTAATAAGACTGGCAATGTCAGAAGTTGTTGACTTGAGCCTTTTCAGCTCAGCATATTAATATGGCTTTACTTTTTATACTTTGTTTTTATACTTTTCTG
>NW_004524709.1:5873810-5888293 GCF_000260255.1 Octodon degus | reverse complement strand
TCTGTCTTAATGTTTAGATCTTTAATCCACTTTGACTTTAGCTTAGTGCATGGTGATAGGCCTGGGTCAAGTTTTAGTTTTCAGCATGTAGAGAGCCAGTTTTTCCAGCACCATTTGTTAAAGAGGCTATCTTTCTTCCAGTGAGCATGTTTGGCCCCGTTTGTTGAAGATCAGGTGGCTGAGAGGCTTCTGCATCTTCTCATCTATTCCACTGATCCTCAGGTCTAGTTCTTTGCCAGTACCATGCTGATTTTGTCACAGTAGCCTTGTAGTATAATTTCAAGTCAGGAATTGTAATGCCTCCTGCCTTGTCTTTTGCCCAGGATTGCCTTTGCTATTCTAGGTCTTTTTTGGTTTCAAATAAATTTTAGGAATGATTTCTCTAGGTCTGTGAGGTATGTTTTTGGTAGTTTGATAGGGGTTACATTAAATCTATACAGCAATTTTGGGGTTATGGCCATCTTCACAATGTTGGTTCTTCCTATCCAGGAGCAGGGAGTATCTTTCCATTTTCTGAAATCCTCTACTCAATGTATCTGAAGACACTGAACCTTTTTGTGTTTTGGACCCCCCTCAATATACACTTGTGATATCTCAAGTACTTTCAGGACTGCTAAAGAAAAGGAATACAGCAGTAATTGTAGTGACATATGAATCCTTGTGATTGAAATTTTCTGGGAGTTTTCAGAATGTACATGCGGTGAACTCATTTAATATCTGGTATAGCTGTGAAGTGGTGTATAGTTTTTATTGATCTTCTAGCTAGTAGTTCATATTCTGTCTTTTAATGAGTTTCAAATGTGCTAGGAAAGAGGAACTCAGCAATATTCCATCCAATTTACTACTGTCTGTGGAATGTCAAATTCTTTAAAAATTGTGAGGCTTTTATGGGAACAGGAGGAAGGAACTGGATAACCTAGAGAGGCCTCAAGGCTGTCAGTAGATGGCAGATGGCCGGAGCAGCTCCCCTCAGGTGGTGTAAACCTCCCAGGAGACTTCACAGAAAGAGCTTTGCCTGAACTGCAGTGACAATCCCAAGCCCCCCCTCAGATATAATATCATTTATTATTTTTTAAAATCAACATTTAAATGTAAATAATACTTATGAAACTAATAGTTCAGAGTTCTTATTTTTTCCTTTTCTTTAAAATATCAGAACGCCAGGCAAAGCTAGGCCAGCCTTTCCATATTGGAATTCCTTGGAGCTGAAGAGGAGCTGCCCTGTGTAGACAGCGGACCTGCTGAGCAGCCCAGGCTTCCTCTGCCCCACTCTGCTCAACCACACTGGGTGCTTGTTTCTTGAAGATCCTGAGTTTAAACCCTAGGAAATATGTGCCAGTTACCTGGTAGAGTTTGTCTCTAGAGGCTGCCTGCCTCTGTACCAAGCCCCTGACTCCTTATTTGGTGCCCTAGATGTCCCAAACAGCAAAGCAATCTTTAAACCAACTTTCTTTTTCTTTGATAGCATTTTACTCTGAGAAATTTCAAGCCTACAGAAGAGTTGAAAGGTATTTTACAGCGAAAATCTGCATTACTACCATCTAGATTTTATGATTAGCATTTTTTATTCTTGGAGCTGAGGGTGTATAGCTTAGTGGAAGAGTATGTGTTTAGCATGTGCAGGGTGGTAAATTTAATTCCAGCACAAAAAAAGCAAATAGAAACAAATTTAAATCAGTATAACTTTAAATTTCGAATTCAGAAGTCTTAAAGTTCTCCAGTGTCCTGGCCACATTTCTACCAGGCTTTGGAAAGGTTATACTGTCTTAACCTCTTGGCTGTAATAAACAGCCATGAAGATCACAGCCGAAGGAAGCCGAAGGTGGTGAGCAGGTTACTATGGCAGTTATCAGTGTTTCCAAATATCATAGGGTGGAAATTGCCTCACTCAGCACGGTCCATTTTTAATCTGCACATTAGCCCCTTCTGCAAATCAGTGTCTGGTAGGAGAAGCAGATCTGTTATTAGGCTGAGTGGCACTGGCAGGGTCTCTTTATGGAAGAGGGAGAGGTAAGGGAAGAGGAAATACTACTCACCATCTCCGCTGTCCTGAAGCCATTGATCCCGACAGCAGAGACATCTTAGCTGGTCTCGGGGACCTTCGTGCCGTGGAAGGCTGGGCCTGGAGCTGGTGGGTAGTGCTGCAGGGGACACCCAGGCACAAGGGTGCTTGTTCTGTCTCTAAGCTCCCTTCCCCTTGCTGCTTCCCTCCCCATCCATCCTTAGTACCCAGGGCCCTCCTGTTTTGTCCTTCACTGAATTCACATACATGTGTACACACACATGCACAGTCCAGCATGCACACATTTGCTCCCTCCTAAACATGCACACATGTAAGCCCTCATAAGTGAGCATACACCACATAGACATGCCTACACACACTATACAATCATACATGGGAACTTGCACAGATGAACACACACATGGACACGTGGGTGCACACACATGGGCCCACTGGTGTGCACACATGCACATGCATGTGTACACAAAGCACAGATGCACTCCTTGACTTTTCCTGTCTGCCTCAGCTGCAGATGCACCTGAAGTGTCTTTTTATTATTATGTTTTTGCCATAAGTCTTATATTTGCATTGCTACCTTTGTCCCTTTCATTATATGTTTATGCTATGTTGAAATAACCTGCCGCATATCTGCCTCTAGGAAATGAAGCCAGGGATGCAGCTGTGCTAAAGACATGGTGCCAGATGTAAGCAGATGGACTGACTTTTAGGATGAATGTGTGTAGAGTGTAAAGTGTAAACTAATGCACATTTTACCAGAGTGGTGCACTCACCAGGCACAGGGAACTTCATGGTTGTCTTAGTTACTTTTCTATTGTTGCTGAGACAAAACATCTGATGCCCAGAGTTCAGGGAGGAAAGTTTTATCGAGCTCAGTTTGTGAAGGTTTCAGCCCATACTCGGCTGGCTCCAAGGCAGAGTGGCACATGGAAGAGGGCAACAGTTCATGGTGGTGAAAAACATCAAAAGCAACAAGAGCAAAAATGAATGTTGTACCTTTATATTGTACACCCTCGGTGGGTGTAGCACTCACACTCATAATCCCAGCACTGGATCGTGAATCAGTTGCAAACTGTAAAAGCCCACACTCATGACTGCACGAAACTTTGGAAGGGCATATCTAGACACAAGCCATCACAAATGGTCAAATCCACAAAGATCTCTGATGACAGAAGGAAGCTGGGGAGAGATTCTGGCAGCTGCCAGAGGTGTCCGGGGAAGAATATTCAAGACAGAGGTTGCAGGAGAGAGGAAGATAGATCAAGGCAGGAGGGGAAGGATAAGCTTTAGATTATGAAGTTGGCCTCCAAATGCTGGAGGTTGTGGGTGAAGAGGGCCAAAACAATTTGTGACTCTAGAAGACATTCCCTGAGGAGCATCAGAGCGCCACAAGCCCCTGGTATGAGCACTGCATGACATTTCTTAGTTATTCAGATGGGCTCAGACCCAGATGAGCAGTCCAGGGTGCTTCTTCCCAAGTCCTGATTTCTTCCATTCAATGGGATCCTTGGGAAGGCAGGCTGGGACTGTGGGATGAGCCAAGACTCCAATGGGTTCCCAGCACGCACCAGTGACCCAGAGATCTGCCACCCCTTAATGCTTCCCGAGTGTAGTCAAATACTCAAAAGGGTCCTGAGCCAGTGACAGGGGCACAAGAAGTAATGTTCCTTTTGCTAGAATTTCTATCGAATAGAACAATTCATTAAAATTCCAGAATGTACAGTCATGTGGGTTATTTGCAAATACCATTGCTTGTCCTTCAATTCAGAAGCTACAGAGAATGAACTATATTTCAGGTTTTTAAATATTTTTCATGTTTCAGTTCAAGAGACTTAAAAAAAGATGATTTTGATTTAACAGGGAGTTTGCTCAGTCATAAATTGTCTTTTGCTTATAATCTCATTAGAAATTAGAAAAACAAGCCAGGATATTGTCTCTAGAAGGAGGTGTGTTATTTGGGTGGCACAGGACCTATGAAAACAAATGTCCCCCCCACGCCAGGGACTGACACAGGAATTCTCCTTAATGTGTTGATACTAGGCTGTGAGGGCTGTGTGTGTGAAAAATGTTATCATCATCTTTAAGGAGATGACATTGGTGTAGCTGTTAAGTGTGAGAAGAGAGTCCAGGACCGCTTGTGGTGAGCACTCAAATGCCAGCTACTTGAGAGACTGAGGTGGGAGGATTACAAGTTTGAGGCCAACTTGGACAACTTAGACCCTTTCTCAAAATAGAAAGTTCTCGGTGTGTAACTCACTGGTAGAGCACTTGCCTAAGATGCACAAGTCTCAGGTTCAATATCCAGTCTCACTACCCCAAAATAAGAATCTAGGGTTTTACCTAGTCTCTGGGGCTTTTCCAGATTGTAATGCTGTAATTATTGCATGCTGTGTATCAATTAGATTCTATAGTTGTAAACTGAAGACACACATACACACAAACATATTTAAAATTTCTCTGTTGTCTCATCAGAAACTAAATTACACATGGAAGCAACTGAGCACACAGATCCACATGGCTTCTGCTCCACTTAGAAGCTTGGTGAGTTGGCTTGGTATGTGCGCTGCTGAAGCACGGAAGAAGGGTTTGCTTTGGCAGTGTGTGAATCTCAAGCTCCTACCACTCGAATTCAGTTTATGCAAATCTCAAAACATGCATTTATGCTGGTGGGAAATGGCCATGAGGCCTGGCTCTGTTACTTGCAGAGATTGATTAGAAAGCTGAAGAAATTTCACATTTTTAACAATCACAGCAAATCTAACACTGGGAGATGTTACAGAATAAGTCATAAAGTCCAGAAGGCTTGACACATTTCTAAAATATCACATTGATGATTCAGAATGCCAGAGGTAGAGGGATAACCAGCCTTACTCTTGAAGCAATTATGTTTGTTTGTTTGTTTTGGCGGAACCGAGGATTGAACTCAGGTACTTGCGCTTGCCAGGGAAGCATTTATTCCTCTGAGCCATCTCCCCGGCCCAACCAGCCTTATTCTTACACTAAAGTAATTTCTATTATCTGGGAAAATAGAGGCCAAATGGGAAAGAAAAGAACCTTAGGTTTTCACAGCCATCTTTCCAGCAGTCAAATTTTGTGTTAATGAAGTGTAGTTCAAATTAAGCCAAGAAATACCCATAGAAGAAACAAAATCTTAGATCATTAGCTCTGTTTCTGCTTGTTTAGAAGGAAATTGTGTTGCTTTGTGAGTCTGCACACATACTGGTGTAGAAATTACTGCTGCCTGCAGTCCACATTTGAAGACTTCCAGCAAAAGAGAGTCAGAATTATGCTTTATTTTCATGTTCATTTTAAGAAACACCCAGTACAACTATGTAAGGTGTCCCACTTACTTGCTTATGTGCCTGGGGTAGAGAGGCTGGCTTGGCCATCACACTCCACATGTCAGCCCTCATCTGGCTGTTTTTACACATGTGCTGCTCTTCTCAGACAGGCTGGGGCCCTGGCCACAAGGCTGCGATCAGCACGCTTCTCCACATTTTCATTTATCTTCTTCTTGTGCATCTTTATTCTCTCCTTTATCTCCATAGCTGATTATTTTGTTACTAAAAATCGCTTTGATCCTCCCGTCTTCCCTGTAGTCCCCCATTTACTCTTTCCTCCTGTGTGCTCTACCGTTCTTTTTTGTCCTCCTCTTGTCACTCCTTTAGCATTCTCACATTTTATTCCACAGAGAGCTCCTGGTATTCTATCACCTTCCCCATGGGGGAGGAGTGTCAGATGATGCTAAGTCTTCTAAACAAAATTTCACCTTAGGTGGGACCACCTGAAATGCTAATCTGTGACCCTTCAAAGATGCCAATCAGGAGATGGCAAAACGAAATATTCTGTGAATTTCTTCTCTAAAAAGCAGCTTTGGCCAGACATCACTATGAATTAAAAAAACTGTATCCCACATTTTTCTGTATGTTGATTTCATCTATCTCTGTATCAGGATGGTAGTTTAAGCCAGGGCTCCCTAACACTCAGGCCATGGGCTGGTACCGGTTGTGGCCCATTAGAAACCGGACTGCACAGCAGGAAGTTAGTGGCGGGTGAGCAAGAGAACCTTCACCTGCCTTTCTAGCCACTTCCCATCACTTGCTTACTACTGAGAGTTGTCTCAAGTCTGGGCAGCTTGTGTCATGGTTTGGGGCTTTCGCAAGGGGAACAATACAGTACAAAACACATTTTATAAGATTATTTTAGAATGAATCATCCAAAGAATCATATACAAAAAGTGCAGGAAATCCATCTACACACTAAAGAGCAAAGAATCCCCCTGAAGGCCTGTATCCTAATATCCTGCGTGAGTCCAGCTGAAAAGCTAGAGTTCTTAACAATGCCTCCCATAAGTCCATCTGGAAGCCGAGAGCCCATGACAATGTCTCATGGAGGCCTGTTTCATAGATCCACACTTGGAAGGCCCAAAGGTGGAAGCTAGAAAGTGTGCCAGTGAGATGAAGGATCTGTGCCAGCAGGCTGAAGGATCTAACCTCGAGCCAGGAAGCAGTGCTCACAGTGAGAATCAGAGCTGCCCCGAAAAGTACCACAGCCACCCTTAGCAACAGTGAGGTCCTGAGCTCCGCCAGTGATGAGAATAGTGAATTCCCATCAGGAAAGACAATGTGACAAGCTTCTCCAGGGGCTGTGCACCATTTTCCCCTCTGCAGCCAGGAAGCAATGCTCAGGGTGAGGACCAGAGCTCTCACGAAGTGAACCATAGCCATTCTCAGTGACAGCGAGGTCCTGAGCTCTTCCTCCTGCGAGAACAACCAAGTTCATGACAGCCAGCACACAAGCTCCTCGAAGAGAACCATCAGCTCCCAGTAGCTCCCAACAGCTTTTAGCGGCTTCCTACAGTGTCTCCTCCAGTTCTGCCCCATATGCTGCCTCAACCGTCCTCAGGTGGGCCTCCCACAGCCGGCACCATGCTGGTTTAGTTCAGCTGGGTGCAACATGTCACCCACGGCTGGTGATCCACCACAGCCTGGCACTAGATTCTTATAGAAAGGTGAATCCTACTGTGAACTGTACATGTGAGGGATCTAGGTGGTATGCTCCTTATGAGACTCCAAATCCAATGTAATAATAATAAAATGCATGATGTAATAATAATAAAATGCATAATAAATGTGATGAGCTTGCATTACCCCTAAATGACTCCTAACCCCATCCCACTCCACCTCTGTTCAAAAATTGGTCCCTAGTGCTAAAAAGGTTGGACACTGCTAGTCTAAGGAGTACCTGAAAAATAGATAAACTTATATTCTTGAGAAATTGGTACATTAGTTTTTCTTCACTGCTATAACAAATTGCCAGACACTTTATGGCTTCAAACAACATAAACTTACTATTCAATAATTTTGTGAGTTAAAAATCCCTCAGAGCATCACTGGGCTGGAGTCAAGGTGTTGGCAGGCTTGTGGTCCTTTCTAGAGGATCTAGGGAAGACTGTCAGTGACTTTTTGTTTCTAAGACTGCCCTTACCACTTAGACTGAGGCCCCTTCCCGCATCTGCAAAGCCTGTGCATAGCATCTTGTCTCTTTCATTGTTCAGTGTCTCTGACTTATACTGTTTCTCTCTCTGTCTCTTAAGGACCCTGGAGATTACATTAAACCTATCCATATAATCCAAAATAATCACCTTATTTTAAAAACAGCTGATTAATACCTTTTATTTATTTTTTGTGTATGTAGTACAGGGTCTACAGGGTCTCACTATACAGATGGGACTTGTCGTGATCCTCCTGTTTTCAGTCTCCCAAGTGGTGAGATTACAGGTACGTACCACCACACCCAGTCTCATTTGCCATCTCAGCGTGCCCCAGGGGCAGGGCTGGCACGGCCTGCTGGGAATTGAACCCGAGTCCCTGCACCTGCCTAAGCAGCCACGTTAGTCCACTGAGCTATCTAGCCACCTCTGATGAATGCCTTTAGTTTCTCCTGCAACTTGAAGTCCTCCTTTGGACTATATGTTGCCATAGTATAGTCAAAAGATCAGGGATTGGCTTGGGCATTTTGGTCACTGCAGCTGGTATAAATTTTATATTATTTTAAAATACATTTCCTTTCCATGACCACAATATTAAGTTAAAATGCAATGTTTGAAAATACCAATACAGTTTTACCTTCTTTTGTGTGTTTATGACATTGTTGATAGCTATCAACTTTATAATAAGCTTCTTGTTGTACACTGTTTAACCTTCATACATTCTCTAAAAAATAATTATTGGTCTGCATTATCTCTTTTTTCCTCTCTAAGCCAGATAAAAGTCTAATAGCAGCAAATTATTCTCTGAATCTCAATTTTCATGTCTCTAAAATGAGATTTTTGGAGTTCCTGCTAATTTTTTTTTTTTTTTGTGGAACCGGGGACTGAACTCAGGCCCTTGCACTTGCCAGGGAAGCGCATATTCTACTGAGCCATCTCCTCAGCCCTCCTGCTAATTTTTAAACATCAGAGTTATGAAATACAGTCTTCATTGCAAAGAAATTTACAATGTATGTAGGGACTTATCTTCCCAAATATTAGGAACTTTCTTGCTTATAATTTTGTTTGACTTTTTCTTTACTGAAACACTAATTTTCTAGGAAGTGTAATTCACATATAAATAATTTACCTAAAATACGATGTCTCTGGGACTGGGGAGATGGATAAGTAGAATAAGCACATCCCTGGCAAGCACAAGGGCCTGAGTTCAATCCCCGGTTCCACAAAAAACAAAAACAAAACAAAAAAAAAAAACAAAAACAAAACAAAAACAAAACAAAACAAAACAAAAACCAAAAAACAAAAAGACCTCCAAAAACCAAAAACAAAAAACCCAAAAAAAGTTAGTCTGAGTAGAGACCTGCACGTTCTAGGATCTAGATCAGTAGTCACTGGAAGGGATTAAGATTCGAATAAGAAATAGGTGGGGAAGGGTGGTGACGGGATCCTTTGACACTGTGTTTAAATATTTGCTGCAGTATTCAGTGATTTGGGTTGGACAGAACAGCTGATTGGATTATTTGGTCATTTGCAACTGTCATACTTTGTTTGTTTGTTTGTTTGTTTCTTTCTAGTCTTTTTGAGACTGGGTCTCACTATACAGTTCAGGGTGGCCTAGCGCTCACTTTGTAGCCCAAGATGTTCTCAAAGTCCCAACTCCTCTTGCCTCAGCCTCCCAAGTGCTGGGATTTCAGACATGTGCCACTACAGCCGGCTTGTCATAGCTTTCTAATTCTTCCTAAAGCACTTTATGGGATGCATGATTCACCCTCACATTGCATGGCTGACAAACTGTCAGAGAAGAAACCCAAGGAAAGATAAATGGATAACCTTCATTTGCAGTTTTAAAATCAAATTTTTATCTTCATTTGTAGTTTTAAAGTATTACAATTAAACAAAATGTCACCTGGATACGTGCATTTAGGTCTGGAATGAACGCTTTTACTTTCATTTTATTCAGCCTCCCAAACTGAATACTTGTTCTGTGGAAACCCTTCCCATGGCTGACCTCCTCCTTCCCTGTCACCTTTCTGGGTTCTTCTCTAGAACCTGCTTCAGTTTCCCTGAAGGTCTTTTGAAGACCAGTCATTCTGGATCGTTCCTGTCTTCTGTCAAGCTCTGATTTACACAGGCGTGAAGCCTGTCCCACGCATTTTGTGTTCCCTCCCAGCTTAGTCTTGACTCCTCTGGCTGCATCTCCAGCTGCTTCCTGGACATGGACACGAGGTATTTTAGGACATAGAGTCCTTCCCTGAGAGCTCACCAGGGGGCAGGGCACGCTATCAGATGCCTGGGAATCTGCGGCCGCCAAGCAACATTGGCTTTCTTAGGAATAGGGTAAAATATGTTGGTGTATAATTTATGTGCCTGTAGGCATTGTAAGGTAATATAATTGGCCTGTCAGGGCAGCGGTGTTGTTTGCTTTGAAATATGCCTATCAACAACCTCTCTCAAAACTGCTGGGAATGTGCTGTGACTTTTGATGCACTGATTTAAAGAAAACCCCCAGGCTTACCTGGGCCTCATTCATTAACTTTTTCCACAGCGTGTTCAGAAGCACAGAACAAATTTGTCAAAACAGAAGCTTGTTTTTTTAGAGCCTGAAGAAGTACTTTGGCTGGTGCATCTGATGATTCTTTTCAATAAATATGAGGTTATGTTTATGATGTAATGAGCAGCAAATGTAAGTCCCAGGATAGAGAAGTGCCCTCCTATGCAATGCTGATTTACAAAGCGATAAGGCTGCAAGCTGTGTCCTTAGTTTTGTGTGTGCTGCTATAGGGTGGAGAGCACGATTTTTGGAGTGCAGATTGACTGTCTTGTTATTCCTTCTGGAGGAAAAAATCCCTTCCTATTCTCTGTCGTCCATGCATGTAAATGAGTAACCCATGCAAGCTGGGCAGAGGTGCTGAGAAATTATCATCTCACAGATCTTTGTTTTCTCTTCTCCTTTCACTCTTCTCTGGATGGGAGCATATTTGCTTCCTGAGGGAGCCTGGTGAGCACTGCCTCATCCTTCCTAAGGCTGCCATGGTGGGACATCCTGACTAGAAGAAGCGAGGTCATGAAGAGTGTTGTGCTTTCCCATGTCTGTGGCTTCAGCCACTGTGGGAGCATTTATAGTTTAGTTTTTATCAGCAGAATGTTTCTGGAAGGATATTTCAGTATTGGGACATGTTTTCCTGAGAGAGAGAGAGAGAGAGAGAGAGAGAGAGAGAGAGAGAGCCATATGGATCTAAATAGTGAGTAGGGTGAATGAGGCACACCTGTCACAAATTCAAGCCCTGCCTAGATGACTTAGGGAGACTCTGTCCCAAAATAAAAAAAAAAATTTTAAAAAAAGGCCTGAGCATATAGTTCAGTGTTCCCTGAATTCAGTCCCCAGTGCTTAGAGTAGGGGGTGAGAGAAGAACAAACAAAAACCTGGCTAGAGCACCAGAAAGGGTTGTGGAGGGCCCACACCTTGGAAGCTTGTGTGGGAACAGACGGATCACCCAGGCTGAAAGGCAGAAAGGGAAAGAGAGGCCATAAAAAGAGGACAAGTATATATTTGCCTTTGATAGCTGATAGCAATCTCTCATAGCTCCTGGCACACTTTTCTGAAGACTATTTGTTTATTATTAGTAGTATTTTAGGACAGGATTGGACTTGTAGTGATCCTCCTGTTTACAGCCTCCCAAGTGCTGGGATTAGAGGCGTGCGTGCCACCATGCCCAGTCTCAAGCAGTGTCTCAGCAAACCCTGGGGGTGCGGCTGGCATGGTAGGCCCAGGAATTGAACTCCCAGCTCCTGCATCTGCCTAGGCAGGTGCTTTAATCCGCTGAGCTATTTGACTGGCCCAATACATTTTTTTTTTTTCAACAGTATGTTTGTGCAGGTAATCATGGCAGAAAAGAAAGCAACTACAATTTGGAAAGAAAACTGGAGAAAAACCACACAGAGATCAGGGAATTTACAGAGCAGGTAGAAACTCTGTGGGCTTTTGAAGAGAGGAATAACATTATTTCTGAGGAAGAATTGCTTGCACTGGCTGCTGTGATTTCTTCCCTCTGGGGAGAAATCTGGCCCGGAGGCTGGGTGCAAAGCTCTTGCTCTCATCTAGGAGTTCATCTAGAACTGGAGGATAAACTGAGTTGGGAAGTGAGGAGATAAGTAAGAATCAATGGTTCTAAGCTACTGAGAATGAACAAGGAAAGAGTAGATTGGGAAGAAACGGAAAGGCAACAGTTCTGGGGAGGAACAACTAAAGGTAATGAGTTCAGTGTTCCAAATATTAGATCTCAAATCTACATGGGATATGGCTGGTAGTTTGTCCCTCAATCACTGATGAAATAATAGTTTCCTCTAACTGAGGCCTCCAGATCATATTCCACCACATACAGAGAGCACTTGGTTCAATGTCATGTGACCTCCTAAGCCAGTTACTTTCTTATCTTTGGGATAAGATACCCAACACCTCTAATTTAGAGGAAGAGAGGTTTATCTGGCTCACAATTTCCCAGGGTTCACTCCATGGCTGCCTGAATGTAAGGCCTGGTGGAGGAAAGCTGCTTCTATCATGGCAGCCTGGAAAAAATTATATTTCAGATAGAAATAGATAGATAGATAGATAGATAGATAGATAGATAGATAGATAGACTAGCAGCACATTCAACTATTCACTCATCACTGACTAATCCACTAATAAGTACAACACCTCTGTGAGCAAATCACATTTCAAAAGACTCAGCTCTGAACACATGAAACTTTTAGGGGATATTTTAGGTATAAATTAATCTCCACAACTGCAGGCATTTGTTTTCTTTAGGTTTCTTCTTAAACCAAAAATAGTCACATGCTCATATTAACTCCTTTCTTAGTGCCTCACCAACAGAAGAGGGGTCTACTCTTTGGCCAATTATTGAAATAAAATATTAATAAGGATTTTGTTTTTTTGCTCCAAATGCCTTCAGGGCAGGTTTGGCTGGCTTGAGTTATGGGGATCAAACCACAGCAACCTGAGCCTGACTGATTTGTTGAAGCAGCCACTTAAAGAACTGAGCTAAGGGGCAGGCCCCAATAAAATATTAATAAAAGTACATGAAAGAGTAGTGCTCAGACTGAAATGCTTCAATGATACTTAAGACCAGTATAATTTTAAATACAGTTTTAAAAAGCCAGTTCAGTATGTTAACCAACATGAACTTGAGGCAAAGAACCCTTTCTGTCTAGTGGTGAGCAGGTGTCCAAAGCTATTTTCCTTTGGGCTCAAGCTCTGTATTTATATTTTGCAGGCAGCTGGAACAATGAGCAAGCTTGCTCACTACCTAGGGCAGTGATAACCTTAGCTGACACAAGGGGTCCCTTAAACATCCCTGCAAACACATAAAGCCCCATCTCACTCAGCCAATGCTGCCAAGTTCTCACTTTATAATTCCCCAAAGGAGAGTTTCTAAACATCTAGCTGCCAGCAACAGCAGCTGAAAACACTAATAAAATTTCTACTGTTGAGACTGGTTTGTGCCCCCGGCAGGCTCAGGGCTGAGAGTTTAGAAAAGATCCAGTTATTATCAATGGAGCAGTATAGCTGAGGCCACCAGTCAGGCAAGCACACCCTACCTTCCACTAGCCCAAAGCAGCCCAGCCCATGCAGGTGGACTCTCAGCCTTCCAGATCGCAGCCAAGGAAGGACTCACTGTGGAGGAGAGGCAGATTTCAGTGCTCTGTCCACACACCCCTCACTGGTGCTCAGCCTATGTATCTCTGCATCCTCCTTGGGGTAGTCAGAGGCTGAAGGTCTCAAAAAGCAGTGAAAACATAGAAAAAAGCTTGAACATGCTAAGGTCTCTGAGGGGGACATTATGAGAATTCATGAGATGACGTCAAAGGGCTCCTTTCCAATATGGCCACATGAACATTCAGTTAAGCAACAAATCACGTGGACTAAAATACACAAATGTTTAGTGTGCAACTGTGATTTTGAAAACATATGAAGACCACTAGGTCCCCATCAGACCACACTATGTATACTTCTAATGTTCTCTGAGCTATGAGGACTGGGGAACATTTCTAGTCTTGTGATCACAGTTTTCAGTTGTGTCCTGTCTTAGCCAACTTTTGCCATGGGGATGAGCTACTTACCTGAAACCTAAAGGAGGCGAGGCTCCTTCTGGCTCACGGGTTTAGTCCACAGGGAGCTGCTTCTGTAGCAGAAAGAGCATGGCAGAGGGGGGTGGGGTGGGAAGGAGCTCAAGCTATGGCAGCGAGGTGCAAACAAGGGAAGAGCCAAGGACAAGAACACACCCTTTGAGGCTGTGCCTCTCGTGATCCCTCCAGCTGGGCCCTGTGCCCTGATGGCTCGTTCAGTACTGAGTTGGCCATGCATTCATCTAGTGATGGGGACAGTGCACCTGTGTTCCATTCATTTTTCACACACATGTGAACTTGGGGGACATTTGAGATGTAACATCTGACATTTCGTTCCTGGTCCCCAAAGTGTTCATGTTCATCTTGTGTGAAATATTTAGCTCATCTCTAACAGTTGTCACATTCACAGTTCCAGCGTTGTTGAAAAGTCGAAGTCCAAAGTTGTCTCTAACACTCAGGGCTGAGTTTTAAACATATGCTCCTATAAAAATAAAAAAGGGTGCCAAATAATTTAAACAGCTCATGTCCAGGGTAAACATTCTTATAGTAAAAGAGAGGAAAAGGAGCATAGGAAGCAAGTCTGAAACCCAGAGGAACAAATATTAACCACTGACCAGTCCAATTATTTAAACATAGGATGACCACAAATTTCATTTTTTGCTTAATTTTTGGAGAATAATTTTTTTTTTTTTTTTTTTTTTTTTTGTTTTTCTCTGCCTTTAGATCAGGTGTTTTTAGTCTTGAGGAGCGGGGGATCAAACTGTGGCCCCCTGCATCTGACTGGGTTTGTCAAAGTGGTGCTTTAAATAACTGAGCTAACCAGCAAGCCACCCTTTACTTAATTTT
>NW_004524709.1:5866676-5871635 GCF_000260255.1 Octodon degus | reverse complement strand
GGTACTTCTTTTTTAATGAATACTTTTTACAACTACTTTTCATTCCTGATTTTCAAAATCTGTAGATCTTGTATAATGGCATGTGTATACCCTCCAAAGTCTTGTACAGTGATAAGTAGGGATCTTTCAGAAGTCACTGTAGCTACAGTGTATGATACTGGGATTGATTTGTGGTGCAATGCCAGTTGAAGGGCATTAGGATTAAGGGTGTGAGAGTGCGACCCACACTAAGTAGTCTGGATAAAAGATAAGAGATCAAGTTAAATCCTTTGTTGCTCTGTTACCTTCTGCCTGCCATAAACTCTTTCTTCTTTTCAAGGCCTGTCTTCCATGCCTTCCTGCCATGATGTCAGACAATTATGGGTCAAAACTTTTACATACTGTGAGCTAAATAAACCTTTTCTCCTTTAACTTTGGGTGTTAGCTATCTTGGCTCTGCAATGAGAGAAAGTAACTTCTCATGTCTGATCCAGATGAGACCCTGTCTGTAAGCATGCCATTCTCAGCACACAACAGGAATTCACTAATGGGCCATGCTGTCCTCAGTACACAGAGTAGAAGGCCAGAAAGATGAGAGACCAGGAAAGGATGCGCAATCTCCCCAGAACTGAAGTCTGACATTGTCTATACACCTGCACTGATTGTTCTGACCATTCTGTGAACATTGATCACTAGCATCCCAACCCTCAAATTCCTTCAAGAACAGTGCCCTATCCTACAAAATTTTCAATCTGTCCAGGAACTGACATCTTCCATGATCTCAGCCAGTCCCCACTGGGACAAAATAAAATTAGCCTCATTGCTTTACACAAAAGCCTGTTCAGTGGTCCCTCATGTGCCATTTATCATATAACTAAGACAGAATTTGATACTAGAGAAGTGGGGTTCTTGCTGTGATTATACCTATTCATTTAGTTCTGGAGCCTTTGGGAATGGGTTATGGGAAGAGTTTGGAAAGGTCCAGAGTTGTCAGCTGAAAAAATAGAGTTGGAACAACTTATGCAATACCTGATGGGAGATTCTTTCAAGGCTCAGAAGACCAGAAGGTTTATAGAAATCCTGCCAGTAAAGATCAAGCTTGGATGATTTCTGTTGGGGAAAAGAACTTCATTGGCCGTTGGACTTTCAACAATGTGTGTTATTCCTTGACAAAAAGCTTGTCTGCATTTTGCTCCTGTTCTGAGACTTTGCTTGAGACTGAGATTAAGGGTGAAAAACTGATTAATTTTGCAGGAGAAATTTCAAGGCAGTTTAATGTTGAGGCTGTGGCATGGCTACTATTGTGGGCTTTTAGCCAAATTTATGTTGAGAATCAAGAGAAAAGAGAGCAGAAGAATGATTTACACTGTTGTAAGCTTGGATAGAAAACAAACCTTTTATAAAGCTGTGGACTCCAAAGAGAGCAGAGGAAAACTTGACTGCTGAGAAGGAATATAAAAGATGGTCTGAGGGCATCACAAGAAGTAGCAGAACTCCAGTTTCTGCAGCCTCAAAATTGTAAAAGTGAAAGGCTTTGCTTTGGTAAGGGAGCCCAAGAGCATCATGTTCCAGAATAGCAGTTGCCTAGGAAGTTGTTTCTTGGATTTGCTTCAGAAGCACTCAACCACTACAGTCATGAGAAATCCTAGCAACTGCTTCAGCTGGCAGCAGACCCTGGTATCATCCATGTGATGAATGTTTTAGGTGCATGTAGAATGCAATAGTTGTGGGGTCAGAGAGGCTTCCAGGCCTGGGAAGTCAGGCAGTGTACCCCTGAGAAAGCAGTGTGTGAAGCTGTGAGTATAAGCCAGAGGTGCTGCAGTGACCCCATAAATTTGAGAAGTTCATTGTTGTCTGAGGAATGCTGCAAGGGGAGAGCAGAGTCAGACCCACAGAAAAGTCATGGGAGCTACAACTACCTTGGGACCAGAGCCACTTAAGCCCTTTGGAGATCATTATTTGCCACACATTTCTGGGGATGCTGAAAGAGGAATTGTGAAATTTAATATTTTCCCTGTTGAATTTTGGTCTTGCTTGGCTCCCATTCCTTGTTATCCCCCATTATAACTTTTGGAATGGAAATGCCTCTATTGTGCTGCCATTGAATGTTGGAAGTGTTTAACTTTCTTTTCATTTATTGAGGGGCTTGCAGATAAGTTTGTCTTAAATCTCAGGTGGGACTTTAGACTTGAATTTTTTAGAAACTGTGAAAGTCTTAGGACTTTGGCATCTCTTTGAGATGGACTACATGCCTTTGGCACAAAAGGATTTGCACGGGTCTTTGGGGGACCAGAAACAGAATATTATTTTTTGTGTACAGATATTTTTCCAAAGCCTCAGAGTCACAGGTAGGGCTTCTTCAGAAATGGATGGATCTAGAGTGTGTGATTCTGGGACTGATTCATGGTACAATGGTAGGCTCAAGGGCACTAGGATTAAGTATCCTGGATAACACATAAAGGATAGAAAGAGCTGTGGTTCTCTGTTGTTGGTTTGTCATCTTCTGCCCACCATGAAGTCTTTCTCCTCTGTAAGGCCTGGCTGCAATTCCACCCTGTCTTGATGGCAGCCAATTATGGACTGAAACATCTACAAACTGTGAGCTAAACAAGCCTTTCTTCCTTTAACTTTGAGTATCAGATTTCAGACATTCTGGTTCAGCAATGAGAGAAAAGCAAGTAAGACACCTGGCTGAAAGCAGCCAGCATTCATGCCATAGTGTGAGCAATGAGATGTCTTGAGATTTTTTTCAGATTAATTGGGCTACTACCCTTAATCTCAGTCTCTCAGGAAGTCTCGGGATATGTGCGAAATGTAGACAAATTTTCTCCCAGGGTATAGCACACGTGGCCTCTAGACCAATTGCCAATGGAGTCCTTGAAACCCCCTGAGTCGTTTCTGTCAGCATTCCCATCTTCTTAGGGCCAATCAGAATCTCTCATCAAACAGTTTATTGATTTTAGGGCTTCTCTATCTAGCATCTCCAAACCTTTTCAAATTTTCCATGAACCAGTTCCAAAGGCTTCTGAACTACATGTTCATGTACAGTCACAGCAACAGCCTCATTTCTCTGATTCCTGAATCTGTCTTAGTCATTTTTTCATTGCTAGACAAAATACCTATTACCTACAACTTAGAGGGAAAGACATTCATTTTGGCTCACAGGTGGTTTCAAGGCAGAAACAGGATGGTACAGGGGCATGGATGAGACAAAGATGCTCAATTCACGGAAGCCAGAAAGCTAGCTCAAGGGGGGCGGGGAATCAGAAGGAAGCACATACCTTTCAAGGTCATGCATCTGATGACCACTTCAAACCAGGGAATGCCTCCTGATAGCACAGTGAGCTACTCTGTCAGTTATTCTTCTTTCCTTGCTGGGACAAATACTTGACACTCAACATGAAGGAAGGAAAGGTTTATTTAGTTCACAGTTAATGGAAGTTTCAGTCCATACTCAGTTGGCTGCAATGCAGACTGGCACATTGCAGAGAGCAACCTTTCATGGCATCAGCGAAGAGCAGAGAGAAAAAGGGAGGAGTAGTAGCAACAATGGCAACAGAGAGCAAGTCTGTCTCTCTGTCTTTCTTATGTTACATTCAGGCTATCCACCCACAGCTGGGTGTAGCACTCATACCCATAATCCCAGCAGTACTAAGACCCACAATCCCAATTTTGGATCAATCACAATCCCAGTGGATCACAAGTTAATCACAAACTTAGAAGTCCCAGCTCCACGACTGCTTGAGGCTTTGGATGGGGGGACAGCTAGAGACAAACCGTAACAGCTACTGAACTCATCAATGCTCCAGTCATCTTCCACACACAGGTAAAATTTGGAAGAGATTTTAGATCTAAACCATAACATGCTAAATGCAACTGGATGGATATGGGGTACATTAATTGGGGTGTTCTTTTACAGCATTAATGGAGAGTCCCTGCATTATATGGGTTTAAAGAAGACAGAAATGTACTTCTCTCCCAAATGAAAAACTCTTAATTCATCAGGATTAGTTTCAGTGGCAAATGGTAGAAAACCAGAATAATAGCAAATTAGTCTCTGGCTCTTCAAAAAAGGATGTGGATTTCAGTAGAGTCAGCATTACCCAAGATCTTTTAAGAAATGTCTAATCTCGGTCCTGATACAGGCTCTACGGTGAGATCCTGCATTTTGATGAGTTCTCCTTGTGATTCATATGCTTAGTGATCTTTGAAATTGGTAGTTAACCTGGGCATGGTGGTCCATGCCTGTAATACCAGTACTCAGGAGGATGAGGCAGGAGGATCACTGCAAGTTTCAGGCAAGTCTGGGTTGTATGGTGAGTTTAAGACCAGCTTGGAGTACATAGTCAGACTTGGTCTCAAAAAGAAAAGAGAGAGAAAAAAAGAGAGTTTATGTCTCTCTCATATTTAAGTTTGGAAGTGATCTTGAAGGCTTAGTATACTCTGTCTGAAGTCCACAAATTAAGAGTATTTAAGAGCCTGCAAGATAGCTCAGCAGACTAAGCATCTGCTTAGGCAAGCACAGGGACCAGGTTCAATCCCTGGCACTGCATGCCGTGCTGGCCCTGCTCCTGTACATGCTGAGCTGATGACTGAGTCTGGGCATGGTAGCACATTCCTATAATCCCAGCACTGGGGAGGCTGAAAACAGGATGATCACTATGAGTTCGAGCAGCATAGTGAGACCCTGCACAAAACACATTAAAAAAAAGTTTTTAAAAAGTATTCTAGCTTTTGTTTCTAGGATCATCTCATGGTTCCACATGGCTGCATATACTTCCATACATTACACCTATATTCCATGTAAGGAATATAGAAATCTCTTACTACCAATGTGGACATCGTGTCAGCTGGCACCTTAGCACATGGCCATAGTTAGATGCAAGAGTGACTTTCTTACATGTACATTTTGGCTTCTTTCCTTTTCTTCTTTCAATCCTTGACCTTCTTCTGAGAGAATGTTCTTTTTTTTTTTCAAAG
>NW_004524709.1:5843782-5850632 GCF_000260255.1 Octodon degus | reverse complement strand
CAAGGTGGAACCCAGTGACACCACTGAGAATGTCAAAGCCAAGATCCAAGACAAGGAGGGCATCTCTCTTGATCAGCAGAGGCTGATTTTGCTGGCAAGCAGCTGGAAGATGGTCACACCCTGTCTGACTACAACACCCAGAAGAAGTCCACCTTGCACCTGTGCTCCATCTGAGGGGAGGTGTTTGTGCTTCCCTTATCTTTTAAGCTTTCAATAAGTTCCACTGCACTTCAGTAAAGTTCTTGCATTCCAAAAAAACAAAAAGCAAAGAACAGAAAGCTGGGGAAATGAAACCTTATCAAGCTTTCAGGTAAAACCCAGGAAATCGAATATGTGCACAGGAGAGTTGGGGCAGAGCAGAGGAAGGATATCTTTGGAGGTTAACTCCACTACGATTATCCTTTCACATGAAAGGGATTTAAAAAGATCTTAGAGTATGAGAGGAGAAATATTTCCCATGAAAATTACTTTCATCTTAAAAGTGAAGTGACCTCACTCATGTTCTTCAGTGTTGCACCACATTAAAATATTGGGCACATCATCCTCACAACTTAATTAGATGGGCATTGATGCTTTAAAAATAATCGTTCTTCCTACTTGTACATGTAAAATGTGTTAATTATAGAAATGCCATTCACAAGCCTCTCAGAACTACTGATCATAGCTGAGCATCTGTTTAGCTTTAACGGCAACCCACTTCCACTTGGCTATGTGGTGTGAAGACTTTGCTGGGTCACAATGTATTCTGAAGAACACAAAGTGGCACCCAGCTTAGACATATGGCAGAATATATTGACTCTATCTAAATGCTTATTTTGGAACACCTCCTATGTGTTCTATATTTCAAAAGAATTATTTTGTAACTTTTGTCCATAAGACGGTTTGGTTGGTTTTTCTATTTTCTTTCTTTCTTTTTTTTTTTTTTGTATTTTAGGTACGGGTCTATAGGGTGTTCAGGGTCTCACTACTAGATCACACTCATAGTGACCCACCTGTTTACAGCCTCCCAAGTGCTGAGATTACAAGCATGTGCCACCACACCCAGTCTCAATTGCCCTCTCAGCACACCCTGGGGGCGGGGCTGGCATGGCAGGCCCAAGGATTGAACCTGTGGCCCCTGCGCCTGCTTGCAGGTGCTTTAATCCGCTGAGCTATTTGGCCAGCCCTCTGTTTTCTTAGGATGGGTCTTTCTCCGGTAGTCATTGGGCTATTGAAAATACAAACTAGTTTCCCTTTAAGCCCTAGACAATTTGATAACATAGGGTTCATATTTATGTTATGAAACATTCACCTTCATTAAATTAGGGATTTTACTAGTATTTAGATCTAAAAGATTTTGCTCTTAGAGATTTGGTCGTTTAGAATTTTCTGTGTTCTGTTTTCTTGGAAGGAGACACATGTATGCCACATTTTCTTGAGGCTAAGGCTCGGGGTCCCTGGTTAAAGTGACATTGCGTCTTCATGTGTAGATCCTCACAGTGGGGTGGCAGTGTCATGCCAAACTAATATCTATAGAGCTCTTTCCTTAGTACAGTTGAACTAGGGCGGCACAATCAATAGGTTTAGGCTTTTCTTTGTATTTACCAAGGGAAAAACAGATAATAAATTCTTTTCACTCAGGGAGCCTGCTATAAAATTTGATTATGTAAACAAAGGATATATACATACTGATTTGAAAATTACATACTAAATCTCTGAGATAAGTATTTCCCGTATCTCCCTTGCTTTGGGGGAAATTGCTGTCTGCGGGTGAGACAAACCTGTATAAAACATACTTAATCATGTTAGATTGTATTTTTATTCTTCTGAAATAAGGCATTCTCTTTTTTCCATATCACTGTCAATAAAGAACTATCGAACACTTATTCATTAATAACTATTCCTTATTAATGGCATTATCTATTGGATATTTGATACATTTATTTCTAGTCTCTTAGACACCCTTCAGAAAAGTTGCTGTGATTCTTAATTAGTAGACAAGGAGAACACAGGTGGAATATCAGATGGCCAGGTGATGGAGCCAGCTTGTCAATCCATGGACGAGTCCATCCATGGCAGTGCTTCCTAGGAGAATATGCACTGTCTAGTAAAAAATGGCAATTTTTTTTCAGCTTTTTTATTTGGATTTAATCAGAGTTGAACAGCTACTTACACAAAGGAAGATATACATTGAACAATATACATAGGAAGAAATTCTGAGCACCATTAGTTGTCAGGTAGATATAAACAAAATAGACATGAATACAGCTTCAAGATGATCAACTCCAACAGTTGGTGAGAAATTGAGGGCACTAGATTTTGCTTACCTTACTGGCATGATTAAAATAAAGTGCATTTAGTTTTAAAAAAAATGGCTTGGCAGTTTCTTTAAAAATTAAAAATACATGTAGCCAATGGCCTAGCTACTCCACTTTTAGGTTTTATCCAAGCCAAGTGAAAACACATGTCCACTAAAAATGTGTACAAGAACTTTCATAAAAAACCTGATAAGGATTTTTTTTTTGGCTACTTTAGGTTGCCTTAAGGGCAAGTCTGGTGCAGCTTCTGAAGCTGGGAATTGAACTGAAGTCCTGTGCGCCTCACTGAATTTGCCCAAACAGCACTTTAAACAAACCCAAAAACAAAAATACAAAAAAAAACAAACAAAAAAAAAACAAAACTTGAAGTAACATGAATATCTATCAGTGGGTGAATGAATAGATGAATAAGATATATCCCTCCAATGGAATGACACTCAATAACAGAAATCATCAACTATATACACCAGCACTAAAAATCATCAACTGTATACAGCAGTCCTGAAGTACACTTTGTACTGAAAGAAATGTACATCAGTTTTACTCACATCCAACTACTGAAAACAAGTCACACAGAGCCTATCGAATTGCAAGGGATGTTGGGATGTGAGGCCAACTGGGTTGACACTTCCCAGTAATAATTCTATACTTTGGATTGGAAGAACCAATCTCTGGTGGCCAACTGGTCATGTATGTAGCAATTCACATCTCTCTTTGAGCATCACCTTTTCTCTTCCATTTTCCATACAATTTGAGCTCATCTCATTGTGCTTTATTGAAAGGTTTACATTCTTTTTTTGCCATAATTTTATTGATAAACAAATAGCAATGAGACAGTTTCAAATCAAATTGGTAGGACAGTTTCAATAATTAACACACTGCATACTTTTTTTTTTCTTTTCAAAGTGTTATTGATAAACATATAGCAATGAGACAGTTTCAAATCAAATCGAAAGTACAGTTTCAACAAATAATACACTGCATATATTCTTCTTAGTGGTTAATTGCTGTACAAGATGCGGACTTCATATCTTATTTACAAACACCATTAGAACAAATCATCCTATTCATTAAGAGAATAAAAATGGCAATTTTTAATGTAAAACTTGCTGGGCTATGATGGCAAATATAGTGAATGCTTAAATTAAAATGCTTTAGTAAAAAGTAAAAAATGAGTTAAAACTTACTAGAGTGAAAGACACACTGCCATTACTTTCCCCTCAGAACGCCTCCATTTTATTGAACACTGTTATTCCATCATTCTTGCCTCTGTCTGAAACAGTTCTGGAAGTCCTTTTTCTTGAGCGTCTTTAGTTGTGCTGTCATGACTACCTTGGTGTCCTGAACTGGTCCAAAATGTTTACTTTTCATGGTCATTTTGACTCTGAGGAAGAGCCAGAAGTCACGGGGTACCCGACACAGTGCCTTCTTGGATGCCATTTAACAACAGTATTCACCCTATTTTTGACCACAACTCATAAAGACATGATAGATAACTTCCAAAACTGCTTTAGAATGTAGCAAGAATAATGGGGTACGTCTGTTTGGTGCAAAGGGGAGTATTCTGAGGGCTATTCATAGCATTGTGTCTTTCACTGTAATAATTATTTTGTTTGAACATTCTGTGTAGATTTTTAAAAATTTTTAAGTATTCATTTATTTATTTGGGCCTTGCTATATAGCTTTGATTCATAGTGATCCTTTTGTCTCAGCTTCCCTAGTTCTGGGATTACAGGGAGGTGCCACCACACCCAGTTTTGGGGCCTGCATAGCAGGCCCAGGGTTCCAGGGCTGGCACAGCATGCGGTACCAGGGATTGAACCTGGTCCTTGCACTTGCCAGGTAGGTGCTTAGACTGCTGAGCTATCTCCCCAGCCCTCAGTGTAGATTTTGATCATCTCTTGTATGTTCTTTCTCCATATGGCCAAATTAAATATTCAACTTTAATTAAATTAGTAAGAGGTGTCACTGAATGTGGCCACACAATTGTGGCATATTTGAATGCAACAGGTTCCCCCCGCAACCTGGAAATTGAACTTGCACTTGCTAGGCAGGCACTTGTGCCACTGGGCTATATCTCCAGCCCTACAACAGTGGTTCTGAAAGTTCTCATTTACAGCAGGATAGGAATGCCTGAAACCCAAGGACTCCTAACTGAGTGCCAAGTGAAGTTCGCAGAGTGGACATAATGTGTATGGTTTGGGTAGTGATGGTGGCTCCTCACTGCCACTGCCACAGTGTTTGTCCTTTGTAGTATGTGTCTGGTCATGTGTTAAAATGTGTGTGTTCAGAGAATTTGCTCAGGACTGCCTAGTGCAGTTTCCTTTGATCCTTATAGCAGGCCTGTGTGGTAAGTTGAACTGAAGATGTACTGCTTCTTGGTAGGTCTTCCTCTCCTTCTGGCTTCATGGAACTTTATTCATTTATTGAGAAAACCAGAATTTGGAGTGGGCAGTCCCTCTCAGCAGTGGGATGCTTGCTCAGCACATGTGTGGCCCTGACTTGATCTATATTGAATGGGGAAAGAGAAAACACAAATTTTATGGCTGGATCTGTGCTAGGCATGTGAAAACATGACACTGCCTGAGAGGGGGCCAGTGTAGCAGAGCAAAGCAAATGATGTCAGTTGCAGCCTGAGTGAGTCTTCTTGGGAAGCAAGAATTGGAACTGAGTACTGGACACAGCAGTGGCACCCCAGGCCACTCCCTAATGCTCGTGGTCCCATCTTCATGAACCAACTCTGAGGTATGGCTTGTACTTTGGTTACCTACGCTGCACTGCGACCCCAGTCCTGACACCCACCACTTAAACAAGGATAGATTTATTTTGGCTCATGGTTTCTGCAGTTAGTCCATGGTTGGTTGGCTTCAAGGCACAAGCAGTGTGGTGGAAGGGTCAGCCTGGGAGGAAACCTGCTTACAGCCTGGAGCCCTGAAGTAGAGAGCCAAGGGAGGAACCACAGAGGGAGATAGAGCCCCGCAGGATGTGCTCCCAGGGGCCTGCATCCAGCCAGGTGTCACCTCCCAACCACAAGTCAGCTGTAGCATCCTATGATCCAGTCAGTTCCACATGGGAGAGTTTTGGGAGGTATTCTAAAACTAACCATAACTGCTCAGCACACACCAGGTAGACTTCCCAATGTGCCTTAGTGAGGCTTAAGAGAGTGCGCAAGCCCAAAAATGACTGTGGAAGAACTTCCCACCTTTCCCATACTTCCAACACCAGAGATGTCCTCAGACAGGGAGTCGTAGATTCCTACCTTGTTTGAGTCACAGCTGCTGAAGCACTATTCTGACACAGACATAATCAACTTGGCCAAATGTGCACTACCAAAGAATTTGTGTCCCTCTATAAAATCTTCATATTTGATCAGACCTAGAACTGAACTGAGACCCATGCAGCTTTTCTGATTGGCCAAGATAGGATGGTGAGCATGTCCCGAGTGGTTGTGGCCTTGTGGCACTGTGAGCTGAGTAATATATGGCTCACATCTGACCGGCGCTGGAAAAGGACGAGACGGAGCCTCCTTCTTTGTTTTCGTTCCCTTTATTTTCACGCGTCCTTCTTCCTCCTCTCTCTTCTTTTTCTTCCCCCTCCACTTCCTCTAACCCCTCCTTATATCCCCTCCCCGGACCTATCAGTGGGCGCCACGTACATTGCCTGACGTGGGCAATAGGCCAATAGTCAGCTGCTTCGTAGGGCTATGTGAACCAATCAAATCTTACCAGCAGGGACCAAAAGCTATACGGGAAACGAGGCTTGTGGCATAAGCTCCAGCGGAAGGGGCAAGGCTGAGGAGCAGGGCGCCCGCGCCCGACACACATCCAAAATGTTATGTTCAGTGCAAAATATCCTAAAGTCTGTATTTTTTATTTTGGGAAATTATAAGGTTTTATCAAGCTATTAAGGAAAGCATTGCCATCACTGTCTTTTATTTAAAGATAATAATATGAACTATGTAGCTTCTAGCAGCTTCCAGAAGAGAGCAGCAGAGTTTGGCTCTTGTTGTTTTACCCTGAAAGGTGAATGAGCAAGAAGCCTGAGGAGGGCAACTTTGACCTGGTTTTCCTTCCTAGTTTCCCCATGACCGCGGCCACCTGCTGCCCTAAAGGCAGAGGCTCTGCAGTCTCGCACTGCCCCTCCTCTCCAAATGCATCATGTCATCGAGTGTGTCCCGGATCATGTTCAACATTTGTGACAGGGTCCTTACAGCCCCTCTGTGGTAGGCTCTGTAGTTGCCTCTGTTTCAAGGAGAAACCATGACTGAGGAAGGCACAGAGTGTACTGTAATCAGACAGCTTGTGTAAGTGGCAGAATTAATTGCTGCTGATCCTGAATCCCTGGCATGTGGTCTGTCTGCCTCTGCCTCTGCCTCTGCCTCTGCCTCTGCCTCTGCCTCTGCCTCTGCCTCTGCCTCTGCCTCTGCCTCTGCCTCTGCCTCTGTTTCTGTCTCTGTTTCTGCCTCTGTGTCTCTTTTTCTCTGTCTCTGTCTCTCTCTGTGTCTCGGTCTCTCTCTCTCTCTCTCTCTCTCTCTCTCTCTCTCTCTCTCTCTC
>NW_004524709.1:5840876-5843146 GCF_000260255.1 Octodon degus | reverse complement strand
AGAAGCCATTGATTCATTGCTTTCAGCTGTGTGATTCCCAATTTGTTCTGTGTTAGTGTCCTCTGCACTTGTTACAGGTGGGCTTGTGTTCTGAGGTTGCATTTTGTTCCTTCTCATCATTTTGTGTAGCACTGTCTTCTGACCTTTGTTGTAGATCTTCGTTGTAGTTATAACCTTCACACATACTGAAGTTCAGGTGCAGATCTACAAATTCTGGATTTATCCACCTGTGCCTGGCTTGGGTCTGGCTGCTGCGCTCAGCTCCTTCCCTCTGCTGCCCTTGTGGGTGAACCTGTTGTGCCCCTCTGGCAAGATTTTCTGCTCCTGGACTAGCTGGGTGGTTCTATCCTCTACACTCTCTGCAGGGATTGCAGCTGCAGGGTTTCACCCCAGGCCTGCATGCCAGGCCTGAGCTGAGCCTGGAGGGGACAAGGTGGAGTTGCGGGGAGAGGCAGCTCTCCCACACACTCACTGGGCTTGGGCTAGGACTGGGTCTGGGGGTTCCCAGAACGCGGCTGAAATTCCTACTCAGTGGGCGGGGTGGGGGAGGTGCTGTGGAGTGGTGGGGGGCATCCAAGGGGGTGGAAGAGGATCTCACCCACACTGCGTCTGGGCTGGGACCAGTAGTAGGTCCCGCCGGCGCAGGGTAGCGGGAAGCTCTCATTCTCTTTTTTCACATAGTATTTATTTTGGAATTATTATTATAGAAAAGTTGAAAATAGAGTACATACTGGGAGTTATTTGTACCCTTCAAGTATTTTTTTCAGTGGTGTAAACATATTTTGTGACCTGGATCCATTTTTGAAAACTAAGATTGATAAAGGTACATTGTTATTAACTTAGTATAATTGGTATAAGCCCAGACTTGATTTTGGCTTTTCAAGTTTATCTACCTGTTTTTCTGTACCAGAATCCCATTGACGATGTCACATTGAATTTAGTCACCCACTATCTCTGAAGTCCTCTTGTCTCAGACAGTGTCTCAGTCTGTTTATTTTTTATGCCCTTGCCTGTTTTGAGAGTGTTCGTAACAATTGAAAAAAATCAGTGGCAGTTTTTTAACATCATAGCTGTCTGAGGTGACAATAACGTTTGGAACAAACAAGAAACTGACTAAAAAAATTTAGAAGGAAGTGTAGACAAAATAGATGTCCAAAGGTAATATATTCTTAGGAATCTAGAGGCCCACACACATCTAGAGGCCTGCGTATACCCCTGTGAATATGCCTATGCCAGGGAAAGATGTTTCACTTCTGTGTGATTTTGAAGTTCTGTGAAAATAGGAAGTGAAACCTCAGGCAGAATTTTCAGTGATCTGTCAGACCATTAAAGGCCTGCTACAGCATGTTCGCAGAGCCCCTTGGCAAGTGGTGAGAATTTTTATTGGTGTAAAGCATTTAAGGAGACTATAACTAGGTAAACTAAGTTGTGACTTCAGGGAGCTACATAGGACAAAAAGTAAAGATTAGTGAATTACTTCAGGAAGGTCACGAAGCACAGAAAATGCAACAAATAAGCTCTGGGGTGTGTGTGTGTGTGTGTGTGTGTGTGTGTGTCTTAGTGAAAGAGAGAGAGAGAGAGAGAGAGAGAGAGAGAGAGAGAGAGATAGTTTCCCAAATTGGTACATATTATGATAATGTCTTATGTCCATGTTTTTAACAAAAAATTGATACATGGAAAGAAACAGAAAACTATACCCTGATCACAAGAAAAAAAATCTGTTGTTAGACTCTCTCCATGAGGAAGCCTAAATTTTGGATTTGCTAGATAGAGAACGTTAAACTACTGCAAATATGTTTTAAAAACTATAAGACATCATGGCTAAAAAACTAAAACATGAGATGTAAATTTTGTCTCCTCAAACAGATGATGTGAATAAAAAGAAATTACCAAAATAACAAAATAGAAATTGTGGGGTTAGAATGTACAATAACTGAAATGAAAGATTCACAAGAAGGATTTTTGTTAATTGCCTATCACTGCCATAACTATTTAAATGAATTTAGTTGCTTCAAACAACATGATTATTTCCTTAAAGTTCTGTTAGTCAAAAACCTAAAATCAAGTTTTAGGGCTTGATTTTTTGTAGGGCTGCATTACTTCTGGAAATTTCTTGGCCTTTACAGTGATTAGAATCTGCTCACATTCCTTGGCTTACAGCACATCACTCTTTTTTTTTTTTAATTTTTATTTATTTGTGTGTGTGTGTGTGTGTGTGGCCAGCTCAGCCCACCAGGGGGCGGGGCTGGCTGGCATGTGGTGCTGGGGGA
>NW_004524709.1:5834232-5840776 GCF_000260255.1 Octodon degus | reverse complement strand
TCTCTGTTTGGAAACCTTTACATTTTCATACAATTTTCATATAGTAGTTCATTTGATTGTTACATTAACTTTATTTCAGAGATGGGAAAAGGAGACCCAGAGAGAGGTGAAAGACTTTGGCCAAAATCATGTCACTAATCAGTGACAACATTAGGTGTGGATTTAGAGAGCTTGGGACTGTGGGTGCTTACCCCATTTGGAGTTAAGGCCCTCCATGGACAGACCTTATTTTAGCAAGTGTCATTAGCCCTTACTGGTTTATGTATTAAGTGTTATGTACTATGTCTTCCAAAATTGTCTCATTTAATCCCTACATTATGTCTAGAAGGCACCATCTTTATTATATGAATGCATAACCCAATTTAGGAGACTTGAATAAGTTTTTAAGATAATAGAGCTAGAAAATGGCAGAATTATGATTTGACAGGTTTATTAAGTGCCAAACTCATTCCTCCTTTCTTCCATATGAAACATTACCATCCCCTCAGGGTGATGCTGCATGTTCTAAGAGATGCAGAAGAGATATCGAAGTCTTCACTTGCAAAAACTTTAACCTGGCATAAAAGTCCTAAATATGGTAAAGAGCCAGGCATGCTGAGGCAGTCTATCAGCCAGTTTGTGCCAGTGTGGATTGGATGTAGTCACCGTCTGCTGGTGTAGATGACAGTGTGAACAGAAGAGAGAACTGAGCTGTTCCAAACAGTATGGGCAGCACTGTGACCCAAGGAGGGCGGGTCAGGGAAGGCCCTGAAGGGTGAAGTGCATGCTTGCGAAGGAAGCCTGGGGAGCAACAAACAAAACCATTGCTTGAAAAGTTGTGGGAAAGGCTCAGCAAAGCTGGCAAGGTGTGTGCTCCTGGCCCTCCTCTCTGAGAAGATGGGGGAGGGCAGCGGGAAGAACTTGGAGGGAGACCAGGGATAAGGCAGCAAGGGTGATCTCATGGGGCTCTCTCTCCACCCTCTCACCACCCTCTGCCTATTTAGGTTCATTTCATGCAAACGTATCCTGTCACATAGGGATTTGATACTAAAAGGCAACAGCTGAAGGACACTGGGATTGTGACTGCCAGATCTACTCATGAACACTTGTACCCTTTAAGAGATCAATCATGATTTTAAAAACAATATTTACAGAGGGGGAAATATTTAAGTGGGACCTACTATGAAGAGTTTACTGGCTTTCATAATTTTTTTTGCATTACAGTGCTTTTAGCTTCTCATGCAGTGATGTTTGTATCTCTTGGTTATTATGTAAAATCTCACATTCTTGGAGAATACTGGTGGGTTTTTGTAGGTATAGCTAAGCCCGACATACTAGCCCTCTGGGACACTGATTTGTCTGCAGCTAGTGAAACTCCCTTTTCCTCTGTCCTGTGTGAGTGTTGTAGCTTGGGGTTTCTCAATACAGTATAGCACACATGTTTTATGAGATTATTTTATAAGTCACCCAAAGAATTATATACACAGAGTGCAGGAAATCTGTCCACACACTACAGACCACAGAATCTGGCTGAGGGCCTGGATCCCATGATGATGTTCTACATGAGTCCAGCTGAAGACCTAGAGTTCATAGCAATGTCTCCCACAAGTCCAACTAGAGGTTTACAGCTCATGACAATGGCTCACACAAGCCTGCTTTATAGATCTGTTCTGGGAAGGTCCAAAGGTCAGTAGTGGAAACTAGAAAATTTGTTCCAGTGGGATGAAGAATCTGTGCTAGCAGGCTGAGCAATTTGCACTGGAGCCAGGAAGCCACACTAAAGAAAGAATCAGAGCTCTCCTGAGAAGTACCACAGCCATCCTCAGCAACAGTGAGGTCCCGAGCTCCTCCAATGGTGAGGAAAGCTGAGTTCCCACCAGGAAAGCCAACGTGACAAGCTTCTCCAGGAGAGTGAGCAGTGCACCATCTTCCCTCAGGAGTCAGGCAGTGATGCTCAAGGTGAGGACCAGAGTTCCCCCAAAGTGAACTGTAGTCATTCTCAGTGACAACGAGGTCCCCAGCTCCTTTGATGATAAGAACAGTTGAGTTCTTCAGGAAAGCCAACATGACAAGATATTCCAGGAAAACCAACAGCTTCCTACAGTTATCCTAACAGCTTCTCCAACAGCTGCCTCCCAACAGCTTCTCTTCTCCAGTTTTACCTCCTATGGTGTGGGCAGCAATCCTCAGGTGGGCCTCCCACAGCCAGCACCATGCTGGTTCACTTCACCTGGATGGTACAAGTTGACCGCCAGTTAGTTGTCAGTCCACCACAGTGAGAAACCACTAACCACAGAGAACTCACTCAGTTCCACTCAGACAGAGGAAGTAGCTCCTCTTCCTCTAGCCTCATTCTGTGTACCTCTTGGCTTGTTCCTGCTCCAGATGGTACCTCTTGACAGAATTGCTAATTCATCTCATCCCACTGCAACCTGCACAGGGTCTTGTATGTACATAGTAGGTGCTTAATAAATGTTTACTTAAATGTTCCACAATCTGCGCAAAGTGCTCATGTTTTTGCCTCAAACCATTGTATAAGCAGTTCCACTTGTGTTGGCCGAGTGAGGAAAATGAGTTTTGGAGACCATCTGGTGATTAATTTCAACCTTCAGAATGCCCTGGCTCTGGTTGTCCACATCTCCCCCTCTGGCCGGCTCCGCACACCTGTGGGAGCCCCTGGGGTTGTTTTTTTGCCAGGCCTGTCAGGGAATTTCTAAAGCCAACCTGACACTGCTTTATTTTGAAAAATGATTCAATGTGGAGTGAGCTGCAGGGCAAGGCCAGGTGTTTCATGTGTGATGCAGGGTGAGTGAAGCCATTCTGCAGTGGATGCTGGGTCCTTATACCGCTAGGGCCTGGGCCTGTGGTCTCTGACAGAGAGGCAGGAGGACTCGAAGCAGCCCATTGCTCTGGGCTTGTTAGGGAGGCAATTCTGCCTCCTTCAGCTCTTCAATGCTGTCCTCTTTTCCAGCTCTCTGGTGAATTGTTCTTGTTCAGAGAGCACAAAGCAGGATGTAGAAGTTTGCCGGAAGGCTGGATGTTGTTGCAGAGACCTTGATGAAACAGATCAGGCTTTCTAAGAGAGTGCATTGACACCACCTCCGACCCAGCACACTGAAGGGATTCATGAGGCCCACTCACAGGGCACAGTTGAGCATTTTGCCCATCTCTCAATTGGTGTTCTTACAGTATGTCCTTAAGAAGAAATGCAAGAAATACAGGTTGATTAAACCATTTCCCAAAGCCTGACAAGTAACGGTGGAGGAGTGGCTTCATCCTTGTTGTAAGCAGCCTATGAGTCACAGGGTAGAGGTAATATGTGACAAATACTACTTTTCTTTCTTTTTTCTTTTAATGTATTTAGTACAGAGTCTACAGGGTCTCACTATGTAGATTGGACTCATAGTAATTCTCCTGTTTTCAGCCTCCCAAGAGCTGGGATTACAGGTGTGTGCCACCACATCCAGTCTTGGCACTGCTTTTCTAAAGAATGGTGTTCAAGGTATGATAAAAATACAGCAAACGCTTCAATTACAGTTGATTGCAGTAAAAGATACACTGCCATTAATCCCTCTAAAAACACTTGCCTTTGCTTTAGACACATTTGTGTTATTAGTTCTTGCCACTTTCTACAGCTTCTCTGAAAGTGAGTGTCTTTAGTTGTGCTGGTTCTGGTTTAGCTGCCTCCACGTCCTGAATTCATTGAAAACATTTACCTTGCACCTTTCATGGTCATTTTGCCTTTGGGAAGAATCAGGAGTCACTTAGTGCTAGACCTAGTGATTAATGGAGAAGCAAACACACGTAATGCTTTTATGAACCTATCTTTCGCCATTGTAGTTTTAATCACAACTCAGAGACTTGTGAAAGACAACACCCAGAACTACTTCAGAAAGTGACACGGATAATGAGATGAATGTGTGCAATGTAGAGTGAGGGTGAGAATTCTGAAAGAGATTAATGGCAATGGTTTTTTGAATGTAATCATTAAAAAAATTAACTATTCCCCATATTGTTTGATCACCACTTGTAGTAATATTTTTTTTCTTGTAACATGTTAAAAGACAACTTTTGTGAACCATTGAACCATTCAAAACTTGAACCCATAGCCTCTAGTTCTAATATAGCTGCATGTACTTTTGGGAACATACTGTAGACAGTGAAATTGTGGGGGCCGGAGAGATAGCTCAGTAGAATAGGCGCTTGCCTGTCAAGTGCAAGGGCCTGAGTTCAATCCCCGGTGCCACAAAAACAAACAAACGAAAAAAACAAACAAAAAAAGACAGTGAAATTGTGAAGAAATCTGTGGGGCACTGCACACGGAACCTAGTGTAGAAGTAAAAGGCCTCCGTAAGGCCTCGCTGCCACTCATGCTCCTGCATCACATTCCTGCATCCTAAATCTGAACATAGGTCATAAATCTGAGCTGTGGTTCATACATCCTAACAGTGAGCCTTGATCATAACTTTCAACAATAGTTAACAGGGTAGATATTTAAATGAAAAATATTTGTATTTATGTTATAATTATCTTTTTTCTACACTTAATTTTAATGTGAGCAAAATTATCCATCTTTTGCTTTATAGAATTTTTTAAAAATCTTAAGAAATCAGTTCTTGGGCTGGCCAAATAGTTCAGTGGATTAAAGTGCCTGCAAGCAGATGCAGGGGCCAGGAGTTTAATCCCTGGGCCTACTGTGCTGAACCTGCCCCTGGGGCATGCGGAGACAGGGTGTGGGGGCGTGTGCCTGTAATCCTAGCTCTTGGGAGGCTGTAAACAGGTGGATCACTCACTACAAGTCTGATCTATTAGTGAGAACTTGAACACCCTGTAGACCCTTCCCTGAAATTAAAAAAAAATCAGTTCTTATTTCAAGGTTGAGAACGTAGTTTTGTAAGTGATTTCATCCTTCTCTGCAGTACAACTGTGCTATAGTTGGATGTAAAATATTGCCCAAAGCACTTGCTATTGCAAGATGGTGAAACCTTTAGCAAGTGAGATCTCATGGGAGGGCGTTCCCTCAAAGGGGTTGTGGGACCTGGGCCTCATCCTCACTTTTCTTTCGTCTCCTGATGAGTGGTGTTTTGCTCTGTCCTGTGCTCTCACCGTGTTGTGCGGCCTTACCACAGGCCTAAAAACAATGCAACCAGCTGTCTATGGATTGTATCTTCCAAAACTGCAAGCCAAAATAATAATTTTTTCCTTTGGAAGTTCATTATCTCAGATATTTGTCATAATGATAGGAATCCGACTAACACAAACATGAGTTAACTTTTGTATCTGACAGTCAGCTGGATAGATTTCACTTTCATTTTTTATATGAATATTCCATAGTCTCAGTACCAATTGCATATAATTCAACCTCTGTCATTTATCAAGTGTCCATATAACCCAGTCTGTGTTTGGACTTTCTATTCTGTTTCATTGTGTGTTTGTTAAATGCTCTGTCTTGTTTTATTTTTGGCGGAACTGGGGATTAAACTCAGGCCCTTGCACTTGCCAGGCAAGCACTTACTCTACTGAGGTATCTCCCCATCCCTAAATGCTCTGTAAGTAGCCTAATTAATTGAGTTTTGTAATAAATCTTAGAATAATGTTTTTGGGGGACACCAGGAATTGAACTCAGGACCTCATGCTGGTCAGGCAGGTGCTACATGAGAGCTAAGTCCCCAGCTCCTTCAATAAATCTTGATATCTAATAGACTATGCTCAGAATTCAAAGGAAAAAAGACTTTTGGGATTTAAAAAAATATTTATGTATTTGTCACAAGGTCTCATGAAGCAGCTCAGACTCATAGCGATCCTCCTGTTTTCAGCCTCCCCAGTGTTAGGATTACAGGTGTGTGCCACCATGCCTGGTCTTGGGGGCCAGCTCAGTGTGCCTGTGGGCAAGCTGGCATGGCATGTGGTTCTGGGACTGAACCCCTATTGGGATTTGAGTCTGAAAATCAGTTTGGAGAATATAGACATTTTAATGTGTATTTCAATGTGATAACTTGCCATCTATTTAAATGTTTAATGTTTCTTTAATAAACTTTTATAATTACTCCCTAGATGTAGTAAACATTTATTTTTGGAGTTTCTCTTATGTGGTTTGTATTTTTAATGCTTAGGTAAATGTTATTTTATAAGCCTAAAACAATTTGAATTATTTGTGGCTCAAGGAAGAAATACCATTGATTTTTTGGTATTGATTTTGAATAGGATAATTTGTTAAAGTCTCATTCTCTTTTTTCTTTTTCTTTCTTTTCTTTTTTTACATTCTTCCTAGTGGTTAATTGCTGTATAAGATATCCTATTTACAAACACCATTAGAACAAATCACTCTATTCATTAAGAGAATGTAACTATATATTTATCCTAATGACCTTGAATACACAGACACAAAATGGACATTCATCTGTATCCCCTTTTTTTGTTAAGTTCCATTCGTTGGATATTATAGGTGTGTAAACTCAGAAAAATATTCTAAAAGAGTCCAGTAGCCCATAATAGTATTGGGTCTTCCACTTGTTTGGCAATGTCAGAAATTGTTGACCTGAGTCCCCTACAGCTCAACATAACA
>NW_004524709.1:5780283-5826073 GCF_000260255.1 Octodon degus | reverse complement strand
TGGCCAGCTCAGCCCACCAGGGGGCGGGGCTGGCTGGCATGTGGTGCTGGGGGATTGAACCCCGGTCCCTGTGCTTTAGCCAAGCTTGTTCTAAGTAGGTGCTTTAGACCACTGAGCCATCTCACCAGCCCCCAGCACATCACTCTTTGCTTCTTTATTATATATCTTACTACACATTTCCCTCCTAATTTCATTTCAAAAGAAGCCTTATGATTACATTGGACCCACCCAGATAATCCAGAATAATTTTGTATCAGAATCCTTAAATTAATTATACCGGTAAACTCCCTTGAGTATATAAGGTAACACTCACAGATTAGGATGTGGATGTGTGTGTGTGTGTGTGTGTGTGTGTGTGTACCTATGCTGTGTGCTTAGTGGTGGCATTATTTAGACTACCACAAGATTTAATGGAAGGTTTATTGATAAATGAAGGAATTAATCAGCTTGAAGATAAGTCAGTTGAAATTATATTATTTGGAGAATGAGATAAAAAATCATGAAGGAGAATAAACAGAGCCTCAGACCAATGGGAAGACATCAAGTGACCAGCATATCTATACTTGGAGTCATGGAAGGACGGGAGAGAGACAAAGGGGTAGGAGAATACTTGAAGAAAATAAAGGCTCAACACATTTCTAATTCTATGAAAATATCAAACTCAATGAACTTCAAGTATAAATTTGAGGAGATCTAGAGCTATACATCTCATAACCAGATTTTCTAAAAACAAAGTCAAAGAATCTCGAAAGCAGCAAGAGGGCAATGACTCATTATGCCTCAGTATTTCTCAATAATGTTAATAGCTAGTTTTTTTTTTTTTTTTTTTTTAAATCAGAACGTCTGGAGGCTAGAAGGCACTGGGATGACCATATTCAAGGTTCTAGAAGGTCAATTAAGAAGCCAGATAAAAAAGATCAGCTATCTTTTAAAAGTGAAGGAGAAATTAAAGTAGAAAGACGTTCTCAAACAAAACAAAACAGCCTCGGTCGCTAGCAGTGGTTGTCTATAAGAAACACTTCTGACTCTCTGGGTGAAGTGAGATATGCTAGACAGTAAAGCAAAGGATGACTTCAGTAGGTACAGAAAAAAAATTGGATAATCTCTAACACCATTTAATGATGAACATATTCTGCAGTTTAGGAGTAGAAGAAAATGTTCTGAACCTACTGAAGAGTATCCATGGAGAAGCTCATAGCTAATGTCATACTTAGTGCTTAAAGTTTGAAATCTTTCCCCATTCCTGAGATTTTGAATAAGATAATTATGTTTTTACCATTAGTATTCCACATTGTGCTGAATATTCTTACTAATTATGGAATTTAGGCAAGATAAATATGCAAAAGTCATTAATATTGGAAAGATAGAAGCAAGATGATTCTTAAAAGAATTTATTATTCTTATCAGTGCATATTTTCACCACAAAATGATTACATTGATCATGTATACAAAGATCTTAATTCTTTTAATTTTCCCTTCCCCTTCTTTTGCTCTCCCCTTCCCTCATTTCTTGGTCCCCTAAATTATTTCCATTTAGGTAGATATGATTTTATATATAGAAAATCACAATGAACACACACACACACACACACACACACACAGCAAAGTGGAAAATCATATTAAAGCAAGTTCCATGAGGTTATAGGATGCAAGATCAGCAAGCAAACAAAATTTATTTCTATACAATTGATGATTGATGTGGATCATTACAAATTAAACTTAAATAACATTTTCTACAACTTAAAAATACTGAGGGAATACATTTAACAAAAGAAATACAAGATTTGTTTAGGGTATAAACATTGCTGAAAGAAATATAAACCAACCAAATAAATTAAAAGACATCTCATTTCCATGGGTTAGAAGAATTAATGTTGTTATGATATCAATTGATGATAATCTCCAAATTGATGCACAGATTCAATGTAATCTGTCAAAACCCCAGTTGTACTGATGAGCTAATTCTAAAATCCATATGTAATTGTAAAAGATGTAGGATGTTAAATAATCTTTAAAAAATAATAACAAAATGGAGCACTCTTACTTCTTGACCTGAAAAGTCACTGCAAAATTTCACAAATGAAAATAATTTGATACTGCTTTTAGAATAGGTGTGCTGATAGATAGAATAGAATTAAAAGTCTGGAAATAGTCCCTTATGTTCATGGTAGATTGGTTTCAGCAAAGGTGCCAGGACTATTCAATGGAGAGGAAACACTCTTTAAAAAAATAATGCTATTATATAAAAGTATTATTCTGCTATAAAAAAGATAAACTAGAGGTTTCCATAGGTAAATGGATGCAACTAGAGACCGTACTCATAAGTGAAATAAATTAGACTCACACGTGTAAATTGCATTGTCTCCCCGGTGTAAGAACCTGAAAGAGTAAATAAAATCGGAAAGGTACAGTAGATGCTGTGAAAGGAAAAGAAACCTTTCAAAGGAAAGGAACAATTGGGATGACGGAAAGGAGAAGAGAAAATAAGAAGAGGGCCGGCCAAATCGCTCAGGGGATTAAAGTGACTGCAAGCGGGTGCAGGGGCTGGGGGTTCGATCCCTGGGCCTGCTGTGCCTGCCCTGCCTCTGGGGTGTGCTGAGACAGCAATTGAGACCTGGGAGTGGTGGCACACACCTGTAATCCCAGCTCTTGGGAGGTTGTAAAACAGGCGGATCACTACGAGTCTGATCTAGTAGTCTCTGAACACCCTGTAGATGCTTCCCTAAAAACACAAAAAAAACAAAACAAAACAAAAAAAAGAGAAGGGAAATAGATGTATATAAACAAGATAGCTTGGATAGTTATACTGCTGATTTCTACTGGTCTATTGAAAGGAACAGTTAATGCTTAAAGTTTTTTTTTTTTTTTTTTTTTTTTTTCAGAACTGGGGATTGAACTCAGGCCCTTGCGCTTGCCAGGGAAGTACTTATTCCACTGAGCCATCTCCCTGCCCCAAGTTTTCCTTCTTTTTAATGTTTTTGACCAGTTTTGTGTGCTCATATTTGGCAATCTGAACAACTAATTTGAAGATAACAATATGCAACATAACAAACATTGTTGAATTTCTATCATTTTGTTTAGTGAAATTCTGTATTTATTTAATTTTTTTTAGTATTTTTATTCCCTTTAAAAATGATACCAGGGGCTGGTGAGATGGCTCAGTGGTCTAAAGCACCTACTTAGAACAAGCTAAGCTAAGCAAAAGCACAGCGACCGCGGTTCAATCCCCTGGCACCACATGCCAGCCAGCCCCGCCCCCTGGTGGGCTGAGCTGGCCACACACACACACACACACACACACACAATAAATAAATAAATAAATTAAAAAAAATGATACCAATCGGATAATCACTTGCAAAATAATGAACCTAAACCCTTATCTCATTCCACATGCACAAATTATCTAAAAATCAATTATAAATATGAGTTAAAGCTATAAACTCTTAGAAAAAGAGGCATAGAAGTAAATATTTTTGACCTTGGATTAGGCAATTATTTCTTAGTTGTGAATGCACAAAGGAAAAATATAAACTGGACATCACCAAAATTAAATATTATTCTTAATAGGGCATCACTGAGAAGGTCAAACAACAATGCACAGAAAGGGGAAAGATGCAAATCATTTTTGTAATGAATATAGTGAAGGACTAATATCTAGAATATATAAAGAAATATTTTAATCCAATAATAAAAGGATAAATAACACAAATTAAAAATGGGCGAAGTATTTTAATACATCTTTTTTTTTTCATAGAAGATATACAAACGGAAAAATAAGCCAAAAGTAATGAGGTACTACTTTGTATATAGTAGATGGCAATAAGAAAGACACACCATAGTAAGTGTTGTTGAGGAGCAGAGCAATGCTCATGCATTGCTGATGAAAGTGTAAGATTAGGCAACCCATGGTTTTGGAAAACAATTTGCAGTTTCTCAAAATGTTAATCATGAGATTAGCACTTGATCTGAGAGCTCTGTTGCTAGGTATATAGCCCAAGAGAATTAAAAATGTATGTCCTTATAAGAATTTGTATGCTTTAAGCAGTACTATTCATGATTTTCAAAAAGTGGGAATAATTCAAATGTCTATCAACTTATAAATGAAAAATAAAATATGTTCTGTCCTTTCCGTGGCACAGTTATGAAAAAAAACAAGGGACATCTATGTCCTACAACATGGATACATTTGCAAACATGACACTGCACTTAATATTAGCCACACCTAAAAGCCACATATTATGTGATTTGGTTCATATAAAATGTTCAGAGTAGGCAAATTTGTAGATACAGCAAATAGATCTGAGTTGCCGGGGCTGGGAAAACTGTCAACAGGGAGTAACAGCTAATGACACAGCATTTCTTTTTGGGCAGTGACATGTTCTGGATTTAGATAATGGTGATTGTTGCATGCAATGCCAGGTCTTGTCCCATTAGGATTTTAAGCATTGTACTTTCCATTTTACATTTATCTTTTATCTTTTTTTTTTTTTAAAAGAGATTTAATTTAAGTAGAGTAAACTCTAGGCAAGAATTCAGAAAAGGAGAGAACAGAGTGGCTCCTTTTTTCCTCTAATTAGACTGATATCTCTCAAAGGGAGAGACTGTTTTCTATAAACTTGTGCTGCCTATCTTCTCTATTCCATATGTTTTTTTTCTCTCTTGTGTCTGGAAGCACCCAGGTAGACTTACCTCCTGACGCTGTGGGCAGCCTTGTCAGTCAAACATCGCGGCATCCAGGATGACGGGAAGCACCTCCGTCTCACTGTTCTCCTTGCACAGCACTGCGCCAGTGCTCAGTGAAAACTATTTGATGACAGCGTAGAAGGAAGCTTTGCACATCTTAGAGAGTAGAAAAATGCCCCTTCACCATGCCAGTTGAAGGCCACTGGACACTGTTGCTGCCAGAACTGGCCTGATTTACTTAGAAATGCCCCGCCAATGCAGCCTGATCTGCCTCAGGGGAGTTATAATGTGGCAGAATCTCCCTTTTTCATTTTAATGTAATTTGGACCATTATTAGCTTTCATTGCCACTTACTAGTGCAGGACTCCAACTCTACATAAGGTTTCCGATGTGCTCAGGTCCCGCAGCAGTGTTCTCAGATTTAGGTCCTGGGAGAACATTTTCTCACAACTGCACGACACTACTTCATTTGGCACACAGCCTAGACAGCAGAAATTACATAAGCCCAGACACAAGGCAGGCTCTTCCTCCTAACATCTAACAGTAACAGGTGGGTCAGTGGCGGCCTCTGAAGTAAAATGCTTTCTCTGCCTCACTTGTCCCTTAAATAAGAACAGTAATGGTGGCAGCAGTAGCAGTGACAACTAGCAAAAGTGAAGTATGTGTGTTTAAGCAACTCTTCTACATACTTCATATAGTCAATCATTTAATCCTAACAAGAATATTACAGTTTTTATGCCATTATCGCCCAATTTTACCAATAAAGAAACTGAGACATATAGAAGTTATGTTTCCCAAAGTCACATGAATGGTAAGAAGTAAAAGTGTACCCACTGACACCCACAACCTAAAGGAGGAGAGATTTAATGTGACTCATGCTTCAAGGAGATTTAGTCCATGGTCAGGCGGCTTCAAGGCAGAAACATGGTCGAAAGCTTTGGTAAAGCAATGACACTTAGCTCATGGTGCTGGGAAGCAGAGTAGGGAGATGGTGCTGGAGAGAAAGCAGCAAGGGACCTATACAAACCTCAAGGTTGTGCCTGCATGACTGACCCTGACAGCCCAGGAAGTGCTCTATGAATCACCCGTGCAGATCTCATAGTATGGGCAGATCCTGAGGCCAGTTAAGCTGATCTCCCATCCTAACTGTCATAAGTGGAATTCTAACTCAGTCTAACTCTGGAGTTGGTATGTGGGTCACAGGAATAAATCAAAGCTTGGGGTAATTTAGTTCCCCCCTCCACCCAGTGGCCCTATACCACTGAGGCACACCTAGCTTGTGCAAACTCGGTATCTGAATTCCTTGTATACTACTGTTGCACACACAGGTACTGCAGTGGTTCAGAGCGATGAAGGGCTGTACAGGTGGAGGAGGCATCAGTGCCATATCTGCGACAAAAATGGATCTGAATGAAACTCAGTTGTGCATAAAGCAGCAAGTAAATCTTAGTCTAGGGACTTTTCTCCACTTCTCACATGGGGATAGGTGACTGGGACGGGATAATAGGCCATGGCAACCATTAAGTAGTCCTGTCTTCACAGTAAGCTTTCAGGATAGTGCTGTTTCCTTTGAAATGTAAAGTAGTTCTTCCTAGGGAACAGAGAAATCAAGACCTCAGTCTTTGATATTTATGCAAAGAAGCTTAATGGCTGTGTTAAATTTCTGCAGTAAGGAGCTAGACTGCTTTCCTTCAAAGGGAGACTCCAACCAGAAAGAATGTGGAGCTTGGATGCTCAGAGAACACAGAGGGGAGGAATCAGAGGGTGGGGGGCACACTGGCCTGCATTTGGGATGGAGTCTCCTTAGAACTGAAACGTTTTGTTCTTTGACTTTTGCCCCTATACACTTATTTGGAAAATATCTTCATATCTGGAGGTGGGAGTAGGGTTCTCCTTGTTTGGTTCATGTAAATGCTCACAGAAGTTTCTCAGACCTTGTGTCTGAGAAGTTGTTAGGGATCCTCACAAGGCCACATCACTAAAAGGGGATTTAAAAAAAAAAAATTTGGAAGTGTCCAACACCTTCTTATTGCTCTGGTTTAAGGATCAGGTTTAAAGCTGCTGAGCTAAGTAGCAGTGTTTTTCTTTCATTCTATATTTAGTCATATGCGCACTGGGCTTCATTCCCTTTTGGCCAATGGTAAACAAGTGCAAGTGTTTTAGTGGAAAAAAAACCCCAAAAAACAATTGTGGTTCATTTTCTTTGTTTTTACTGTTCCAGGAATTCATAGAGACTAGGGCAAAGGACAGGTGTGAGTGAATCATGCCAGACAGTGAAGTCATACTGTATTCTCTAGATTGAATCATGTAAACTTAATCTAGGTGTCCTCATCACTGCAGTTTGGATAAAAACCATTTCCCAAAGATTCATGCTTTCAGAGGTAGGACTTTTCCAAGGTGATGGAACATGAGAACACTAAACTCAGTGGATTAGTTCATTGGTAGATTCACAGCAGAATACGTTGTTGGAAGGTGAGCCTTAGTTGGAGGAGGTGGGTCATGGAGGGAATGACTCAGAAGGGCACATTCTTGTCCCTGGCCACTTCCTCTGTCATTTGCTTTTTCTGTTGTTGATTGCCATGAGTTAAGCATTTTTCCTTTACTGTTTCCCCTGCTATGCTGTTTTTGTCTTGTACCCATATGACTAGAATTTTCCTGTTTTCAGTGTCAACAAGAGATGTCCTAGATAGAACTGCACTTACACAGAAAGCACAATGGACATTTTTGTTCATTCTGGCCTAATACATGTTGATATACAAGGGATTTCCTATCTGTGTTATCTGGAGCCAGTGTCTCAGACTAAGGTCTGTGTATGTGGTTTCTTGAGAGAATATATTTCAGGAACAACCTGTGAGGGATGTGATAGAGATGAATTGATCCCATAAAGATATTGGGATCAAGAAGCCTCCTCATGGCAAGCCGCTCAGCCTTTTGTCCACTGTATCAGTCGGCCATTGGTTATGGGCTCCCCTGGGGATGAGATAAGTGAGTTGGCTGTATTTGACTGAAGGCCATTTTCTGGCAAAGGTGACAGTGATGAGTCATTAGGGCAAAAGTCATGTGAGCAAACTTTCCTTTGTCAGATTTTATACTCTATCTGGTGTAGCACCCTCAGGATCTGCTCCCGGTCCTCTCTCCTTGTTTCTACTGACACATAACAAGGTCCTGCAGCCTCTTTTCCATATATAATCCCTTTTCTTCCTTAGTGGGTCTGGCATCTCTGAGGTTAGTTCTTGCCAATAGCAGATTTTGATGCAGGTTATACTCTGTTGAGGAGGAAGGTGGGCACTGATCTTAGGGAGAAGACATTGTCTTATAATGCATGCACTCATTGAAGGCTTCTACCTATTCTCCAGGGCCCCTTTTATAGGTCCTAGGAGCTCAGCTTATGCTGAGAGCTCAGAGTTCCTAATCAAATCCTCTGATATTCCATTATAAACCTTAGGACCCCACTCCTCCCTGGCATGGTGTAGGAGTGTTAGCTTAGCTTACTTAGTGCCCCCTGAGTTCTGCAAACATTGCAATCTATTTCCATCCCTGGTCCCTTCTCTGTATATCCTCCAGCTCTAGGAGTTGAATACTTATTTAAATGACCACAACAAAGTTCTATGATTGTTGCACTTTGCTTTAAGCTGTATTGATTATCCAGAGTCTGTTGTTTTTACTCTTCAAGGAATGAATGGTACTTAGCAATAATTGCTGAATTCAACAGTCTTGGCAACATTGCTCAAATACTAGAGATACTGAATCAAGAAGACACCTCCTCTACTTGTTAATCTCACAGCAGCCAGGCATTTAACAACACCAGGAACAGTACTGTTCTTACTACTAGTCATGAAATTCTTTTTTGTTAGCTTGTGAGAGTGAGCTGACTGTAGAATCTTATCCCTATAGTGCACTTTCAAGGTCCGTCCATAATTTTCTTTTCTTTTCTTTGCATTTCCATTTCCTTTTCCTCCCCTCTCCCATCTCTTCCACCTTCTTTTCCTTGCTTTCCCTTCCTCTTACCTCTGCCTGTCTTTCTTTCTAAAGTGGTGGATATTGGCCCTGGGCCCAGAGTCTTGTGCATACTAGGCAAATGCTCTACCCCTGAGCTACATTCCCAGCACTCTTAGGACCAGTATTGATAGCAATTGGTGAGCCTATTTTCTCTTGGTTACCATAAAGGCTGAGAAGGGAAGGAAGAGGATTTTGTGATGGTTAATTTTATGTTAACTCGGCTGGACCATAGACTGTCTAGATATTTGGTCAAATGTTGTTCTTGATGTTTCTGTGAGACTGTTTTTGGATGAGATTAACATTTAAACTGATGGATTTCGAGTATAACTGTCTTTCCTGCAGTGAATGGCCTCTTCCAAACATTTGAAAGACTGTGTAGAACAAAGATTGAGTTTCCTCCAAAAAGGGAGTCCTGCAGCTGAAGACTTTTGTGTCTACCTTATACCTCTTGTGGAGAGGGTCTTCATCCTGCTATGCTATGTTTCGGACTTATAAGCCTCCACAAATGAGCCATTGCCTTAGTATAAATCTTTGTCTCTACACCTGTCCTATTGGCTCTCCTTCTCTGGAGACTGATTAAGAAAATGTGGAAGAGCAGTATGAACTAGGACACAGGAATGTTTGGTTCTACTAGTAGCAAGCATTATTAGAGCATAAAGCACAGAGTGGGGGTTTGATCTCTTTGGGGACTTAAGTTAGTTTACTAAAAGATAATACTGCATATGTCTCTTTACACATTACCACTTGCAGGAGAATGGACAAAGCCTCTCTGAATTGAGGTGATGATTCAAGCCTCTCTGTGGCATCCAGACAGGTCCCAGCTTGGCCTCGGGTCCTGTGCTTCTGTTCTTGGGCATCGGTCTGGTGTTTCTCTTGACAAAAGTTGGTCATTAGTGCTGGAGAGCACATTACTATTGATTTTTTTTTTTTACTATTGATTTTTAATTGTCACATCAGGTGGCCAACATTGAGAGCAATGGAAGCCTATTTTGACATAGACTACATTCAAAGCACAGAACTCATATATCTGGTTTCAAACCACTATTGTTCACAAAGTAGCCATTTATTCACATTCACTAAGCTATAACATCTATTCGGAGAGTGTCTCAACTTCCTGGAGTCCACTGGTGATTTGTCCTGAAGTCCTTGAGGAACCTGAAGCTTGGTCCTTTGGGCAGTTCTGCCGACTGAGATGTGTACCCTATACCTGGAGACCCTAATGGTTTGGCGTCTCTGATTGTCCCTTGCTGAGGCTTCCAAGGGCTTGCCACTCACTGTGTGTCACATAGTCTCTGCTCACACAAATGGGGACTGATGATCATGATTCAATAGGCCTGAGCACTAATGGGTAGGCTCTGGGGACATACAGACTTCTGTGGAGGCATCACTTGGCTGCCAGGGCATGACATGGCTGTCTCAGCTGAAAGCAGGGCTCTAATCACAAGGGACATTTATCCACTTAGTGTAGTTAAGGGGAAGACAAAAAAAAAAGTGATGTGTCACTTAGTAGGCTGCTGTGCTGGTTTTTAATGAAATAAGACCAGGACAGACAGGTATGAATAAGTGCTTTTTTAAAAGAGGAAGTTTTCATTCAATCCTTGGTCCTGTAAAAAAAAAAAAAAAAGAGGAAGTTTTCCACAGAAGTGCCTTTGTTTTTATGGAATTGTGGGATGCAAGTGTTTAAGTATGGTGTTGTGGGTGGGGAGGAGGAGAAGAAGAAGGAGAAGAGGAGAGAGATGGGGAGGGAAAGAAAGAGGGGGGAGGGAAGGAGGGAGAGAGACAGACAGACAGAGACAGAGAGACAGAGAGAGACAGAGACAGAGAGACAGAGAGACAGAGAACTACCATATGTGAGGCATTAGGGACACACTAGTAAACAAACAAACAGAAACAAAGCAACCCCAAATAGCTGCTCTGGTGTAGCTTATGTTCTGACAAGAACTTTCAAAGCCTCACAGTGAGAACTCTGTGCTTCACCAGGGCAAGGCAACTCCAGGACAGGAGCAGAAACAACAGCCATACCAGCACCCACCTCTAGAGTCCCCCCTCTGCAGTTGCCTGGATAGTTCTGGGTTGAAGGATTCCCTCAACTCTCCTGTGCTGCACCCTGGCCCCTCGCCCCTGCTATCTTGAATACTCTGCATAAGAGCTCTTCAGTTGACCAGTCTCCTCTTGGACTGATGATTCCTTTTCATTTTTTCTGGATGTCTATCATTAAACCACATGCTACTTATCTGTCTACTGCCTTGCCATTTTCCCCTTACCTTACTGTGTCAAAATTTCACCCCAGATATTATAATGATGTTTTCCTTTGATACTCTTGGTTAATAACAATCTTTTCAAAGTCAGCATACTCATCTTTTAAAATATTATTTTCATGTGACTTTTTTTTTTTTTTTTTGACTTTTCTTTTAGGCTCAGTAACAGTCATTCTCCCCTTGTTCTTGAAGGGAATTTATCACCCTGCATGGATACAATTCCTTCTTCTGTTCCTCAATACTTCCTAGCCATGGGAAGTTATATTGCAGTCCTCAAAATCAAGGTGTCTTTTAGTGGAGCTGTTCTTAGAAGCAACTCACTAATCCGAGTCACCTGCCAAATATACTCCATAACCCTGAAGACAAGAAGCTAATATTTGAACAGCACCTTTCGGTATGAGAGAGCCTCAACTTTATCTGATTCGATTGTACCACTGCTCTGAAGCTCACTACCCCATCTTGTATTTGAAGTCCCTGAAAGAACAATAATATTACCTTCCCAAGGTCACAATTTATTACTAATATAGCAAGAGTTAGAAATTCAGCCTTCTGATTCTGAAGGACATCAAGTTTTCATTATCAAATCATTCCTCTTTGGAGAGTTCATTAAAGTTCTTCCCCAAAAGTGAGGGCAGGAGAGTTGTTAAAATTCTTCAGGAGCAACTCTAAGTTCTGAGCAAATTAGGAATACTTAAAATATGGAAGTTCTTAATGAGCTCAAATTTAGGTGTAGTCAAATGATCTATAATTCTGGAAGGCTAGGAGATTGAGTAGGACAGCTTTGGGGAAGGTCATGGTTTGTGACCATCATTATTATTTGTAGTTTTATTCATGCTTTATCTTTGTTGTTAAAAATACTTTTTAAGAAAGCTGACCCTTTAAATGTAGTGGCTTTCTGAAATTCACTTGGAAGAGTGTATTTTAGTCATCAACTTAAACCAGACCAAGGGAACGTGATTTCATAGCTTCAATGTGTACAAGGGTGTGATCAATCTTAGATCTTAAAACACTACTGCCATGGTTATTTTGTCCTTCAGTTCTCATGCATACCTATCAAAATTTAAGGATCAGAGTGAATTCCAGTTACTTTCCTTGGGAACATGCACTTAGCTGAAGCTTTTTACTAAGACAATATATCATAAAACTCATGTTTCATGGTTTAAAAAACATTCTCAAGAGGAAAGAAAAGTGCCACAAGAAATGAACTTGCACTCCAGGCTAAGGCAGTTAGGAATCTGAGTACCTGGGAGAGTGATTTGGGTATACAGAGCCATGAAGTTTAAGGAGGTTACTAAGAACCTGGCCTCTCATTTCCCAGAATGATGGATTTCTTTTTTGATAGGAGGGGGTCCCCTGTGAGTGACAACAGATATTGAGTATCAATCCTGAAATCATTTCTGGGGAGCCACAGAAAGAATAGTGTGGAGACCTTTCTCTCCTTTGGCCAATAAATAATCCCTGGTACTAGGTACTTAGATTTTCAAAGCTTTATGATTTGGATGCTAGCTTCTGAAGCTTATCACAACTCAGATGCATTTGAAATTTGTCTTTAAACTTATTTTCACTTTCAGGTCCCTTTATTTCTTACTAATAACTATAGCCCCTTATAATTAATTCTAATAAGGCAACTTACTATCAGACTTTAAAAAAGAAAAACTGTTTACAACACTGATACTTAACCAAGAGGAAATGCTCCTCCATCTGAAGATGAAAGAAACACATCAAAATCTTTCTCTGATGTTTTAGATCTCTGGACTTTACCCTTTGTCTGAGACTTTATGTATATTCTCACTTGTGTTAAGCATCACTGTGGTTAATGTGAAGTATAGATTGAAAAAAATGGAATAAATAAATACCCTGTGCTGAATGTATGAGAATGTATGGTAGAATTTTAGACATTTTGATGGATGAAGGGAGTACTTTCAAACAAGAAATCTTACCCATGATCACTCAAGTGATAGCATACAAAACCTATTATCAGCATTTTTGTAATTTTGTCTATGCTAGGGAGGAAAATGAAAACAGAAGTCCCTTTAACTAGCAAGCTTATGTCTCTTTCCAGACATACCTGTGTTCAAGTTTTTTTTTTTTTCCCTGTAAAGGAGAAAAATGTGTTGTTGGAAAAATGCTCAACTGAACTCTGGAATACTTAGGACACACATGATATACAGAACTGAGATTATAAACAACTTTAAGTGATCATTTTAGGTTTTAATTATACCTCTATCTACATCTGACTTGGTGTTTTATAGGAAAATTATCACCCACACTTGTACTTCATGTTATAGACAGCAGATTTGGGTGGAAAACTCAACACATTAAATATTTATAATGGTTTAACTTTCAAAGCTTTGTAGCATTCTGACTTCATTGATTCCCTCTGACAATCCTGTGAAGTTGTAGAATGTGTTGTTTCCCACACTTGACAGGAAATGGAGGTGCAAAGCCATGCATAAAATGATTCATTTTATACAGTTAATGAGATGCTGGTTCAAGGCTAGCATGTAAGTCCTTTCATTCTTAGTTCTATGATATTTTAACTAGTTCATTTACATTACATTTATAAGGGTAACGCCTGGGCTAGCAACTGTTGTTCTGGCCCCTCTAATTAACATAACCATTACAAAGAGAAAAACATTTCAGAGTTGAATATGCCATTTCTTTGGAATGGGCAGACACTGCTCCTCTACCTCTAATGAAATCCACATTTCATTAGGATTCCAGAGATATCTAGAATTTTATACAGTCAAAGAGGCTCAACAATCCAGCAAAGAACAATTTTACTTGATATTTTTATTCACTTAACAGAAACATTCACTTATCAGATATCACTGAAGTGCAATTTACAGAACTTAGAGGCAAATTAACATATGTAAATTCATATTTTAAGGTTTTGTATTTTTTTTTACAAATATTACAAATGTACATCCATTGGTACAATATTGCCATTCAATCATGCTCTTTATGTACATACCTTCAGTTAAGAATTACTATTAAGTTCATTTTGCTTAAAAAATGCTGAAAATTAACTGGGCACTGCTGGGAAAGATTTTATTTTTTACTTATGCACATACTGTAGAGTGGTAGAAATCTAGTGCCTTGTGAAAAGAGGCAGTATAATCCAGCTAAGTTTATATTTATTTTTAAAGGATACTTCACCTCTCCAAATTTGAATTCAAAACAATGAGTAGGGAAATATGGTCCTTCTTTACCAGAGTTTGGTATAGTGCACATTTTCCTATAGGGGTGATATTGTTTGGTCTAAATTTCTAGAAATGTGTCATCTGTGTTCCTTTTGGTGGGAGGTCAGATTGGATGGAAATATTTCAGGAGTCAAAAAAAACAAAACAAAACAAAAACCATCATGAAGTCCTGTAGACAAGGTATCACAGAACACTCAGGGGCATCCTTGAGCACCTGAGCACCAATCTCCTGCACAGATCAGCTCAGGGGCAGATGTAGACCTGACCATTCTTTCTTCTCTATCATACCAGGAAATCAAAACAAAAGGAGCGGAAGTTCAGGGGTAGAGAAGAGCAGACAAATAGCAGGGCAAGAGGGAAGTAAGGGAGAAAAAAACGATGAGAAAGGAATGGAGAGGTAGATTTGGTGGAAACATGAGCAAAGGGTGGTGGCAAGCGTCACCTCTCCTGAGCCGAGAGGCAGGAGAAACCGTGTGGGAACAGAGCTCTGCCTGATCTCTGTGGCTGCATCTCTGGTATCCTAAATAGAACTCTTTGTTTCTGTTTCTTCCCACCATCCTTTACTTTTTCTGATTTGGAATTTGTGAATGAGGTTTGGAGGCACCACCTCCAGAGTATTCAGAAATAGCTGCTCTCTAAAGTTAAACAATGCGTCAGGACCACGGACAACGCCCGGCGCTCCTGCTTCCCCACCTCTGCGTCCTCTGCAGGATCCTCCATCTGCTGCCATAACTATCCCTCACACATACTATATCTGCCCTGTCCGTGTGAGAGAGAAACTTCCTGCAAGACTGCAGTGGCGGGTGCGTTTGTCCAGCTAGGAGCTACTTCATGGACCTTTCCTGGAGCCTAGAGATTTTAATTCTCCCCTCCAACCATGAATTCTGTTGAAACTCAAAGGGAGAGAGCCCTGCGAAATGCGCAAGACAGTGGATTTCCTAATCCTGGACTAGATTATGGACTTTGCAAATTGTATTAGCGAATGGTGATTGAGAAACCAGCAAAGATATGTCAGGTTTTGCTGAGCGCAAAGTGAGAGATTTCTGCCCAAAGAGATGGCTGTAGCTATCAAATGGTAGTACGTAAAAAGACTATTTTTCTAACATCCCTTTGGTCATTATTAGAAAGAGATATTTATGTTATTTTTGGCCAATTAGATTATTTCATTAGAATGGCTTTTAAAAAAACAAGTATCTAAGTTTCCCTAAATTAAAAATGCCTACTATATTTGTCTCAATTGTCTTTTTAATGTTTTTTAAACAAGATACTATAGACTCATCTTGAAATTTATAATCTAAAAATAGGATTTCATCAAAATACTCTAACTATTCTACTCTGGGGATTGATATATTATGTATTTACTGCTTATGGCTCTCCAGATATGTTTAACACTATACCAAAAAGTTAACTTTATTGATAAGAACAGTTTCCTGTGAAAAGAACATTATATGAAAAAATATGAACTATGTGTTTACTTGAAAATCAACTCAACTTGACATTTCTGAGAAACAACAAGACATCACAAAATCAGTAGTGGTATGAGAGATATATACAGATTTAAAGAGAATCACAGGAATAAAAAAGAAAAGAATAGTTATAGACTCACAAATCCTACGATTGGCAAAAACAAAACCCAAAGAAATCCTAAATTCCACGATTTCATATTATACATTACTGTGAAACCTTGTGCTGGGAGTGGACAAATAGGACCTGTATGGCCATGTGGCCTTTTCCCCTGGGCTCAGTCCTGCAAAAAGGCTCACAAATGATCAGACACTGACTTTTTGACTAAGAACCAGGAAGGAAACACTGACTTGCCTAACTTTGCAGTAGAAAAGCAATGTGTGCTTTGAAGGCAGATATGTCTGATGTGGAGTTTTTTTTTTTTTTTTGGACTTCAGCAGTGGAGCCAAATAGGTATAAGTACAGAATACAGAAAATTTGAAAGCAAATGACATAGAGTTATTTATTATATAGTATGAGGCACAAAAAATTATGGAGATGGTAGTTTTGAGGCAAATCAGATGGACAGGGGTAGTAAAATAACTTAGGTGCCTAAGTACTCTTTGACTTTATGTTTTGTTCATCTTCATTTGGTTTTACCCAGTATGTTTTATTCAGAGTTATTAGAAGGTACACCACACCTGCTTGTGTTTTGTCCACCTTATAAATCTCTACTGGGGAGGTGTATGTGAGCTGCCTTTAAGACTAATTCAGCAGCTAAAAAGGTAGGGTAGATCTAGCCTAAAGTAGTATTGAGGTATTTTTCTTATCACTGAAGCAAGAATGAGATACCTGGGGTCATACTACTTGGCATTTTGTCTTGGAGGTGACATGTCTTGTCCCTTTTAAGTATATTAAACATTGCACAAGAATCCTGTAACAGGCCACTTCTAAGCTGGGTCAGGCTTCTGCAGCCAGAAGCAGCATATATCTGGTCATGGTGTGCAGTTTTAATTCATCTTCATGTTTTCTTCAGAGAATAAATGCTTAGAGTCCTTGCATTTTCCTCCTAACTCCCCTCTAGTCCCCCGCCCCCTGAAGGCGGTCTTTCCATAGCCCCTGGCTTTTCAACATGCTGCTCATCATAGCTTGTCTCAATATTCTTTCTCATTTCACTTACTGATCCTGGGATCCTCCTCTCCATTTTTCCATTTTTTGGTTTCACTTCACATTTAAATGGACAGATATGTCCTTTCAAAAGCCCTGGTTTCTCAAGCTTAGCTTTAGCTGCACTTCTTTGTTGCTACAGTGCTCTGCAAAAATCTTCAGCTCTTCTCCAGCATGTGTCCTGTTGACTAAGTGATTCTCAATGCTAGTGCTACCAATAAAATGGACTCAGTGGGTAGTTTTACTCACAAGTAGATATGTACATTTTAGTTAAGACTTTTTTTTTTTTAAGAACCAATGCCTAGAAAAAAGTGAGTCATGGACACATAGCTTCAATTCAGGAAGGTAGAGATATTAATTACTGGGACAGTAACTGCTTTCTATGTCTCTTGGATGAGTCATAAGTGGCTGTATCTGATTTCTTTCGTGGGCTACCCCAGCTGCCTCTTTCCATCATGGTTAAGATCCTCCTGCTGCTACTAATCTTGTTCTACAAAGAACACTGTTTGGAGCACAATGATGAGAAACATTCTCCAAGAAACACTCCAGTAATTTGAGGTTAAGGTCTTAAGACAATTTCAACCAGAAACCAACTGTGCCCCTAGACTTTTTTTTTTAATATTTATTTATTTATTTATTTATTTATTTATTTTTGTTCCTCGAATGCCTTAAGGGCACTTTTGGCCAGCGGGAGAGTTGTGAGGTTTGAACTCGAGCAACCTGAGGCTGACAGCTTTGTGGAAGCAGCCACTTAAAGGCCTGAGCTAGGGCCAGGCCCCAGCCCCTAGACTTTAAAAGACTGGCTCTAAATAGCTACTGGTTGAGTCAGTGTCCAAGCCTCAATCACCTCTGTTGTGCTTCTCTAAGGTTTCTATCAGAAACTAATCTGAACTGGTCCTTTGATCTTGGTCTTTACATTGAAGTAGGATTTTATTTTCTTCAATTTCTATGAAAGCTTATTATCAATATCATCTATGTGCAAAACATGTTCATGTCTTTCAAACTTTATCATGAAGTCATCTACTACAGTTCCCATTTTCTTTTCTAAAAGGACTTGAGTGATAAATTTGACCTCATGTCAAATTCCAAGAAAAGTTTCTATTTTTACACTAATTTCTCTACTTTTTGTTTCTTACATCATATACCTACAACTCAGTTTGTTTCATCTTTGCCTCATTGTTATGATATCTGCCATTTATACTAGACTATATATAGCATAATGCTATGCTTGCATTTCTGTGGGGTGGTGCATGGGAATTCTAACTGGGGAATGGATAGTCTGGAAGTGACTACTTCCATGTTTGGTTCTTTAACATAATGTGCTTCAGGTAGGAATATTATAGTTGGAAAAGTTAAAGACCTGTTAACTTGCATGATGAATGCTCAAAATGAATTCTAGTGCTGAAATGAAATGAACTCAAGGAACACACATGGACAGAAGATAAAATGTATACCTCTCCCTTGTGTGAATCTAGCACCTCTCTTCCCAGGAATAGTGCTGTGACCAAATTTCAAATGTCCTGTGTCTAGCTGTGAACTTGGTCTGATGGCTGTTCTAAAGGTGATAGAGGACTGGGGGGGATGGCTCAGTAGAATAAGCGCTTGCCTGGCAAGTGCATGGGCCTGAGTTCAATCCCCAGTTCCACACACAAAAAAAGTTTTGAACTAAAGGTGATAGAATCTTGCCTGTTGCATTTTGTATGTTAGTTCATTGAATTATGAAAGTTGGTGATTAGAAAAGCTAAAATAAAACTTCAGACCTAAATATCATCTTGAATGTAGGTTCTTTCGGTGCTTGTTTTATAGTAAAAATGTAGTTAAAGAGCCAGAATTTGGTATAAGATTCAGTTTCCTTTTACTTGGTAAGGAGATTGTAGGTAGAGGCTAACCCTTATATAACTCAAACTTCAATGCCTATCATTATCTACCAAAAGAAATGAAGTGTTGTGGCTGACTGACTAGGTATGTGTTAGTTTTCAACACTCACTTCACAGAAGGTTTAAAAATGGTTTTCCTATATCATAGATTATAACTCACTGGGGCCTTCGGTGAGTATTCCTTTGTGTTGCAAGAATGACTTTCATTTTACAAGTCTTATTTTAGTTGGTCCTTAATACTGTGCATCTCAAATCCTCTTTGAAAGAAGATGGAGTAAGACATCTAAATGAATAATGAAAATAACAGAGCATCCCTGTTGGTTTCTTTGGGGGGAGCCCATGGCTTTTCTCTGTACTTGTGGCTTATCTTTAAGCATTACATAAACTTGTGCTAATGAGACCTAAACACATTATTAGAGAGGCTCATGGTAAGGGGGAAGCCAGAGAATGGTGCACTGGGCCTGTTTCTAACTGGCCCCATACTTCAGTACCACTTGTCAAGGCTGCAACTCAGGTCCCCTCCCCAGAATAAAAGCTTTTCCTTTGATACTGCCAAGAAGAGATGGAGCTAATACAATGGCACTTGTACCTCTAGGTATGGTGGACAGGGTTTGTGGGACTAGCAACTTAAGGAAGAGCAGCACATCCTGAATTCAAATCTCGTTGCTTATCCAAACACGGAATTTGTGTGTCTCTGGAACACTGAAGGAAAATGGATGCTGAGAACCAATGGACTTGCCATGTTGCTCCGCACACGACTCCATCCTCTCCAGGTGTTTCACTGTGGTCCAGTAGCAAAGGAGTCTAATGACTTAGAGAGTTAGTAGAAACTGATCTTGCTCCGGTGGTTTCCTTACCCAGGTACCCAGGCCAGCTTTCTGAAAAGCCTTAAACAGCTGCTGTTTAACGGACTGGTAAGTGTGAGCCCCTAGCTTGGCCTCACAGTACATAGATGGTGTGTCTCCATGGATTGGTATACGTGTGCTCAGCTGTTGATGGGAAGAAGAGAGAGGAAATTAACGGCCCGCAGAAATAGGGTCCTCTACAAGAGGAATTTTACATACAGAAAACCTACTCTTGAGCTCAACCTTTGGTTTTTCTTTAAAACAAAAGAGCAACATTATAAAGAGCAACTTTAGTGATAGTTACCAAGCTCTATCATGTGGTTCTGTGGAAAACTCAGTTATCAAGGAAATTTTGGGAGGGTCCGAGTGTGGCTGAATAGAGGAGGAGTCATGGCTGAGAGACTCAGAAGAAGCTTTGTTTCATCAAAAGTGGAAAAGATTAATGAACACAACTGATTTTTTTTTCAGTCATAGGAGGAGGATTAGGGGCTTGAAGAGTCTGGTGAGGCCAAGATGGCTGTTGGCACTACATAACATTATGTCATGCAGGAAAGACAAAGAGTTTTAAAGTTATTTTTAGTGGATCAGGAGGACAATAAAAACCGCATTTTCCACCAGCCTTCTGAATTGTAACAGACAAAACTTGAGTCAAATATGGCTTCAATTTCTGGGTGGGGGTGGGGGTCAGAAGGTAGGAAGGCAGGCCTGTGGCAGGGGAACTCTGAAGGCAGGGTCTTTTGGGCAGACTGTAGGTCTGTAGAAGAGAAGAGTCTTTTTAAAAAAATGATGAAATCAAAGCTTCTTTGACCTTGCAAAGCCTTTAGAAGAAGGCAGACATGGGAAAGGGCCCCAGAGGAGGCAGAATGGAGGCTGCAGGATGCCTGGTCACAGATCAGTCCACGTATGATGGCCATGGCAGAGACAGAGGCTCAGAGCTGTGTGTGAAACTTTCAGTGTCCTCTATTTAAACAATGATGCCTATTGGGAGTCACTGCCTGGTTGAAGAAAAAGCGTAGAAAAATGAGCAAAATGTTTTCTTTTTTTAATCTGTTGGTTTCCCCCCAGTTATTTATTCTTTGTTTGTTTATAGCCTTCTATGCTTTTGAAACTCAGAAAAATGTAACTTTCAATCTAAACCCCTGAAATGTAATTCCTATCCCCATTTATGGAGGAGAAAGGAGGTTCCAGTTCATTGTTGTCATGGAAATGCTCAGGTTTCAAGGTTGAGGGGGATTCTAACCCTGACATTCATTACCTCTAAAATTTGGGCAAATAACCTACATTTTCTGAGCCTTAATGTCCTTAGAGTCAAACTGGGAATAACATTGACCTTAAGAACTTGGTGTGTACCCTTCTAACGATATGTTGGGTAAAGTGGCTGGCACACTGTATTAGGTGGCCACCAATAAACTCCTTCACTACTTGATTTCTTTGAGCCACAATGCTGAGTCTCATGCTGCTGGTCTGCGGACCCTGCACTTGGGTTGCAGTGTCTTCACTGGGGAAGTTCTGCTGGCCTGGGCAGTTGTAGAAGGCCCAGCGGGAACTGGATTTTGCAACCTGCCGCAGACCAAATTACAGCCCACACCCATGAGGTTGCTGAGGACTTGAGTCTGAAGCCAGCCTTTGGCAGCTTTTCCCCAGAAAGGACAGGAGCCACCTACCCTTCCATACAGCTGCGCCCACCGGGCAGAGAACACGTGCTTGCAGAGCCGGGAGGAGCCCCCGCAGCTCCGCTTCCCAGTTGTGGCATTAATAATCTCCAGATCTGCATTGCCCACGACCCAGTTCACGCTGAAGTGGGGAGACTTTCCTGGCTGCCGCGCCTCTGCATTACTCACTCCTGTCAAGAGAGAAGCAGGAAGCAGCCAAGCATTAATATTCTGGCCCCAAGCGGGGCTCCCAGGAGAGCAGCTAATGGGAAGAAGGCCTGTGCTGGCACTGCTCTGACATATATATGTGCACATCGTCCTGCCTTTTCTCTTCAAAGCGCGGTTAGCTCTCCTTGTGGTCATCATTTTACTCATAGGGTGGAGGCTGAAAAATCTTGCCTGACCCTGTTGACAGTCTCCTGCTGAAAGCCATTGCTGTACCTGTTTTTAACCTTCTAATTTAAAGGGTTTTGTGGGGCATCTTGTAATAAAAAATTTGGCCCTGATTTTCACCCTCCTATATTTGTTGAGTGAATTAATAGACAAACAGAGTCATGAAAGAACAATCTAAGTGGGTTGGGAATATAGTTCAGTGGCATGGTGCCTTCGTGGCAGGAGTGAGGTCCTGAGTTTGATTCCTGGCACCCCCCAAAAAAACCAGTCTAAGAGTATGAGTACCAACTGCAAGCCCAGCCCAGTGCAAGCCAAATAATAAGGGTAGTATATAGTACCAGACAGACTCTTAGGTTTATAGTTTAGTTTATGAAAGAAAGAGAAAAGCTAATATAAGTGAAATGAAAGTATTCAGATTAGACAATTAATCAAGTAATCTTATTTAGAAATAGTAATGGCACAGAATTTTCAAGATGCATGGTAAATATTAAAATGTGGGGCCTCTTTTTTGGGAGCTATTAGTAAACTGGAGATGGCAACAGAGCCTTAAACCAAACCTGGTCTTCCTAAAGTTATGCAGTATGACTGGGTAGGTCACATCCTCCTGAAGTTGATTTTTCCCAAAAAATCTAGATGTTTAGGGAAGTCTCCATTCCATAGTCTTCTTTGTCGGATCATATGCTCTTACTTTCAATTGGTGCTGCCCAGTCCCTACAATATTGCTTTTTCTACAGCAGAGCAGAGAGAGGAGGCAGAGCATTTCGACTCTGATGGCATCTGCTTTTCTTTTTTAAAAATTTTTGTCTTTCAAAGAGAGTACAAAATAGTAGTAAGGCAGAAAAATTACAAGTGATACAGAATTTCACTTGACAAAGTAATACAATTTTCACAATATTTTTTGTAATGCATAGTGTTGTCTTCCAACCAGTTATTCATATTACTGGATATATGCATGCAAAATTGGAGGAAGAAAAAAAGATATAACTATATAATAAATTAAGAAGAGAAAAAGGAGAAAAAATTAAAAAAGGAGACAAAACAAATTAAGCATTATCTGCTCTTTTCTATAGGCCAGCAGTAATGCACATTACCATTGTCCAAACCATCCTGCTTACGTACATAGACATATCTCTTTCCCTGAGCATCTGCTTTTCAATGTGTGGGGTGCCCTTGTTCTCCAGCTTCTAACTTTAACCCCAGTCTCAGCTCCTTCTCATCCACATTCCCACTCCTCCTTCTGCTGAGAACTTTCTGGAAAAGCCAGGCTGAGATGCCTGATACCATGCAGTGAATACATGCCAAGACTCTATCCTGTGAAATTATCTTGTGGATTCCAATACGTGCAAGATTCTGGTGCTGATTACTTTCCTGATGTGCTATCTGTCTTCTTCCCTTCTTGAAGGTTATGTTTGCCAACCTGTGAGTTTTGGGAAGGGATTGACAGCCTGGGATCATGGTGCCCTAGGTGACCACTGCCAGATGACTTCTGCTCTCTGGACTTTTTCTTGCAGACTCCATGCATGACAGATGTGCCCTTCAAAGTTCTAGGGCATGTGCTGGACAGACAAGTCTTTGCTCGGAGGCTAAGTCTCTGCTCAGAGGCACATGCTTCACCACAGCTGAGGCTGCTGGGAAATCCAGCCTCTCATCTGCTCACTTCGTGATATTAGGGGACAATAATCCAGAAATCCTCTGTAAGTGCTCCCTATCAGCACCTTTTGAATCTTGCACCACTCATAGCTGCTGCAATATCTCCTGCAAGACACTTTCCTGAAACCCAGCCCAGCTGAACCTCTCTTGCCTCTAATCCAGGGCCACCTTGTAAATGCCAGCTCTGCCCTTGCAAAGCCTTGCCTGCCTCCTCTTGTACCTTCTTGCCCTTCTCCTCTCTAGCTGTGGAACATTCTCAGGCCTGTTGCATGCATTGTGCGGCAGAATGGAGCTTGCAGAGAAGCACTGGAGCTTTTGGCAGTGCGTGGGCTGAATTTTGGGCCCTTGGGGGTCATAGTGAGGTGTCGCTGATGGCTGGTGTCAAAGTCCAGGGGTTGGGAGGATTTTCAGTGCAAAGCCCTGGCTGGATGAGTACAGTGAGAGCTCTGGGGTGGAAGCAGACTTCCTGAGTGAGTGCCGTCCCTTGTTGAGCGGCACCATGATCCCATCCTGCAGGCAGCCTTCATTTAAATTTAGAGGAAGGCACTCAACTCTGAGCTGGGAAGTTCCAGACCCCACAGTCCTCCAAGCTCTACCTCTGACCCAAGGGATTCTTCACTAGAAACAAAACACCCCTTCTGAGCTTACTGTTGTCTGAATTTGTTGCCTTCTATCTACTCCCAGCCTGGCTCCCAGACTGAAAGTCACCCTGAAATCTTCTTTGGCCACAGATGGGCAAATGTTGGACATTCTGGTTGATTCCATTCATGTCAGCAATCCCATAGAAAAGGTCCACTGTGGCAGCTGCCCAACCCCAAGAGCCAGGCGGGGGGTACAGTCTGGCCCATTGGTAGCCATGGGCTGCCCTACTGGGTAGGGGCTGCCTTGTCAGGCAAAGGCAGCTGCTCAGGTCAGGGATGACTGGGTACAAAGAAAGGCAGCCCCTGCTCCAGATTTGCATGCAGCCAGGCTTAGCAGTGTGACAAAACCTTCTTCTCCTTCTCCACCCCTCTACCCTGCCTCCCCTTTCCCTGTTTCCCATTTCTTTCTAGGCTTTACAATGATTAGGCATGACCACCAAGGCACAGAGCAAGGGCTTTTTCAAAGTCCTACATTCTGAACTCAAGGAAATCCAGGGAGTGCTTTAAGTCCACACAGGGCCTGCTCGCTCCTCTTGTGACCCACTTCCTGCTCTCATCCATTACTTTTGCTGAGGAAAGCGTTTCTGCTTTGGGGCTGGCTCTCAGCACATAGGCAGCTGCCCTAGAGGTGGCTGTGACCTGACTAGGCTATTGTCCCAACCCCCTTAGCTTCCAGCTTTGCCAGGGTCCAGCCAGTGCCGGGATGGATCCGTGAGGATGCTCTTATCAACCTGTGTGCTTGCTGCTCTGTCCACTTGAGCTGCAGCCAACGGTGGAGCCAGGGTGGTGTAGCGAAGGGCAGGTTGGTGTGAGCCTGTGGCATTCAACTTGTCCTGCAGACAAGACTGGTGACTATGGAATTTGAAGACTTGGGCACCAGCCCATCTTTGTTCTGGGACCTTGACACACAACATTCTGTCCCTTCCTTTGCTGAGAGTGAGAACTTTGTTTCACAAAGTGATGTGAAGATAAAAAAGGCAGATAAGGATGCTTCTAAAACATCAAGTGTTACGGTTATTGTTATTTCTGTCTGAAGGAAGATTCAAAGGTCAGTGATAGTTTGTAGAGTGCCACATAAGGCATGCAGATCAAAACGTTCCAATTATGTTACAGAAAACATTTTCAACTCAATTACAAATCACTCAGTTATTCCAAAAATGCAATAACTAACCAACAAAGTTAGGATTCTTTACATGAAAGACATTTTGAAAATTGATGTATTTGTTCAACATATTCACTCACTACCTCTTTTGGAACCATTACTGCATGCTTATTCTTTGAACCCATAGTTTAAGGATTATCATTCTTTTGTTCTTTGCTTGCAAATACACACATATGCACACGTACACACACATACATATACACACACACGTACATAAATCTTTCCAAATGATGTGGAAGAATAGCAATCCTTCTCTAGTCCGCCACCTATAAAAAAATAAATGTACTACAAAGAGATAGGATTTAGAATGTTTACTAAATATTCATGCCAGTAATATAAATCCTGACATCATTGTAATTAATGATTGCCACTGATTATACCCAAAAAGATACAGCCACTGTGTTCCATCAGTCTCACTTGGGCATAATATGCAAATTTTCCAATGTACCATGAAACACACAATTACCTCACAGAACATTTCTGTCAGTCTAGCACTATTTTCCCTTTCTGTAGGACAAACTGCATGGATAGATCATGTGCAATCAGCAGGTAGTGGTGGTTTCTTAATCTCTGATGGAGAGAGAGAAGAATATCTCTCTCTCTCTCTCTCTCTCTCTCTCTCTCTCTCTCTCTCTCTCTTTCTCTTCCTTCTCCTTCTATCAGTACTGACTGAGGATTGGACAAAGGACTATACTGAGCTATATTTCCAACTCCTTCTTATTATTTAGAATTTAGAATTTTGAGATAGAGTCTCACTAAGTTCTTCATTTGCCTAGAAAATCAGCTTTGCCATGGTCCCGACAGTGCCTTTAACCCCAGTTGGTACCAGGAATCAAACTCAGGACCTCACTCTTGCCATGAAGGCGTCCTGCCATCCAACTATATTTCCAACCCACTTAAATTGTTCTTTCATGGCTCTGTTTGTCTATTAATTCACTCAACAAATATAGGAGGGTGAAAATCAGGGCCAAATTTTTTATTGCAAGATGCTCCACAAAACCCTTTAAATTGGAAGGTTAAAAACAGGTACAGCAGTGCCCTCAGCAGGAGGCTGTCAACAGGATCAGGCAACTTCTCAATTTTTCAGAATTTTGAGATAGTCTCACTAAGTTCCTAAGCTGCCTAGGCTGGGCTTGAACTTGTGATCCTCCTGCCCGAGCATGTCAGAGCGCTGGGACTACAGGTGTACATCACCACATCCAGCTAGGAACATTCATTTTATAACTCAAATCTTGATGAGTGCCAGGCTGGCTGCTTTTTCTATGAGAACATTGAGGTCTCCTGGGCATTGGTGTCAAATCTCTGAGGAAGGCTCTCTTTATCTACTTGTCATAAAAACATTTCTTGCCAACCCATGCTGCTTATATTTGCTTTCCTGTGTTTTAGGATGATTCTCTCCATTGTCTTTTCTTCCTGAATCATGTGTCCATATATAGTTCCTCAGACTGAACTGGCCTTCTGGAGACATTGACAAGATGAATTGGCATCCATATTCTTCCTTTCTGTCTTTATTTTCTCCTGGAGAAGATGTTGGCTTCTAAGGAAACTCATTCACATACAGGAAAAATGTAATACCCTCTAGCTATTATTTTATAATTTTAAAAGAAATTTCCACGCACTAGTGTTGGTGCTTTTCCTGCAAATGCGCAGAGAACTTCCCACAGAGCTTGTCTAAAAACTCCTTTGTTCACTGACCCACACACCACATTTATTAAGCCCTGTACAGGCCACAGAGGACTCATGTAGCTTAACACAATGCTAAATTATATGGTGAGTTTTAGATAAGCTGAAGATGTCATATTTGCTCATTTCTAAATATGAAAGTCTGTTTTGTGTTGAATTTTTTCCTCTTTTTGACTCAGAGTTGTGAAGATGACAGTAGACACATAGTCTTGGGGTCATTTTTCCTGAAGGGACATTAAATTATTTAAGATAAAAATCAGGTCACAGGGACACAATAAATAACAGCCACAGGTATACGCTAATATATGCTCAAGATGCCCATTATGTTTCCCAAGATACTACATTAATACATGTCTTGTAATCCAGCTCACTGAAAATATAACCTGCTACCTCCATTTCACAGCATTAAGCACCTTCTGGATGTTATTCAGAAATCTCATTCTGGTGAAAGGTGCCAAGATATATCAGAATCTGCAAGTTGGCTTTGGGCCCTAACACTAGGTTAGATCTTAGGAGAAAGTTTTCATGGTCTACACATGGAAAACATGAGAGTTGTGCTCCAGTGAGAAAAGAATGTCCTCATGACAAATGAATCCTCAGGGTCTCAGCTCTGTGAACAAATGACTTAGTTTAAGTTTATGGGGCCAACTGACACATAGACACATACATTGATGGCCTCTGATCTCACTCTGTGGACCACCTTAACCAGAGATTTTGTGCACTTGCTCCTTAACAACCATAAATAAAATATACAACAAAACAATATAAACTTCAAGAAACTTTTGTCTTTAATGAATTTCACTTAAGTGAATTGTTTTGTAATACAAGAACAATGTTGCTTGTCTTAATGTGGTTTGCCTAGGCAGAGAAGATTATACTCTAAGAATGTAGTAGTCTATTCGGCTTCTGTGTCTACTGTGCTAGCATCCTGGTGGCTTAAGGAAAACAAAGATGTACCTTCATATAGTTTCTAGAGATTTGAAGTCAGCAATCCAGGTGTATTAATCAGCTTTGCATTGCTAGGACAAAATATGTAACACCCACAAGTTAAACGAGGAAAGGTTTATTTTAGTTTCTGGTTTCAGAGGATTTAGAGGACGATCAGCTGGCTCTGCCATCGTGGCAGAAGGGCAGAGTGGAGAAAGGCTGCCCATCTCGTGTCAGTCAGGAAGGAGAGCATAGGAGAGGAGCTAGATAGCAAATGGCCAGGGAGCAGACTCCATTCCCGAGGCCTTGCTTGCGTGACCCACTGAGACATACATAAAGTGTGCTTTACTACTCTGGGCATCTCTCAAGCCAAGCAAGTTGACACAGAGGATTAATCACCTCAGTGGGCCTCATCAGAGCCACCTCCTTTTGGAGGCTTTGGAGGAGAATCCCTCCTTGACTTTTCCAGTGTCCAGTAGTGATGGGAATGCCTTGGCTAATGGTTGCGCCACTCCAATGTCTTTTTCCACCTTCACACAGAGTTTTCTGTGTGCCCAATGCCTTCTTGTAAAGACAGATGTGACTGCATGTGAGATCATCTCATGTCTGATGAACCTTCATTTAATCATACTTGCAAGGATCCTTTTCTAAATGCAGTCATTTCAGGTTTCAGGGATTGGGAGTTGGTATCTTTGGAAGCTATTATTCAGCCAAGTACAGGTGCTACCATTGAATTTTGGAAGCTGGCCTATGAATCAAAGGGGAACACTTTATTTTATTTTATTTTTTATTTTTTTCCATAATTTTATTGAGAAACAAATAGCAATGAGACAGTTTCAAACCAAATTGGTAGGACAGTTATAATAACACATTGCATACATTCTTCCTAGTGGTTAATTGCTGTACAAGATGCAGACATGATATCCTATTTATGAATACCATTAGAACAAATCCCTCTATTCATTAAGAGAATGTAACTATATATCTATCCTAACCATTTTGAATACAAAATGGACATTCATCTGTATCCCCTTTTTTTGTTAAGTTCCGTTACTTGAATATTATAAGTGTGTAAACTCAGCAAAATATTCTAAAAGAGTCCAGTAGCCCATAATAGTATTGGGTCTTCCACTTGGCTGGCAATGTCAGAAATTGTTGACCTGAGTCCCAAAGGGGAGCTCTTGCTGAGGGAATAATCTCACCCTCTGGGCCCTGCTTCATGGAATGACTAACCAGTAGTTGCTCTCCCACTGCTTCTGGGTGCATCTGTCTTCCTCTATCTCAGTTTCAGTGAGGCCCTGTTGGGGTGGACACCACCTGGTACCCTGGCACAGCTGCTCAGAGGAAGGGCCTCACTTTAGCTGGTAACCATACAGAGTCATGGGTGGGAGCACAGGACAGCATCTCAGAGAGGTCTCTCTCAATCAGCCTCTAATCCAGTAGGATCTGGGATTTGGAGACTTGCATAGAAACTTGAAGAAATGGTTAGGGAAAAGCAGGGATTCCTGAAAAATCCTATAACTTGATAATGCTCTAGGACCACTTTTTCTTTAGTAATGATGTCCTCTGACAAAGAACCCCTGCTCTACCACAGCTGCCCTATCAGAGCAGGTCCTGATAAAATGGCTAATAGAAGTTCGACTTAATACCTACCACAAACATGTGGAAATCTATCCATTTGTAAGTACACTACACAATGGGTGGGTTGTCTTTTATGATTTTTGGTAGAGCTATTCTACTTGCAAGTAGATCTATTTGCAAATAAGCTGATCTCTACTTGCCTTTGAACAGATACTCCAGTAGGCTGCCCAATGGAGACCAGCTTGGTGAGGTTTTGGGATCTGTCACTTGGATGCACACAACTGTGTTAGAAGGGCGGGCTGGGGAAGTAGACCAAGGTCAAGAATCACTTCTATGACTTACTAGCCGTGTGACCCGAAGTTAATTAACTTCCAACTGCTCCTCCTCCTTCTCCTGCCACAAGCACTTTGATTATTACCACTGCCACTGTGGCCACTACTGTTACTCCTATCATTATTTAAATGCAAAGAGAGCAAATCCACAATTCACCCATGAAAATGAGTTTTCTTACGGTTCACATAGCTATATAAAGATACCTTACTTGAAAAAAAAATCCTTATTTACCTTTTTAAAAAAGGCATTGTATAAATGATTAATTATAGTATGCTTTTAAATAGCCAGCGAACCTACTATATTCAAAGTGTAATTCACTTTCCCAAAATTAAATACAAGACATTTCAGAAATGTAATTTTTACATGAAGTGAAGCAAGTCTATAATATGAGGCAGCATTACATTTAATTTTGTGAAATGAATGGAGTAGCATGCTTGCAGGCATGCACAGAATCCTAAAATTGTAGGAAGAGAAGGGGCTGCTGGAATTTTATATCCTGCTGGGTACCTTGTTGGTATTCTTTTTCTCTCCCCTAATGGAACTGAAATTAATAAATTTAACATGAATTTATGGATTTGGGGTAATAACTATTAAGGCTATATTAATGCCATTTTATTCATTATTATTAACATGAACATTATCATAATTGCTACTTATTTTATAGTTACTGTCTTCTCTGGGTTTTATTTTCGGAGACAGGTTCCTACTATGTAGTTCAGGCTGGCCTTGAACTTGGAGTGATTCTTCAGCCTCTGTCTCCTAAGTGCTGGCATTATAGGAATGTGCTACCCCACCTGGGTGTCTTTCTTGTTTTTCTTTTGAGGTTATGAGCAGAATATATTTACCGGGAGGAAAGAAAGCTCATGTCTTAAAGAGGCACTAAAGGGGGCCCTGAGTAGGTGGTCCCCCTGGGTGTCTTAACAGAGCATATTCAATGGAAAATATATAAAGTGTATCATGGATTCTGAAGACAGTGCGTTAGGACTGAGAGTGGACAGTTGGTCTTTCTGTGGTGAAAATGTCCTAACAAGTTTTCTGGGTGTTTAGAAAACCAGTTCATTACAGCGTCCCTGCTTGCTTTCCTTCATCTGCCCAGCTGATAAGGTGATGGCTGAATATCTAATGTTTGAAGGCCACGTGCTGCAAGCTGTGTGGTGGCTGCACGGCCCACAAATGTGTGAGAGCTCTACGTAGCATAAATGTCACCAGCACAGTGGCATTTTCCTGGGCCTCTGGTCTCCTCCTTTGTGCCCTCACTGATGCTTTTTGTTCTTGGATCAATGGGATTGTGATCTTGCACGTGAGGACAGACAGCGTTGGTCTGCTTTCCAAATAATTGAAGTGCACAGGCTCACAGGTCATTTGGCAGATGTGAAACTTCCAAGGCCTGAACACTTGAGGAGCTCATTTTTTCCACTTTTCTTATAAGACCAGACTCTGTTCATCTAAGTCCTTGCTGCCTCATGGTGACTGAAAACTTACCACACGCTAAGGAGTGACCTAGATGACCTTCACTGCAACTTATAGTCTGTCTTTTACCCAGTTCACCCTCCAGGCAGCCTTTGCAACCTCCAGAAGGCAAGCCCACATCTACCCTTAGATCTGGAAGTCAAACAATAATTTCAAAGAGTCTCAAGTTTGTGATGTGGTGTTTCTCAGCCACTGGGAAGGTGACACCATGTCTATGGCAGCCTTCCTGGAAGAGCCTCTTCTGATTCCTACCTGCTCATTCCACTCTGCATCTGCATCCCTGCCTCACTTCCCACACACCCTGGAAACTCTTCCTGCATTGCGTTTGAATTACACACTCCCCTCTTTCTATTCTTTCTGTGTTTCATTCCCTCATTCCTTCAGAAAGATGCCACCTGTCACCATTTCATGAGATCCCATGAGAGATCTCCAGACCTTTTCATTTAGTCTCAAGGGTCAAGCAATGGCCATGACTCATCCACATGGCTGACACTGACAAAGGTTCTACAATCTGAGGTACAGGATCTCAGGATAAATCCTGAGGGGATTTCACTGACCTTATAAGACTCAAAAGCTACAACTCTTGCTGCATAGGTCCTGCTTTACCTTGGTCTTAACCATCCAGTAGAAAAGTATAAAAATGAAATATAAGAAGTAAAGCCATGCTGTTATGTTTAGCTATAAGGGACTCAGGTCAACAATTTCTGACACTGCCAGTCAAGCAGAAGACCCAATACTATTATGGGCTACCGGACTCTTTTAGAATATTTTTCTGAGTTTACACACCTATAATATTCAAAGAATGGAACTTAACCAAAAAAAGGGGATACAGATGAATGTCCATTTTGTATCTGTGTATTCAAAGTGGTTAGGATAGATATATAGTTACATTCTCTTAATGAATAGAGTGATTTGTTTTAATGGTGTTAGGATATCATGTCCACATCTTGTACAGCAGTTAATCACTAGGAAGAAGGTATGCAATGTGTTAATCATTGAAACTGTCCTACCAATTTGATTTGAAAAAAAAAAGAATATTTTGCTGAGTTAACACACCTATAATATTCAAATGATGGAACTAAACAAAATAGGGGATACAGATGAATGTCCACTTTGTACCTGTGTATTCAAAATGGTTAGGATAGATAGTTACATTCTCTTAATGAATAGAGGGATTTGTTCTAATAGAGTTTGTAAATAGGATATCATGTCCGCATCTTGTACAGCAAATAACAACTAGGAAGGAGGTATGCAGTGTGTTAACTATTGCAATTGTCCTACAAATTTGGTTTGAAACTGTCTCATTACTATTTGTTTATCAATAAATTTATGGGAAAAAATCACAAGACAATAAATGGTGAAAGAAAAAAAAAAAAGAAAGGAATAGCCTCATAGTCAGAGGACACTTATCCAAGTGGAAGCTGTCTTCGACCTGTCAATTGTTAACTTTTATTTTGACAATGACAGTACTAAGTAATAGAGTTTAGTAGATCAAACAGTTTCATTTACATGATAGGTGGGAGATGATTAGATTCTTTTGTAAGCAAAATGGGAATATGAATATTCCTGTTACTCTGTGAGCAAATAAACATCTGGTTTAAGCATCAAAAAATGATCCACTGTTCTATACATTTATGAAAAATTTGTAACTCCCTCATATATCTATGTTAGTAATAAAATAAAAATAACATGACCAATTATCATATAGCTAAAAGAAAATATTTGCTACTGCCTCACTGAGGGGGTCTCAGGCACTTTCTCAGTCCTGGGACTCAGTAACTGGCATCAACAAATACAAGAGGAGAGGTCAGTTTCAGCTCACAATAAGCAGCTGCAGAGCAAAAGTGGCATAGGGTAAGGGCCTGCCTGGGAGGAAAAGCTGCTCACGTCGTGCTAGGGGGAAGCAGAGAGAGCAGAGGGAAGGCAGAGAGGGAGTTACACCATTCCAGGGAGCAGCCTCAGTGACCCATCCACTTCTTTTGACCTGGCCCCATGCCCAAACATCACATTTAGCTACAGTGTCCCTGTGACCAAATCACCTTTCAAAAGCCCCATACATGAAGCTTTGGGTGGATATCTAGACACAAATCACACCACTGGAGTATTTTGTAAAATACTATCCATGATGATTAATGTCAGAAATTTCTCCTGAATTAAAGAGGACTGACACTCCATGGAAGATCCTTCAACTTAGGGAGACAATACTTTAAAAACCTGGCTTCAATTAAGTATAAATATAAATAGCAACAGAGAGCTTTCTAGAAAGCAAAAAATGGATGGTGTTGGGCAAAATGTATAGTCTAAGTTGGTGAGCGTTTGATAGGTCTAAAATTCCTTCTGATTAATTGCTGTGAAACATGGATGTCTGAAAGTATCCATAATTCTCATGTATATTTCAGTTACTCATTTTGACTATTTCAAGACAACATACACTAAGCAAAAGACAGATGCTATTCTGTATTTACTGCCAATACTCTAATGTTCACTATATGAACATCAGTCAAGCATCTTAAAGAACTCATGGTTCTATAACCAATTCTCTATGTTTGTCTCTCAAATTTAATGTTTGCTGTCAAGACCTTTTCATTTGTTGTAAAAATAATCATAATTTTATCTGTAGTGTGGATTAGCAAAGGTCAAGATTAAATTCTATTAATCATGTCATTAACCTGAAAACAATTGATACTATCTAGATATTTTCTTTCTTTCTTTCTTTCTTTCTTTCTTTCTTTCTTTCTTTCTTTCTTTCTTTCTTTCTTTTATGAATAAACTAAGACTCAGCCTTTTTTTTTTGGTGGAGCCAGGGATTAAACTCAGGCCCTTGGGTTTACCAGGCAAGCACTTATTTTACTGAACCATCTCCCCAGGCCTACAGAAGCATATCTCTTCAGCTTGGTAGAACAAGTGGCTATTTCATATTACATTTTGTTCAAAAGATCTGTGTTATGTTTTGTGTCTAGTTGTCTCCCAAAAACCTCAGGCAGTCATGGGGTGGGGACTTCTAGAGTTTGAGATTAACTCAAGATCCACTGGGATTATGGGTTTTAGGATAGCCTGAATGTAACATAAGGGAGACAGAGAGACTCTCTCTCTCTCTGTTGCCATTGTTGCTGCTGCTCTCCCTTGTCTCCTCTTGCTTTTGGCTGCCACCGTGAACTGCTGCCCTCTGCCATGTGTCAGTCTGTCCTTGGAGCCAACCGAGTATGGACTGAAACTAACTGTGAGCTAAATAAACCTTTCCTTCCTTCATTTTGGATGTCGGGTATTTGTCCCAGCAACAACAGAAGAGTAACTGAGACAATCAGTATTTAAAGTATAGATTTTTACTAATCATTATTCTCACCATTTTTCCACCTGTGGTATTTACCAAGAAATAGCAAGGATGAACTCCTTTAGGGTAGCTATTGTCAGGCAATGATAGAACTTTGCTGAAGGAATCAGGGCTCTTGACAATCTTCTTTTGGGCTTTCCGTACTGAAGCTTGCCATAGGTTAGCCTGGTCTGGGCAGAATTCTTCAAGTATATCTTTTGAGAACATTAATATGTATGCTATGGCTGTGTCAATATGAGTATCTTTTTCAGCTTGGCTGCTTCTTTTTAGATCCAGAACTGATTTAGCCATATCTAAATTGCAGGGCTTCATGCTGCTAATGCATGAGTTCCATCTTCTATAGCATTTCTGCAAACTGATCTTGAGAGAAGCTTCAAGCAAATTTCACTTGCTTGAGTGAGGCTTATTATTATTGCTATTATTCATTTTTTTTTGGTGGAACCTGGGATTGAACTCAGGCCCTTGAGCTTGCCAAGGAAGCGCTTATTCTACTTAGCCATCTCCCTGACCAATTATTATGATTATTATGAGTATTATTATTATTATTTTTTTTTGTGGTGGAACTGGGGATTGAACTCAGGCCCTTGCGCTTGCCAGGGAAGTGCTTATTCCACTGAGCCATCTCCCCAGCCCCTATTATTATCATCATCATCATCTTTATGCAGGATATTGCTCCTTTTCTTTGGCAATAAATTCTAATGACTTCTTTTCAGAATTTGCATGATTGGTTTGTTTCCATAATTGGTTATTTTTTATTTTTATATATATTTATTTATTTATTTATTTATTTGCAGTACTGGGGATTGAACTCAGGACTTTGCGCTTGCCAGGCAAGTCCTTATTCTACTGAGCTATCTCCCCAGCCCCATGATTGGTTTTTAAATGTTCATCAGGATCAGTGAAGCTAAGCTTTAGGGCTTGTTTTTAGTGAAATACCAAGGTTTAGGCTCATTTATATCTTTATAATAATATAAACCATATAATAAATAAGCATCTAAGCTGAAATGTTTAGTCAGACTGCGCTTGTAGTGTGGGCAGGTGTCACTCAGGCTAGGGGGCACTCTCTCACTAGTAGATGAGTGAGACCAATCAAGGAGGCAGAGTGGTGAAAAAAAGAGAACACGACCCTCACCAAGACAGATGAAAAGTCTCTTAAATTCAGCTTGGAAATAAATCTAAGAAACACAGTGAATTTTGGGAGTACCTGATATGGGAACAGTTTTGTCTTGTTTGAAATTAGTCATTTTAGTCTTAATTAGTGATTATTTTTAAGAAAGGCAGGAGAAAGAAAGCAAAACTGGACCTGCAGTGCTTTATCAGAACTGTGGAAATTACTGACCACTTAGAAAGGGAAGAGAATGAATTTGAGGCAGATCTTTTAGTTTAGTGGGGAGCAGCAGATGAGGCCTTTGTTGATAGCAGCAGCTGTGTGAGGACAGCGGGAAGCTGGGAGTTAGACAAGCTTCAGCGGACTGGTTTGTCTCTCCCACACCCATTCACCATGAATTAGATGTTGCCACCTCTTCAGCTACTCTTGTTTTGCATTATTAATTTTTATGTGATTAAAAAAAATAGGCATCTAAGAAATTGCACTACACTGCTATAGGAGTGGTATGGGAGAATGTAGGGTTTGCAATCAATCAGATCTGAATTCAAATACTCTATTGATAAGCTGAGAATTTTCAGCAAGTAATTGAATCTATGTGCACCTCTTTTGGCATTTAAAAACTAGAGATAACATCACTAGTCGTTGACTGATATGATGATTGAATGAGAATTGTCACAAATTCCCACCAAGTGGGAATTCAAGAAGTTGTATTTTTCCTCCCTAAATGATACATACAGCCATTTTCAGAAGGTGTTTTCTGAAGTTTATCATAATTGCTCCATGAAGTTCAGACTTCTAAATTGTGTACCACCAATTCATCTGTAGACTGTTTATTGTCATAGAAGCTGTTGTGATTTGGGTCATGGGACTCTACAGTCCTAGACACAGCTATGGCTCTGGCCCCAAGGTAGCCTTTTCCAGTGTGGATCCAACAGGTCAACTAAAACTCAGCTTACTATGTGTATTGTGGTCCAGGTACTGTCTAAGACCTTGCACCATATGATGGGTTTGGAGTCAGCCAGTCAGCTGGCGATGGGAGTAGGGTACAAATATGATGAAACAGTAAAAAGAAGAGGTGCAAGCACTCTGAAGGTAAGATCACTAATGGTGTGGGTATCTTCCTGCCTTATTAACTCAGTCCAAGTGGTGAAGAAATTAATTTTCCTCCAACGGCTCAGCAAGGTGAAGTCTTAATGTAAAATACTACCCTCTTTCAAGTAGTCTCACTGAAGTCTGCTAACTTTGGACTTCAGGTTTTCTTTCATTCTACATTTGCAAACCCCTGTAGTCTACAAACATCTTTGGATTTGAGTACAGGGAAAGCCACTTTCAGCCTGAGCTGATCTCGAATCTGCTGCCCAAATGCCACAAAAATCTCCCACAGCTAACCAAAGGAATTACAGAATCTTATGAATTGGGCCTTATATATTTAGAAAGTATAGAATGTCAATAGGTGAAGGAATTGGTTTGCAATGATCATGCAGGTGGAGGCGGGTGATTCTTTGTTTGCCTTTTCTAGTTTAACCTTTAGGTCTGTAATCTTATTTTTTGCAACAATACATAGAGGTGTTAAATCTCTAAATAGTACTGTAGAAAAAATGGAATCACTTTTGTGATAGGAAGCATCTTTTCTCAAATACTTGTTTAGCATAGTTCTGTGTTTTTCATGAAATATTTTGTTCAGTTTCTACTGCTGGCTCTGTGAGGCCCTGAATCTCACAATTTAGAACAATTTTACAATTCTGGGACTAAATCTTAGGTCTAACTACTCCCACATGAAATAATAAAAGTGGCTCCTTTATCTTCTTGTCTTCTATTTCAGATGGTTTGATCTAGGACTAAATCAGCAAAGCCCAGGAGTATTGGTCTACTTGCTTTTGGAGAAGAGACTGTGCCCACTCCCCATGGGGTGCTATGTTTTATCAGTGTACCAGGCTGTTATTTATTTATTTATTTATTTATTTATTTATTTATTTATTTGCAAGCAATCCTTTGAGCATGCTCTCCTCTTCCAGTCAGGGAAAAAACCTCCAAGATCAAGTGTTAGCTGGGAGTGGTGGTGCATGCTTATAATCTCAGCACCCTGGAAGCCTGCTAAGGCAGGAAGGAGAATCACAAGTTCAAGATTCCTAGACAACTCCGTTACTTAGCAAGACTTTGTCCTAACATTAAAGAAAATTAAAAAAGAGCTGGGGATGTAGCTCAATGTGAAGGCTCTAGGTCAATCCCCAGTACACCAAAGAAACAAAATCTAGTGGTTTCTTCTATGCCTTCATGTTGGGCTTACAAGACATCATTAAAATCCACATGCTTCTTTTCAGTTCCCACTAATCTGGAAGTTGCCCTAATGTGGAAGGTCAGTGATCACAGTGAATGAATGTTATTTTGAGACATCATGCTTGCTCTTTTCTAAGAGGTACACACAAAACTGCACGCCTTTGTTGCAGTGTGTTTTCATGGCAACCAACTATGTACCTGGTGGGCTGAAGTGAAGGATCTCAGAGTCTCTGCGACAGGTAAGAGACGTGGCTGGGTTTGGTGTTTGCCAGGCCACCTCGCGGCCTCTAAGATGAGCTTCTGCTTGTCCCTTCCACTGGGAGCACAGGGCCTCTGGGCCCTACAGACCTAATCCTCCAGCTTTGGGACTGGGGTCTGGCTGCTACTTGCCTTTTTTCTGCATCTGCTCACCCACTGGCATGTCGCTGTACAGTGGTTCCTATAGACCAGCACCAGAAGGGGTTCTGGGCTTCTCAGACATTTGCAGCATCACTAGGGGCTTTTGTGCAGCCATCACTGGCTATTTTTAGACAATGACACAAAATGTGTGACATGCTTGGTTCCATTATGCATTCATGCTACAATGTTGCCTATCCCTATATTCAGACATATATTATAATCTATTTGTGTATTTTTGGTCTCTTAGAAGTCTGGACTATTGCAGTTTTCCTCATTAAATCTTAAATAGTCATTTGCCCAAATGAGTGCAGTTGGCCTTGAGCTGGCACAGCCAGGACCTGTGTGCAGCCCTGCTGACAAGGTTGTGGTTCCCTTGGGGCAGTGATTTCTTACCACTGAGGAGAGGCCGGTTGTGCTGGTATGAAGTTGGGAGCTGGCCGATGTCCTCCATCCTGTGGCTCATGACCCGGGAGAGGTGGCCTGTGTGGTGTAGACTTCCCACGATGATGCTGTGGAGGTACACAGGCTCGATGAAGTGACAGAGGAGGGCACCCTGTAGTCCCAAGACATTCCACCTGGAATGAAAGTGGGGGCAGAGTCAGTGGAGGCCCTCCTTGCTGGAGGGCGCCTCGGCCCACCAGGGAAATGGACCAATGGTGCACAGTACTGGTGGCGTCCTGCCCTTTAGGCCCCCGTTTGGTCCATGGTGTGAGCCTGGAGCCCTCCCCAGACACAGCAGAGTCCTCAGAGTGGCTTTGGCCTGGGGCTACTAATGATTAACACTGCAGCTCTTCTGCATGTTAATAAAACCAGTCCCTTTCCTAGAAAATAAGTTTTTAGTGAAGAAGCTACATGTACTCTCAGGAACTTAAAATTGGATTCTATAAGAAAGGCACTCCTCTGTCCCCAAAGTGAATCTGAACTTTTCTTCGTATTAACTGGGAAACATCAGAAATTGAATTTGTTTATTTCCGTTTAGGAAAAAATACCATCTTTCACTTTTTTTGTGCTTAGTGGTCAGATGACCTACTGTGCTGAAATAAAATGATCATAATAAATAATCTTGCTTTGGTCTGGGGCTGATGTTGATTTTTGAAGCCCAGATCATAGATCAAGGACAAGGCCATGTTCTCTGAAATAAATATAGCTCTGGCTGAATGTTTTTGCTTCCTCAAGCAAAGATGTGTGGAACACTGAAAGACTTTTCCTCCTAAATTTCGGTGGCATGGGTTTTCATGTATTGGTTATTCAAGGCAACATTTTGTGGTTTCCACTCTAAATAACATGTTTAAAACCCAATCTCCATTGGTGGCAATCATTATGTAGCTAATTTCTTACATCATTGTTCTTTTCATTAATTAACATTTCTCCACTGTTGGAGCAATTATTGTGGGGCCTCTATGCTGTACATCTCTTTTCATGATTAATAAGGAGTCATTATATTTCCCTTCCTGAAGCAGTCAATTAACACAGAATTCTTTCCATTAATTACTGAATGTCTCTCTACCTGGAGAGCAATCTGCTCTGAGAACCTGTGACACCAATTGCTTTAAAAAGTTCTCTTTAAATTTTATTCCAAAAACACAAGCAATTTAGCTGGCAATATTAATTTGCCTCTGAAGCATCGCAGTGAATGAGAAACATCTTTTAATCTCATGCAAGAAAAGGCAGCCATCTGGCTGGTGAGAATTTCAGGGAGCGAGTCTCCCACTCTCCCTCTGTAAACGCAGGTCATTAAAGTAATGTGTTCATCTACATAAAACTCAAATGGAATATAAAAGGTAATATTTATATACAAACAGTTTAGTCCTACAATTTAAACAGTCATTGGTTTTATGAAACATTTACTTTAGCCTATCAGATTTGCATAACTTCATTTTAAAAAAAGTATTGTGGTCATTTCTCTGAGTCACTTCATTTCTCTCAGGAAGCCAGGAGAGGGCTGTCCTTGGGCAAATATAGTCTTATCGAAGGGCAAATATCAAAAGGTTTCAAGGGAAAGGACATTTCTGGAAAAACCACAAGTACGTATTACTGATATTCAGGGACCTCTCTATTTGGCAATAGCATTTCTGCCTTGACCTGTGTTTTCACCCCTGCAATCTGATGCATCAACTGTGACTTTTCTACTTTTCCTTGCTTTTCACTGGTGAGTTACCCGATGTCTTCAAAACCCAAGAGAGGAGATTTGTGCTATCTAAGCTTTTCACTGAAGGAACAACACTGCCTGTTGTCAGTTGTGTCTGTGAGATATGGCTTAGTCCCTTAAATCTGAGACCAAAAGACAGACCTAAAACTGAGGAAAAGTTTCACAAAACTGTTGTCTTGGATTTGACACCTCACAGTTTTGGATTTGAAGCTAGTGGGAGAATATTCCAAGGAAAGGTTGTTTATGGCAAAAGATATTGGATCAGTGACAATTTAACTGGGGCCTATTAATTTCCTTACTTTTGATGAAATATAAGAATTTTTACCAATTAAAAGCAGGGAAATGTACACTTCTCCATCTATAGCAAAGTGTTTTCTTAAAACAAGCAAAGTCTTAAAAAATAAAATGAGTACTTTCAGAAGAAACATAGTTTTCAAGACCATCAAAGTATTGGCTTTGAACAAGACTTCTGGAACATACTTGAATGATTCTAATGGTCAAGGATTGTCTAAAGACAAGTAACTTCTGTATACGGTTCTCCTCCTAATAACCTTTACAATAAATGGAACATCAACTTTCTCCTCATCTGGCTATGGGAGTTTAAATTTATTCAGCTATCATGATCAATAAAACCAAATGTCTTTCAGAATACAAACTGTAGAAGTTTCAGCATTCAGTATTGAATGAAAAAATATCTCTCCTTTTGTTCAAATAGCTGATATTACTGCAGGGTTGACAGAGAAAAAAAATCTCGTGTCTAGTTTTCAATATAGACAATCCCTAAATAAATATATTTTTGTCTGTTTGTCAATTATTGAAATACCATGAATAAGAGGGGGATGGATCTGGGAAAAGATAGCATTTCTGCAGCCAATGGATGCAATCTCTTCACTGAGTTCAAACCAGGGCCTCTAAGTTACAATGGGGACAATTACCAGATCCCTGGTAGGACAGACTCCATGTGAGACTGTCACCATAGCTGTGCACCTCTGAGATAAAACAGAGAACAGCAATTGTCATTGCATATTTTGAACAGTTAATCTTCCTGCCTATTGTTTTGACCATCTTGATGTAGCCCCTAGAAAAGATATAATTCTTTAAAATTATAGTGAAATATGCAATAAAGTCTTCAGGTACCCTCATCAATATGCACTTCCTGGAACTTTTCTGTGGGCAAATCTGCCCATTATCTGAACGAACAGCCACGATTAAGTGAAAACATCACTTATGTGCTGCCTGATGTCCGTGAAGTCCACCATGTGTGGCAGGAACAATGGTGAGGACGCTGTGTTCAGTCTACAGAGGTGGTACTCAGGTACCAAATAGAACCATGCTGTTCAGCTAGTCCTTCACACAAGACCCTCTGGAAACCTGAGCTCCTCCTGTTGCCATAAACACTCTAACATAGTTGCTTGTGGTCAGCCTGGCCATCAACATTTTCAATGCTCCCCACATGGTTCGAAGATAAGTCAGGGCTGAGAACTTCTACAATATAGTAGTTAACATGATTTTGGGGTGCTGGGGGGGTCAAACTTGGGGCCTTGTGCTTGCCAGGCAGGTGTTTATGCCAATGAGCTGTCTCTCTGGCCCAGTTAACATGATTTTGGAGTCAAAAAGTTAAGGTCAAATACAAATCAAGACGCTGACCAGCTGGCCCATCCTGGACTTCCTCTTGCTGCTTGGAGCAGCAGTCTGCTCAGTGGTCCCCAAATAGGATGTTTCAACCAACTGCAAGGTCTCACCTAGGAACTTGATGAAAGGTACGTTCTCAGCTTCCATTGAGACCTGCTCAACTGGAAGCCCTGTGGCGAGGCTTAGCAGTGAGTGTTTCTTTTTATTTTTTATTTTTCTCTTTGCAGTACTGGGGATCAAATTCTGGACCTTGCACTTGTCAGGTAGGTGCTTATGCCACTGAGCTATATCCACAGCCTCTGCAGTGAGTGTTTTGGACACTGCTGATTTCTGACACTCACCTGTCTCTATGTTGGGACACAGTTCTAATAGTACTGCTCCTTCTCAGGGCATTTGAAGAATACAAGAAATGTTTAAATATTCTATCCACCTGGGGTGGGGTTGTTCTTCCTTTTACATCCTTCCCCCCAGTCTTAAAATTTCTTCCTCCCATCTCCTTTACAGAGATAGGTAATAAATGCCAAGCCAGAGACACATGGCCCACTCTATTTCCACTTGATCCATACTTTCCTTTGGCTTTTGTAAGTACACAGAAAGTCTGATGGTCCTTTGATTGAGAAATGTCACTACAAGAATTCATTCTGTGGATATACTCTCAGTAAAATGCCAGCATGTCTGGAATATGGGATGTTATTAAAGGATTGTTTGCAATTGTAAAGCAAACAAAACAAGGCAAAACAAAAAATTGAAAGTAATCTAGGTGTCCCTTACTACTGAAGTGGGTAAATACATCAAGTTATATTCATGGGAAGAAAGCATATGTGATGGTGCCACGGTGTGCCTGGCTACCTGTTGTATGTGCCACGTGTGTCTTCCCGGTGGCTTCTTCAATTGTCCTGCTCATTCACAGGTGCTTGGTCTGGCTCTTCCGGCTTCCTGTGCATCTCTTCTTCTGTGTGGCTACCTTCTCTCCTGACCAGCCTGGTGCTTTCCACGATCCAGTTAGGACACTGACCACTGCTCTGGGACTCCTCCCTCCCTGGGGCATAGCCTGTGAATCATCCACAGGGTTGTCTTAGGTTGAGGCTCAGCCCATGGTCTTGTTTTCATGTTTGCAGTTTCTCTTAATCACTGATCTGGATTGTTGGTTTTGTTTTTCAGAATGTGCTCTTCCACCCTTTGAGGTTTGTGTGCAACTCAGCAGACTCCAGGGCTGATTGCAAACTGCGGTGACAATCTGGCTACTCTGCCCACTTCATGCAGGAGTTGAAGTAGTGATAGAGGCAGATTCAGCAAGGCTCTTGATTTGTTGTTACTTCTTTTATATTAGTTAAGCACAATTGAATAGATCACTTCCTATTTTTATCATGAGGTTGTACAAAATTTGCTTAAACTCATAAAAATAAAAATCACCATGTGTTCTACTCTAAAAAAGGAGTTAAAAGGTTCTTAAACCAAACTCTGAAAATTTGGGGTTTAATACTGATAAGGAGCACTTGTTTTAAAAGGACCTACATTTTGAGATGAGAAAATGAATGACATCCTTGTTTGATCTTGATAGCACTTTAAAGAGGATACCTGCCAATAAATCAAGGAGGAAAAGATAGCAGATTTTTTTTTTCCAGAGATGGGCTTGGAATCGAGGGATGGGAGCCTTACACAAAGAGGATATTAAGTAGCAGATCTCTCTACTTGGAAGGAGAGGTCGCTCTTTACAGTCGAAATCTGAGTTTAGGAATCAGACAGTGTCTCATCCTCCAGAGAGCAGCTATCATTTTTTACAGTTCATTTTTATGGAGAAAGTTTTAATCTGTTCATTTAAAGACACACTGTGATCAATAATCAAGCTCAGGTACTTAAAATTAGAAACCATATCTAAAGGAGCATTAGTTCCAGAAGATTTAGATTTTTATATGCCACTCAACTTTTGCTTCTTGGAGACAAAAGCGCAAAACACTCCTCCGGCTTCCTCGCTTCTTTAAGGAGACCGTGGCTTCTGCCTTTTACAGAGAGTACAGACTTGCTTTTCAGGGTTGCAAGAGCTGACCCCATGTGTAGGAATGTTGGATGTGGCAATAGCACTTGCCATCATCTGCCCCTTATTTCTTGGAGGAGCAGGGTTGGTCACTTATATGCTACTAGTCCTTAACCTGTGGTTTTGAGAGTCTCTTTTCCTCCACCTAGTTAAACAACCTATTTTATGTTGTTTCATTCAATATTCAATGGTAATACTAGTGGTGGGATTTGGGGGACAGATTTTACTGTGATTTTATCCATGGTTTTCCAAGGAAATAAGTTAAATGAACAATTTATTTCACATGCTGTGTTTGCTTCCTAAAGCTGCCAAAGCAAATTACCTCAAATAGGGCACTTGAAACAACAGGACCATGTTCTCATGGTTCTAGAAGGCTAAAGTCCAAAAGCTCTCTGTTGGTAGGGCTGTGCTTCCCTGGGGCTTCCAGGGAGGGTCCTTCTTCACCTCCTTTAGCTGTTGATGGCTGCTGGCATTCCATTACTCCAATCTTGGCCTCTGTTTTCACATAGTCTTCTCCCAGGCCCATGTCTATGTAACTTCCTTTACCTCTCTCTCAAAAGAGATAGGATCTGTACTTTCAATTCCTAATTTAGGAGGTTGCATTTCCAGGTTCTTAGAAAGAAGGTATGTTCCTAACTACCAGGCCTCTATTCAGTCCTCTCATCTGAGGTAACTCCATGTTGTCCGATGCTCGTGAGATGTTACTCTTCACCCTCTACCATGGGTAGCTCCATCAAAACTCCACTTTAAGGAGCAAGGGCTACATAGAAATTCTGAGATTGGGAAAAGAAGCTTTACTATAAAAGTATTATTGGAAACATTATATACAGTAGTAATCATTTGGAAACAGCCCAGACATCCGGCAACAGAGAACTAGCCAGCTGATGGCATGAGGATCAGGCATACCATCATGTATGCACTAAAGTGCTCATTATTTTGAAAAAGAGTCATGGCTTCAGTGCTAGGTGTAACTTGTAACATGCAGCAGAATCCCAGCCACAGGAAAAAATAGTATGTTTAAGAAAAAAGGTTAATGGAAATTTAGCAAATACTGGGTGCTGTTTTCCACGACTGTTGGGATATTGCCTGCTATTTCTTTCCTTCTTTTCACTTAAAAAAACCCTTCATTGTGTTTTACTTTTTAATGAGGGGAACCCTCAAATAGAGGACACTGCCAACCATGGACTCTTTTTTTTCTTTCACCAGTAGGGTTAGGACAGGTAATTTCTTTATACTTTTTTAAAATTTCCTCTTCTACCTGGGGGAATATTTCCTTCTTAAAAAAGGGTGCATTTAGGATGGCTGGTGGGGACAGAAACTAGGTTTTGTTTTTATGCAAAGCTAGTTCACTGGCAAGGGGGTGAATTCTCCCCACCTGGAACATTTGAACTAGCTTTTATCTTTAAGAAAGTATTTAGCCCCAGGTTTTGACAAAAATTTCTTTTACACTGAAAAAATTTGGAAAGGAAACTTCGCTTTCAAAACCCAAGAATTTTCCTTGTAATTTTGATGACTGTTCTAAACAAAAGGAATTTGATTTTCTGCTGTGTTCAATACCAAAATTGTATTTGAAGGAGAAAAATTAGCTAGCATGTTTCCATTTCAGGCTTCAGGGGTATCTTTTTCCCATCAAAGAGACAGTAAAGAGCTCTTGCCCTCAAGAACCCTCTGTCTGCATTGAATTTGCCCAGTTGTGGGCCATCCAACTTCAGACAGCGGTCAAAGAGAACATCTCTAACCCTACTGCAAAGCTGTTTCTAAGGGACAGTGCGACCTCAGTCAGGCAAGACACAGTTACTTGCTTTAGAAAGAGACTTGTATGTTCTTTTTTAGAGTTCTTTTTTTATTTCAGAAAGGAATTGCACTCTGATTTCCTCTATATCTTTCTGCTG